>NC_060185.1:59933729-60292479 GCF_021184085.1 Oncorhynchus gorbuscha
ATATAAAGTCATTATACCAGTGCTTTCATAACAACCTAACTATTACAAAACTCCTATTTGAGCAAATAAGCCTCACATAGCAAATAAGCAATTATATTTTTTGACCTCCATACAAAACTCCTCACTTCATGCTCTTATTTTTGTGGACAGATTTTGGGCAGAGTAAACCCTCTTGCTTCGCCTCTTCCTCTCTGGTTGCGTACTGCTGCGCTCCGAAATGATGATTACTTGGGTGCTGCCAGCTGGGGGCATATATATATCTCAATTTCGGACAAGACTGACTTTATGACCAAAATTATCCTATTTACACTTTGTAATCAATTTTTACATTAGAATAACTTTTTGGGGCTCATATCGATGCCACATAGGCTGTTTTCAACCAGATAAGTTTTTGTTTGTTTGATTAGATTAATTATTTGAACTTGGTTTTGGGCAATGGCCATTTGGCCCTAAAAAGTTACACACTCAAATGTTTGATGCTACACCATAGAGACAAATAGAGGACTTTTGTCTCCCCAAAAATTATTTTTAGCGTGGGCAGCTCCATTAACTCCCGCCTCACTGCTTATAACTATAATTTAACTATAACTATAGTGAACAAAAATATAAATGCAACAATTTCAAAGATTTTATTGAGTTACAATTGATATAAGGAAATCAGTCAATTTAAATAAATTCATTAGGCCCTAGTCTATGGATTTCACATGATTTGGAATAAAGATATGCATCTGTTGGTCACAGATACCTAAATGGTCGTAAACGTCAATCCAGGGCCTCCCAAACATGCTCAATGGTGACATGTCTAGTGAGTATGAAGGCCATGGAAAAACAGGGACATTTTCAGCTTCCAGGAAGTGTGTACAGATCCTAGCGTCATGGGACCGTGCATGATCATGCTGAAACATGAGGTGATTGCACTAGATGAATGGCACGACAATGGGCCTCAGGATCTCGTCACGGTATCTCTGTGCATTCAAAATGCCATCAATAAAATGCAATTGTGTTCATTGTCCGTAGCTTATGTCTGCCCATACCATAACCCCACCGCCACCATGGGGCACTCTGTTCACAACGTTGACATTAGCAAACTGCTCGCCCAGACGATGCCATACACGTGGTCTACGTTTATGAGGCTGTTTGGACGTACTACCAAATTCTCTAGAACAACATTCAGTTCTCTAGCAGCAGCTCTGGTGGACATTCCTGCAATTAGCATGCTAATTGCACACTCCTTCTGTGGCATTGTGTTGTGTGACAAGACTGAACATTTTAGGGTGGCCTTTTATTTTCCCCAACACGAAGTTCACCAGTATAATGATCATGCTGTTTAATCAGCTTCTTGATATGCCACACTTGTCAGGTGGATGGATTATCTTATCTAGATTGATATAGATAGACCTAAATCTATCCTACCCTGCCTTTCTAAGGTCTTCGAAAGCCAAGTCAACAAACAGATTACCGACCATTTCGAATCTCACCATACCCTCTCGGCTATGCAATCTGGTTTCAGAGCTGGTCATGGGTGCACCTCAGCCACACTCAAGGTCCTAAACAATATCTTAACCGCCATCGATAAGAAACATTACTGTGCAGCCGTATTCATTGATCTGGCCAAGGCTTTCGACTCTGTCAATCACCACATCCTCATCGGCAGACTCGACAGCCTTGGTTTCTCAAATGATTGTCTCGCCTGGTTCACCAACTACTTCTCTGATAGAGTTCAGTGTGTCAAATCGGAGGGTCTGCTGTCCGGACCTCTGGCAGTCTCTATGGGGGTGCCACAGGGTTCAATTCTTGGACCGACTCTCTTATCTGTATACATCAATGATGTCGCTCTTGCTGCTGGTGAGTCTCTGATCCACCTCTACGCAGACGACACCATTCTGTATACTTCTGGCCCTTCTTTGGACACTGTGTTAACAACCCTCCAGGCAAGCTTCAATGCCATACAACTCTCCTTCCGTGGCCTCCAATTGCTCTTAAATACAAGTAAAACTAAATGCATGCTCTTCAACCGATCACTGCCTGCACCTGCCCGCCTGTCCAACATCACTACTCTGGACGGCTCTGACTTAGAATACGTGAACAACTACAAATACCTAGGTGTCTGGTTAGACTGTAAACGCTCCTTCCAGACCCACATCAAACATCTCCAATCCAAAGTTAAATCTAGAATTGGCTTCCTATTTCGCAACAAAGCATCCTTCACTCATGCTGCCAAACATACCCTTGTAAAACTGACCAACCTATCAATCCTCTACTTCGGCGATGTCATTTACAAAATAGCCTCCAATACCCTACTCAACAAATTGGATGCAGTGCCATCCGTTTTGTCACCAAAGCCCCATATACTACCCACCATTGCGACCTGTACGCTCTCGTTGGCTGGCCCTCGCTTCATACTCGTCGCCAAACCCACTGGCTCCATGTCATCTACAAGACCCTGCTAGGTAAAGTCCCCTCTTATCTCAGCTCGCTGGTCACCATAGCATCACCCACCTGTAGCACGCGGTCCAGCAGGTATATCTCTCTGGTCACCCCCAAAACCAATTATTTCTTTGGCCGCCTCTCCTTCCAGTTCTCTGCTGCCAATGACTTGAACGAACTACAAAAATCTCTGAAACTGGAAACACTTATCTCCCTCACTAGCTTTAAGCACAAGATGTCAGAGCAGCTCACAGATTACTGCATCTTTACATAGTCCACCTATAATTTAGCCCTAACAACTACCCCTTTCCCTACTGTATTTATTTAATTTAATTTATTTTGCTCCTTTGCACCCCATTATTTTTATTTCTACTGTGCACATTCTTCCACTGCAAATCTACCATTCCAGTGTTTTACTTGCTATATTGTATTTACTTTGCCTCCATGGCCTTTTTTTCCCTTTACCTCCCTTATCTCACCTCATTTGCTCACATCGTATATAGACTTGTTTCTACTGTATTATTGACTGTATGTTTGTTTTACTCCATGTCGTTGTATGTGTCGAACTGCTTTGCTTTATCTTGGCCAGGTCGCAATTGTGAATGAGAACTTGTTCTCAACTTGCCTATCTGGTTAAATAAAGGTGAAATAAATAAACATTTAAAAAATATTGGCAAAGGAGAAATGCTCGGTAACAGGGATCTAAACAAAAAATATTTTTGAGAAATAATCTTTTTGTGAATATGGAACATTTCTGGGATCTTTAATTTCAGGACCAACCCATTACATGTTGCTTTTTATATATATTTTTCAGTGTATAAGAAATCTAAGATGTGTGTTATATCTAGCTCAGGGTTCCAGCTATGCATTTGGTTTGCTAACTTGCTGGCTAAGTGGCCAGATGTCAAGGTCAAGTATCTTGGTTACAGCAGAGAGATTCAATCCCCACCTGGATCAAGATCCCTGTTGCCCAAATAGTTTTGTGCATCAAAATAAAAAAATTTCGGCAATAATGCCTTTTTGTGCACTTCCGGTAATACCGTATAACCTGGCTCAGAAAAGATATGATGGTTTGACAATCTGGATACCGTCCAATACATTTTTTTGTTTTTGCCATCTCAGAAATAGTAGAATAAAATGGACTACTTCAAAATGGAGAAGTTTCTGTGCTACACGCATCAGAGTTTCCCATGGTCTGGGAAGTACTCTACTCAAGCCTTTCTCTCCTCTGCTCTCATCCTTCTAGATCTATCGGCTGCCTTCGATACTGTGAACCATCAGATCCTCCTCTCCACCCTCTCCGAGTTGGGCATCTCCGGCGCGGCCCACGCTTGGATTGCGTCCTACCTGACAGGTCGTTCCTACCAGGTGGCGTGGCGAGAATCTATCTCCTCACCACGCGCTCTCACCACTGGTGTCCCCCAGGGCTCTGTTCTAGGCCCTCTCCTATTCTCGCTATACACCAAGTCACTTGGCTCTGTCATAACCTCACATGGTCTCTCCTATCGTTGCTATGCAGACGACACACAATTAATCTTCTCCTTTCCCCCTTCTGATGACCAGGTGGCGAATCGCATCTCTGCATGTCTGGCAGACATATCAGTGTGGATGACGGATCACCACCTCAAGCTGAACCTCGGCAAGACGGAGCTGCTCTTCCTCCCGGGGATGGACTGCCCGTTCCATGATCTCGCCATCATGGTTGACAACTCCATTGTGTCCTCCCAGAGCGCTAAGAACCTTGGCGTGATCCTGGACAACACCCTGTCGTTCTCAACCAACATCAAGGCGGTGGCCCGTTCCTGTAGGTTCATGCTCTACAACATCCGCAGAGTACGACCCTGCCTCACACAGGAAGCGGCGCAGGTCCTAATCCAGGCACTTGTCATCTCCCGTCTGGATTACTGCAACTCGCTGTTGGCTGGGCTCCCTGCCTGTGCCATTAAACCCCTTCAACTCATCCAGAACGCCGCAGCCCGTCTGGTGTTCAACCTTCCCAAGTTCTCTCACGTCACCCCGCTCCTCCGTTCTCTCCACTGGCTTCCAGTTGAAGCTCGCATCCGCTACAAGACCATGGTGCTTGCCTACGGAGATGTGAGGGGAACGGCACCTCAGTACCTCCAGGCTCTGATCAGGCCCTACACCCAAACAAGGGCACTGCGTTCATCCACCTCTGGCCTGCTCGCCTCCCTACCACTGAGGAAGTACAGCTCCCGCTCAGCCCAGTCAAAACTGTTCGCTGCTCTGGCCCCCCAATGGTGGAACAAACTCCCTCACGACGCCAGGACAGCGGAGTCAATCACCACCTTCCGGAGACACCTGAAACCCCACCTCTTTAAGGAATACCTAGGATAGGATAAGTAATCCCTCTCACCCCCCTTTAAGATTTAGATGCACTATTGTAAAGTGACTGTTCCACTGGATGTCATAAGGTGAATGCACCAATTTGTAAGTCGCTCTGGATAAGAGCGTCTGCTAAATGACTTAAATGTAAATGTTTATGTCGCCATAGCTCCTCGTACGGAGACAAACCAAACACACTGTAGTTAATCGAATAAAACAACAAAAGACTAAAAATGACACAAACTATTCAAAACATAATTTAAGGTACCATAAATTAATCAATTTAAATAATTTAATTTAGTTCTGAACCCTGGGAACCCCAACTATTATCATTGGATTCTCCCCAATCAGCTTTGCATTGGTATTGCCACTTCCTGTTTAGAGAGATGAAGACCAAATGGTGACAACAAACCATTCTGATTTCATTGATTAACAGTTATGATCACATACTTTGCAAATATAAAAATGTGTCTGAGTATTTCTCATAAATAGTTATGTAATAAAAAAAATACTACAATAATATACAACATTGAAATTGGTGGTTACAATATCTTCAGGTGTGAGAGATTGTAAAAAGTAGGAGGAGTTGCTATTTATGTACAAACAATATTCATGAAATCATATTCTCTAAATATTACTGTTCTAAGACATTTGAGATGTTGGTTGTAGATGTGACCATAAACCAAAATATGAATTTATATTAATTTGTAGCTGGGATTTACCACACAGATTAATGTAAACTCCTCGCTAATTGACCTAATTCTGACATATAGCCACCACAAGTACTTGTCCAGTGGTGTCTTTTGCTAATGATCTCAGTGATCACTGTCCTATTGCAGATACCAAACAGAAAAACACTGATCCACATATAATTATTAAGATACTTTTTAAAAATTCTATCCAAGGGTTGCTTCATTATATGTATTATTCTGAGCTTTCTATCAGCAGCATGCCTGACCCTGAATTTGCTCTAGAATTGTTCTCATCTATTTGTATCTCTCTGGCAGACAAACACCCTGTGAGTTCCATCTCAGACTCTGCTGGTGATCCCTCTAAATGTTGGAAAACAGTTCATGCACTGAAGCGTGGAAATTCCTCTCCTTCCTTGCCTAAAGCAAGTTGTTTCAGACTCTGGCATCATTAGTGAGAAAAAATAAGATAAGTCATGATTTTAATCAGCATTTTGTCTTGGCAGGGTCTTTTCTTTCAAATAAATGGCGGTTTATTAATTTCCCCTGCTCTGTCAGCCGACTGCTCTTCCGTCTCCCAGGCTCTAGTTGGCTTGATGTAAGATCTGTCAACTTCCAGTGAATCTTTGTTTTCCTTTCAACAGCTTTCTGCTTATGATGTGCTAAACGCCTTGCTTTAGATTTTTGTTTTTAAAAATCCACGAGGGCTGATCTACTTGATCCTTTTTTTTGCTGCAGCTTTCTGCTCCCCTGATTGTAGAATGATTGACACCTATTTTTAATCGGACGAAGATCTCGAGTGCTATACCCAGGGTTTGTTAGGCGGCCCATGTGCTCCGTCTTCACAAAGGTGGGGACCCCTCTGACCTAAAAAAATATATATCCCGATCTCTAAACTGTCTTGCTTAGCAGACATTTCTGACTCTTTAATCAACTCAGCTGAGATCTTTCCTAGCTACGAAGTGTTTATCAATCTGGTTTCAGGCCAGGTCATAGCATCATCTCTGCTGCATAACTGGTTTTAAATTGTAAAAATTAAAATTAAAATTGTATTTTAAATTGTATGGACAAAAGGAAACACTGTGCTGACCTTTTCATTGATCTGTCAAAGGCGTTTGATACCATTGACCACTCTACTCATTCAAAGATTGTCTGCAATCGGCCTGGATCTGGCGTCATGTAATTGGTTTAAAAACTGCCTAACAGTAAGGAAACAATATGTATTTTCTGAAGGTGTTAAGTCAAATTTCCTTGATATTACAAAAGGTATCCCACAAGGTTCAAATATGGGTCCTGTACTTTTTACTGTCTATATACAGTGCATTCGGAAAGTATTCAGACCTGTTAACTTTTTCCACATTTTGTTATTCTGAAATTAATTAAATAGTTTTTTCCTCATCAATCTACATACAATACCCCATAATGCCAAAGCAAAAACAGGTTTTAAGATTATTTTTGCTAATTTATAAAAACAAAAAACCTGAAATATCACATTTACGTAAGTATTCAGACCCTTTACTCAGTACTTTGTTGAAGCACCTTTAGCAGCGACTACAGCCTCAAGTCTTCTTGGGTATGACGCAACAAGCTTGGCACACCTGTATTCAGGGAGTTTCTCCCATTTTTCTCTTCAGATCCTCTCAAGCTCTGTCAGGTTGCATGGGGAGCGTCGATGCACATCTATTTTCAGGTCTCTCCAGAGATGTTAGATTGGGTTCAAGTCCTGGCTCTGGCTGGGCCACTGAAGGGCATTCAGATACTGTCCCGAAGCCACTCCTGCCTTGTCGTGGCTGTGTGCTTAGGGTCGTTGTTGGAAGGTGAACTTTTGACCCAGTCTGAGGTCCTGAGCGCTCTGGAGCAGGTTCTCTCTCTGTACCTTTCTCCGTTCATCTTTCCTTCTATCCTGACTAGTCTCCCAGTCCCTGCCACTGAAAAACCTCCCCACATCATGATGCTGCCACCACCATGCTTCACCATAGGGATGGGGCTATATTTCCTCCAGATGTGACACTTGGCATTCAGGCCAAAAGAGTTCGATCTTGGTTTCATCAGACTTGAGAATCTTGCTTCTCATGGTCTGAGAGTCCTTTAGGTACCTTTTGGCAAATTCCAAGTGAGCTGTCATGTGCCTTTTGCTGAGGAGTGGCTTCCATCTGGTCCCTGCCATAAAGGCCTGATTGGTGGAGTGCTGCAGAGATTGTCCTTCTGGAAGGTTCTTCCATCTCCACAGAGGAACTCTGGAGCTACTGGCTATATGTCTAAAGTGACCATCACCTCCCTGACCAAGGCCCTTCCCCCACGATTGCTCAGTTTAGCCAGGCGGCCAGCTCTAGGAAGAGCCTTGGTGGTTCCAAACTTCTTCCATTTAAGAATGATGGAGGCCACTGTGCTCTTGGGGACCTTCAATGCTGCAGAAATGTTTCCATACCTTTCCCCAGATCTGTGCCTCGACACAATCCTGTCTCAGAGCTCTACGGACATGCACTTTCAAATGTGGGACCTTATATAGACAGGTTTGTGCCTTTCTAAATCATGTCCAATCAATTGAATTTACCACAGGTGGACTTGTAGAAACATCTCAAGGATTATCAACGGAAACAGGAAGCACCTAAGCTCAATTTCGAGTCTCATAGCAAAGGGTCTGAATACTTAGGTAAATAAGGCATTTTTGTTTTTTATTTGTAATACATTTGCAAAACTGTCTAAAAAAACGTTTTTGCTTTGTCATTATGGTGTATTGTGTGTAGATTGATGAAGGGGGAAAAAATATTTCATCCATGTCAGAGTAAGGCTGTAACATAACAGAATATGGAAAAAGTCAAAGGGTCTGCATAATTTCCGAATGCCCTGTATATTGTAATTAATTTGCCAGACTATATTATTATATCTTCATCCCATATGTATTGGAGGCAGCGCGATGTTACAGCTATCTTTAGACATATAGCCAGTTGGCCTACCGACCACTGAGGTAGCCTATATAATTAACCCAACCAAACTAGGTCTATCTGAAATATGAAAATGATCAACGATGTCACCAGGTAGCTTTTGTTCAGGCAAAGATGCGTCCATAGCATATTGCTAAACTGTATTTAAATGTAAAAAAATTGCCAGGGGAAACCGTAGAAAATTAAACTTGTGCTTTCTGGTCACTAATCTGGATATGTGCGCCCGCCTTTGGTCATTGGTCAATAGAAAAAACACGCACGTTTTTGGTTCTGAAAAACAGATTAGATGTTATTTAAAAAAAAAAATTGGTGCAATGCCATAGGTCTATGTTAGTGACCAGATCGATTAAGCAAATGTATAAATATAAAATACAAATGGTAGGGTATATGTAGCTTATTAAAATAAGTATTCTTTTTTTTTTCTTCAATTCAGTTTCACCTGGGGAAACCTTCTTGTTACCCACGGCGTTAGCTCACCCGATCAGAACAGGCAAACATTTCTCTTCTGTTCTTAGTACGTTTAAAAAATGTTTACCGGCCAGGATATGTATGGCTTCGTACCCAGAACCATTGGGAAAACACAAACTTACGTTCCCACAACTTCCAAGGAAACAATGTTCTCGCTGGTTTTGGTCTCAGCATGACTTCCTATCAAAACAAAGGTAAAAATAAAAACCTTATATAGGACGCCCTGGCACAATGAATGCATGGGAAGGCCTTTCCCGAACCCAAACAAATGTTACAACAGTGATACATCGTTTATGTGAGCAGCGCCAACAATACACAGATAAATATTACAAACATGTTTGATGTTAAATGTTAATATCTGCTGGCATGATGTAACCGAGACAGGAATGAATGACTTGGCGTGTGGGTTTAGGTTCCTCCTACTCTTTACTCAAGGGCACGGCACTACCTTGATACTTATTATGGTAACACCACTCTCGTGGTGAATGAGCTACCAATGTTCACCACGAGAGGGCAGCATATCCATGAGGATCTTTAATAAATATCAGTGACCACCTTTACATGCGCACAGTAATCAGAATAGTGGCTCACTTATACTCACAGACAATATTTTAACCGTTTTAGAGACTTCAGAGTGTTTTCTATCCAATGCTTCCAAGTATATGCATATCCTAGCTTCTGGGCCTGAGTAACAGGAAGTTTACTTTGGGCACGTCAGTCATCCGAAATTCCGAACAGGTTAAGGTCTTATTTGGGGATAAGCTGTTTACATGCACCTTTGATATCCCACTCATGAGTATCCTTGTATCCATGAATAAACTGCATATTCCTCATTTAAGTATATGGGTTGAATGGAATAGTAACTGAAATATGGATGCTGACCTCTCCCAAGTAGCTTAATATAGTATTAACTACTGCAGAATTATGCATTTCTTGCAGTGAAATTATACCACAAATGTTCATTTTGTTTAGGCAACAGGAGTGGAGAGATATAATTTCCTTCTGTCAGCGGCTCTTGGGAAAATGTGAATGAGCGTGTAATGTGTTATCTTTGACACTGTTATACAAGTAAACAGTATTTAAACCACATAAAATATGCAGCCAAGACGAACTGAAGTCTCATCGTGAACGTGTTTTGTCGTTTTCTCACCTTTTAATTTCCTTAAAACCGGTCAAACGGATGACATTTGGACATTTTGCACAGGACCAGTCTTTCCACTGTTTTGAAGTTATTGCGTTTTCTCCCCATCACTAAACGAAACAGACAACTTACCGGTGTTAAATCGATTACTAATGCATTAATTCTATCCATGTAAGACATTATTCTGGTGACCAGTTCTTTATTTATGTAGTCTTTGTCACATTCTGACCATAGTTCTTTTGTGTTTGCCTTGTTTTAGTGTTGGTCAGGACGTGAGCTGGGTGGGCATTCTATGTTGTGTGTCTAGTTTGTCTATTTCTATGTTTGGCCTGATATGGTTCTCAATCAGAGGCAGGTGTTAGTCATTGTCTCTGATTGGGAACCATATTTAGGTAGCATGTTTTGTGTTGGGATTTGTGGGTGGTTGTTTCCTGTCTTTGTGTTTTCTGCACCAGTTAGGACGGTTTCGGCCACGTTTATTGTTTTGTATTATGTTCATGTTTAGTTTTCTTATTAAAAAACATGAACCATAACCACGCTGTGTTTTGGTCCGCCTCTCCTTCCCAGGAAGAAAGCAGTTACAGTCTTCTGGAGAAAAATGTTTCTGGAGAAAAATGTTACGACAGAAGAGAGAGAAGCTGCACATATCAAACTATAGTTAACAATCAAATGGCCTACCAAAATGTCTGAAATTATAAGCAGAAACGTGTCTAAATTCGAGGTGCAAGTAGCCAGTAGTAAATTATCATTAAACATTATTATCGTGGATGGAACTGCGCAGGTAGCCATCTTTTTGACGTGATTTGTTTGACAAGCAGATGAAAACATCCTCACACAACACTCATGGTATGTGAACCTGAACCTGTGCAGATCACAAGAAGAACAGTCAACGGGATAAGACGTTTATATGACACAGTGTCGCATTTTAGAACGGCACATCCCAGGCATCTTATCAGGCTTTCTCTTTACCGGAGACAAGCCTTTTCGGGTTATTGTAAACTGGATATGATGTTTATATGCGGCAACTCAAAAAACAGAATACTCCCAAATAATAAGTGGATATTGGTGTATATGTACATGTGAATGAGGTCAATAAGTATATTGAAATGTGGACTCCAATGTTTAAAAAAAGTTATGTGAAGATGGAGAGGCCCACAAGCACCAGTTAATACTTTTCCGAGTTAATTTTGTTTACTTCATTTCACAGAATGTTTTTTTTCTGCCAAACAACAATATTAAATTACATGCATAAAATCGGCCAAGTCCTGAAATGAACACTATCTGTATAGAACAGTGTACTGTAGAATAGTGTATTGCATTCAATTGAGAAATAAAGCTGAAACCTTATGTGGGTGCCCTTTTCCTAAGGCACAAATAGTACAGATTTGATGGTATCATCACATACATTTATTTTCTTGTACTTCAAGCTGTCAGCCATTCTTCCACCATTATAGACGTGTTTCACCTGAAGAATGACAGTGGATCTGGATTCATCGAGCGAAGAAGGAAACACTGTCTCCACATCGTTACAAAACAGGTATGTCATCCCATTCTTCACTGCAGATGTTGGCATGGACACCCAGACAAAAATATGACACAATTGAACCCAGCAATTCTATAATTCACCGTCTTAAGCTTGGTTTTCCATTGAGATAATTGATGGATGAAGCAAAGCAATATCTTCCAAAAGGGCATTGGATTTTAAGATCCTAAAACTGTAGAAGGAACATTTCTATATTTCATCATGTCAGTTCAGATAGAGAAACCAGAACCTTATGTTTGCTGTCATGGAGTATTGTATCCCCCTCATCTTTTGGCACTGCCAACCACTATTTATGTCTTCCAGGCATTTAACTTCTCAATGACAGCAGCAGCAGCGAGTGCATGCAGGCATGACAGTGGACAGGCTAATGTCCCTCTCCCCCTCTCCTCCCTGTGGTGGTGTCTGGAACATCAGTCTCATCTGACTCCTGGCACACAACGACCTCCCCCCTCTCCTCTCTTTGAGGGAGGAGGACGCAGAGGAAGGTTCTTTGTGCCGATTAGGGAGCCTAGACTAATGTGTCAGTGCCAGCAGAGTGGCCAGGACTGAGGACTCCGCATTGATTTTCCCCTGCAGGTGCTGTGGGACTGAGCCCTATAATGATGTGTAATTGTAATTGATTAGTGGTCATGAGCTGCTCTGTCAACAGAGCTCTGTTCTGGGTCGTAGTATTTAGGCACCAAATAGAAGAAACGGACTGAAACAGGAAGGGATCACCTGAACTTGTCAAATAAGAAAGGTTTCGCTACGGTGTGCTCTAATGAATATGGCCGTGACCTAACCTTTCCTCTCCTGGGTCTGTCCGTGACTGTGTGAAAAGAAGATGTGACGTCCATCCTTGAGGTGAGACTGAGGTGAAACTCAGTCTTTAGTCTGGCAACACAGTTATCTGGTTCCTTTTCCCTTATTACTATGACAAAATGGATGGACAAGAGAAATCAGCAATTCTGTTTAACTGAACACCACTGTGTGATTGGGCATGGCACAGATGACTGCAAAGTTCAAATCAAAGCACTGTTATTCACAACGACGGTCAAACCACCGATTCTGTGGTGAGTCATGGTTCCAAGAAACTCAGGTCAGAAGATAAGGTAGGATTTTATTTGAGTTTTCTCCGTGAAATGTTAAGAGAATTTCTGTTAAAATGCCTTGGCTTGGCCCTTATCATAGCCTTGGGCGACAATGTATATTCTCAGCGTACTTAGATCATGCATCTCCATAAAGTATGGAGTAAAGTAAAATCCGTTGCACCGGGCCCACCACTCAGCGGCAGCTCTACCGTGGTCTCAGTGATTTCTCTCACAGCAGGGGCAGCATTAACAGAGCAGCCATTTGCCGTAATAGCTTACAGATGGTTCTTATTTGACTTGTCAGCCGAGTCTACCGAGCCTAGATGTGCTGCTATTGACTACGGCACCAAATGAACCCCACTGTTGTCCTGTCACCCTCCCTGTTGTCTCTGTAATAGTCTCATCAAAGGGGAAAGTCTACTTGGCACTTTATTACCGTTGCTTCTTTAGCCTTCATTGGCAGTGCACACCCTCATTATCAACAATCGCTATTACGAAACTAAGCCCACCCCTGTCAACACTGAAGTGGAGCATTTGATTCCTGGGATACCCCATACGTAAACAATGTATGCACGCATGATCGTAAGTCACTTTGGTTAAAAGTTTGCATGTACAGTGTTATATTATTATGAATGAGCTGAAGTTGCTTACATCTTTCTGTGCTACATTATTTCTCCATCCTGTTAAGTCTTTGAGGGATATTCAGACCAGATGCCTTGGTTGGTATGTCTGTGACTGATGCCGATGCTGTTGCTGTGGGTTGTTTATCCCTTCATTCTCAGTCGACAGATGAACCAGTGTTCATGTCCCAGTGTGGGGTCACTGTGTGGCTGCCCTCTCCTGCTGTCCCCCGCTGTCTGCTGGGGAGAGGCAGTGTTCGCTCCCTGGCCCTCCAGACTCTTCTACAGGGCACATCTGAGGCACTCTTCAGCCCAAACCTCCCTCCAGCAACACTCCTCATAGCCCAGCCCTGCGCTTCCTCCATCCAGCCCTGCCTCCAGAGGAGAAATATGGCCAATAGTAGCCGGGCCAGGCGCTGCCTGCTCTCTGAGACTGGAGGGCTATCCAGCTGGCACGCTGTGGGCTAGGGTACGAATGCAACAGCTGCAGAGGAGGGAAGAGATAGAAAGATGGAGGAGAGGGGAAGACATCATAGCCTAGTAGTGGGTGATGGCTAGAAGGGATCCCGCTTTTGTCAAATGAAATGCAAAAGTTACATTTTTTAGCATTTTCCCTAACCGTAACTCTTTTCATAACCTTAACCTAATTCTCCTAACCTGCTATGTTAATTATCCTTACCTACTGCGTAAATTCTCCTAACCTGATACGCAAAGTCTCCTTTCTAGCCATGACCCTAGTGGTGGTGCTAAAAAACAAAGAAGCTCCCTCCCTACCAGTACCTAGAAGTACCCAGTAGCTCCTCAGATCAGATGTCCTAATTCAGTCATGTCCTCCTTTTCCATAAGATCAGCTCTTCTGCTTGGTCAGCTCCAGCAAGTTGAAGAAGCAGCGTGGCAGACATCCCGATCTCGAATCAGAATGAAAAATAGATTTTATGAGCAGGGCCTTGTTCCAACGTTCTAGTGCTCATCACATTTCTTCCCGGAAAAGTCATCGACATTCATCCAACACGGGCAAGTCTTCAGTGGGGTCTGGTCAGTGACTCAGGATCTTTCAATGTTTTTCACCCATTATCAGCACTGTAACAAATGATGATTGACAGCTGTGCTTTACAATGCATAGTTGCCTAGTCGTCAACCATTTACTGGTACTCGTATATTATAACTATCCGGAAAGTACAAAAGACAACTGTTGAACATGAAGTGGCTGATACAAAGATTTCAATGTAGAAAAGGAACATCAAATCAAATCAAAGTGTATTTGTCACACGCGCCAAATGCTTACTTACAGGCTCTAACCAATAGTGCAAAAAATATATTAGGTGAACAATGGGTAAGTAAAGAAATAAAACAACAGTAAAAAGACAGGCTCTATACAGTAGCGAGGCTATAAAAGTCGTGAGGCTACATACAGACACCGGTTAGTCAGGCTGGTTGAGATAGTATGTACATTTAGATATGGTTAAAGTGACTATGCATATACAGTGGGGCAAAGAAGTATTTAGTCAGCCACCAATTGTGCAAGTTCTCCCACTTAAATTACAGGCCTCTCATCTTTTTATCATAGGTACACTTCAACTATGACAGACAAAATGAGGGAAAAAAATAGAAAATCACATTGTATGATTTTTTTATGAATTTATTTGCAAATTATGGTGGAAAATAAGTATTTGGTCAATAACAAAAGTTTATCTCAATACTTTGTTATATACCCTTTGTTGGCAATGACAGAGGTCAAACATTTTCTGTAAGTCATCACAAGGTTTTCACACACTGTTGCTGGTATTTTGGCCCATTCCTCCATGCAGATCTCCTCTAGAGCAGTGATGTTTTGGGGCTGTTGCTGGGCAACACAGACTTTCAACTCCCTCCAAAGATTTTCTATGGGGTTGAGATTTGGAGACTGGCTAGGCCACTCCAGGACCTTGAAAAGCATGATGTTTCCACCCCCATGCTTCACAGTAGGTATGGTGTTCGTTGGATGAAACTCGGCATTCTTTGTCCTCCAAACACGACGAGTTGAGTTTTTACCAAAAGGTTCTATTTTGGTTTCATCTGACCATATGACATTCTCCCAATCTTCTTCTGGATCATCCAAATGCTCTCTAGCAAACTTCAGACGGGCCTGGACGTGTACTGGCTTAAGCAGGGGGACACGTCTGGCACTGCAGGATTTGAGTGCCTGGCGGCGTAGTGTGTTACTGATGGTAGGCTTTGTTACTTTGGTCCCAGCTCTCTGCAGGTAATTCACTAGGTCCCCCCGTGTGGTTCTGGGATTTTTGCTCACCGTTCTTGTGATCATTTTGACCCCACGGGGTGAGATCTTGCCCCCCAGATCGAGGGAGATTATCAGTGGTCTTTTATGTCTTCCATTTCCTAATAATTGCTCCCACAGTTGATTTCTTCAAACCAAGCTGCTTACCTATTGCAGATTCAGTCTTCCCAGCCTGGTGCAGGTCTACAATTTTGTTTCTGGTGTCCTTTGACAGCTCTTTGGTCTTGGACATAGTGGAGTTTGGAGTGTTTGAGGTTGTGGACAGGTCTTTTATACTGATAACAAGTTCAAACAGGTGCCATTAATACAGGTAACGAGTGGAGGACAGAGGAGCCTCTTAAAGAAGTTACAGGTCTGTGAGAACCAGAAATCTTGCTTGTTTGTAGGTGACCAAATACTTATTTTCCACCATAAGTTGCAAATAAATTCATTAAAAATCCTACAATGTGATTTTCTTCTCATTTTGTCTGTCATAGTTGAAGTGTAAAAGACGGGTTGGCGGGTGGCGAGACACAATGCAGATAGCCCAGTTAGCCAATGTGCTGGAGCACTGGTTGGTCGGCCCAATTGAGGTAGTATGTACAAGAATGTATAGTTCAAGTGACTATGCATATATGATATACAGAGAGTAGCAGCAGCGTAAAAGAGGGGTTGGGGGGGACACAATTCAAATAGTCCGGGTAGCCATTTGATTACCTGTTCAGGAGACTTATGGCTTGAGGGTAAAAAACTGTTGAGAAGTCTTTTTGTCCTAGACTTGGCACTCCGGTACCGCTTGCCATACTGTAGTAGAGAAAACAGTCTATGACTAGGGTGGCTGGGGTCTTTGACCATTTGTAGGGCCTTCCTCTGACACCGCCTGGTATAGAGGTCCTGGATGGCAGGCAGCTTAGCCCCAGTGATGCACTGGGCCGTACGTACTACCCTCTGTAGTGCCTTGCGGTCAGAGGCCGAGCAATTGCCGTACCAGGCAGTGATGCAATGCTCTCTGTTGCAGCTGTAGAACCTTTTGAGGATCTCAGGACCCATGCCAAATCTTTTTAGTTTCCTGAGGCTTTGTCATGCCCTCTTCAAATCAAATCAAATTTTATTTGTCACACATGGTTAGCAGATGTTACACTCAACTGAACGACTTGATTAGTTTAGTGTTAGCTACCTACATAGCTGTCGTTGCTGTCTTCGTATCATCGTATCCAAGATAATTGTGTTGTTTAGGTTTAGAGTGTGTAGTCTTAGAGTGATTATCTTAATTTACAGAGGTTAGCTAGCCAGCTATTTGTCGTCCTTAACGTAGGTGACTCTGCTAGCTAGCCAACTCTGCTAGCTAGCCAACAGCTAGCCAACGCTAGCCAACGTCTTCTGTATAGAACTCAACTACCCGGTCGCATTCACAGGTTGTATCACTTTTTCACTTCATTTCATTACAGTACAACGGTTTGATTTGTTTGATCGTAGCTAGCTACTTAGCTAGCTACATAGCCGTCTTTGTATCAAAGATAATTGGGTAGTCTAGAGCGATTTTCTAGGTTCGCTAGCCATCTATTGTCGTTCTTTTAACGCAACGTAACGTAAACAACACTGCTAGCTAGCCTGCTAGCCCCCGAATAGCAACACTGCAGAAACTATTACACTCAACGGAACGACTTGATTAGTGTAGTGTCAACAACGCACCCACTGCCAGCTGGCCTACTTCAGCAGTACTGTATCATTTTAATCATTTTAGTCAATAAGATTCTTGCTACGTAGCCTAACTTTCTGAACATTCGAGACGTGTAGTCCACTTGTCATTCCAATCTCCTTTGCATTAGCGTAGCCTCTTCTGTAGCCTGTCAACTATGTGTCTGTTTATCCCTGTTTCTCCAGTTTCAACTGACCTGAGCCCTAGGACCGTGCCCCAGGACTACCTGACATGATGGCTCCTTGCTGTCCCCAGTCCATCTGACTGTGCTGCTGCTCCAGTTTCAACTGTTCTGCCTTATTATTATTTGACCATGCTGGTCATTTATGAACATTTGAACATCTTGGTCATGTTCTGTTATAATCTCTACCCGGCACAGCCAGAAGAGGACTGGCCACCCCACATAGCCCGGTTCCTCTCTAGGTTTCTTCCTAGGTTTTGGCCTTTCTAGGGAGTTTTTCCTAGCCACCGTGCTTTTACACCTGCATTGTTTGCTGTTTGGGGTTTTAGGCTGGGTTTCTGTACAGCACTTTGAGATATCAGCTGATGTACGAAGGGCTATATAAATAAATTTGATTTGATTTGATTTGATTTGTTCTCTCCTCTCTGCACAGACCATACAAACGCTCCACACCGCGTGGCCGCGGCCACCCTACTCTGGTGGTCCCAGCGCGCACGACCCACGTGGAGTTCCAGGTCTCCGGTAGCCTCTGGAACTGCCAATCTGCGGTCAACAAGGCAGAGTTCATCTCAGCCTATGCCTCCCTCCAGTCCCTCGACTTCTTGGCACTGACGGAAACATGGATCACCACAGACAACACTGCTACTCCTACTGCTCTCTCTTCGTCCGCCCACGTGTTCTCGCACACCCCGAGAGCGTCTGGTCAGCGGGGTGGTGGCACCGGGATCCTCATCTCTCCCAAGTGGTCATTCTCTCTTTCTCCCCTTACCCATCTGTCTATCGCCTCCTTTGAATTCCATGCTGTCACAGTTACTAGCCCTTTCAAGCTTAACATCCTTATCATTTATCGCCCTCCAGGTTCCCTCGGAGAGTTCATCAATGAGCTTGATGCCTTGATAAGCTCCTTTCCTGAGGACGGCTCACCTCTCACAGTTCTGGGCGACTTTAACCTCCCCACGTCTACCTTTGACTCTTTCCTCTCTGCCTCCTTCTTTCCACTCCTCTCCTCTTTTGACCTCACCCTCTCACCTTCCCCCCTACTCACAAGGCAGGCAATACGCTCGACCTCATCTTTACTAGATGCTGTTCTTCCACTAACCTCACTGCAACTCCCCTCCAAGTCTCCGACCACTGCCTTGTATCCTTTTCCCTCTCGCTCTCATCCAACACCTCCCACACTGCCCCTACTCGGATGGTATCGCGCCGTCCCAACCTTCGCTCTCTCTCCCCCGCTACTCTCTCCTCTTCCATCCTATCATCTCTTCCCTCCGCTCAAACCTTCTCCCACCTATCTCCTGATTCTGCCTCCTCAACCCTCCTCTCCTCCCTCTCTGCATCCCTTGACTCTCTATGTCCCCTATCCTCCAGGCCGGCTCGGTCCTCCCCCCCGCTCCGTGGCTCGATGACTCATTGCGAGCTCACAGAACAGGGCTCCGGGCAGCCGAGCGGAAATGGAGGAAAACTCGCCTCCCTGCGGACCTGGCATCCTTTCACTCCCTCCTCTCTACATTTTCCTCCTCTGTCTCTGCTGCTAAAGCCACTTTCTACCACGCTAAATTCCAAGCATCTGCCTCTAACCCTAGGAAGCTCTTTGCCACCTTCTCCTCCCTCCTGAATCCTCCGCCCCCCCCCCCCCTCCTCCCTCTCTGCAGATGACTTCGTCAACCATTTTGAAAAGAAGGTCGACGACATCCGATCCTCGTTTGCTAAGTCAAACGACACCGCTGGTTCTGCTCACACTGCCCTACCCTGTGCTCTGACCTCTTTCTCCCCTCTCTCTCCAGATGAAATCTCGCGTCTTGTGACGGCCGGCCGCCCAACAACCTGCCCGCTTGACCCTATCCCCTCCTCTCTTCTCCAGACCATTTCCGGAGACCTTCTCCCTTACCTCACCTCGCTCATCAACTCATCCCTGACCGTTGGCTACGTCCCTTCCGTCTTCAAGAGAGCGAGAGTTGCACCCCTTCTGAAAAAACCTACACTCGATCCCTCCGATGTCAACAATTACAGACCAGTATCCCTTCTTTCTTTTCTCTCCAAAACTCTTGAACGTGCCGTCCTTGGCCAGCTCTCCCGCTATCTCTCTCTGAATGACCTTCTTGATCCAAATCAGTCAGGTTTCAAGACTAGTCATTCAACTGAGACTGCTCTCCTCTGTATCACGGAGGCGCTCCGCACTGCTAAAGCTAACTCTCTCTCCTCTGCTCTCATCCTTCTAGATCTATCGGCTGCCTTCGATACTGTGAACCATCAGATCCTCCTCTCCACCCTCTCCGAGTTGGGCATCTCCGGCGCGGCCCACGCTTGGATTGCGTCCTACCTGACAGGTCGCTCCTACCAGGTGGCGTGGCGAGAATCTGTCTCCTCACCACGCGCTCTCACCACTGGTGTCCCCAGGGCTCTGTTCTTGGCCCTCTCCTATTCTCGCTATACACCAAGTCACTTGGCTCTGTCATAACCTCACATGGTCTCTCTTATCATTGCTATGCAGACGACACACAATTAATCTTCTCCTTTCCCCCTTCTGATGACCAGGTGGCGAATCGCATCTCTGCATGTCTGGCAGACATATCAGTGTGGATGACGGATCACCACCTCAAGCTGAACCTCGGCAAGACGGAGCTGCTCTTCCTCCCGGGGAAGGACTGCCCGTTCCATGATCTCGCCATCACGGTCGACAACTCCATTGTGTCCTCCTCCCAGAGCGCCAAGAACCTTGGCGTGATCCTGGACAACACCCTGTCGTTCTCAACTAACATCAAGGCGGTGGCCCGTTCCTGTAGGTTCATGCTCTACAACATCCGCAGAGTACGACCCTGCCTCACACAGGAAGCGGCGCAGGTCCTAATCCAGGCACTTGTCATCTCCCGTCTGGATTACTGCAACTCGCTGTTGGCTGGGCTCCCTGCCTGTGCCATTAAACCCCTTCAACTCATCCAGAACGCCGCAGCCCGTCTGGTGTTCAACCTTCCCAAGTTCTCTCACGTCACCCCGCTCCTCCGTTCTCTCCACTGGCTTCCAGTTGAAGCTCGCATCCGCTACAAGACCATGGTGCTTGCCTACGGAGCTGTGAGGGGAACGGCACCTCAGTACCTCCAGGCTCTGATCAGGCCCTACACCCAAACAAGGGCACTGCGTTCATCCACCTCTGGCCTGCTCGCCTCCCTACCACTGAGGAAGTACAGCTCCCGCTCAGCCCAGTCAAAACTGTTCGCTGCTCTGGCCCCCCCAATGGTGGAACAAACTCCCTCACGACGCCAGGACAGCGGAGTCAATCACCACCTTCCGGAGACACCTGAAACCCCACCTCTTTAAGGAATACCTAGGATAGGTTAAGTAATCCCTCTCACCCCACCCCCCCCCTAAGTTTTAGATGCTCTATTGTTAAGTGGCTGTCCCACTGGATGTCATAAGGTGAATGCACCAATTTGTAAGTCGCTCTGGATAAGAGCGTCTGCTAAATGACTTAAATGTAATGTAAATGTAATGCGAGTGTAGTGAAATGCTTGTGCTTCTAGTTCTGACAATACAGTCATAACCAACGAGTAATTTAACCTAACAGTTTCACAACAGCTACCTTATACAGACAAGTGTTAAGGGATGAAGAATATGTACATAAAGATATATGAATGAGTGATGGTACAGAGATGAGTGATGTAGGGTATGTAAACATTGTTTAAAGTGGCTAGTGATACATTTTATACATGTATGGATTTCATCAACCATGTTGTCAAGAGACTGGACATTGGCGAGTAGAATGCTAGGGAGTGTTGCGCGATGTGCCCGTCTCCGGAGCCTGACCAGAAGACCGCTTCGTCTGCCCCTGTTACGGCATCGTTGTTTTGGTTCGCCGGCTGGGATCCGATCCATTGTCCCGGGTGGTGGGAAAAACACATTTTCCGCTTCGGGAAAGTCGTATTCCTGGTCGTAATGATGGTGAGTTGACGTTGCTCTTATATCCAGTAGTTCCTCCCTACTGTATGTAATAAAACCTAAGATTACGTAATAAGTAACACGTAAAAATAAAAAAATACTGCATAGTTTCCTAGTCCCAGGATCCTTAGCTTAGTAACATACCCGTTTAAGTCTGTTTTACAGGGACATTCTGTTCAGGATTTATTTGTGTATTTGTTCAGATCAATCGTTATCAAACACTGTGAAGTGTGTATTTGTTCCATTCATTTTTACTTGTTTATTGAACCTTTATTTAACTAGGCAAGACAGTTAAGAACAAATTCTTATTTACAATGACGGCCTCCCCCGGCCTACCCCGGCCGAATCCTCCCCTAACCGGGACGATGCTGGGCCAATTGTGCGCCGCCCAATGGGACTTCCGATCACGGCCGGTTGTAATACAGCCTGGGATCAAACCAGGGTCTGTAGTGATGCCTCTAACACTGCGACGCAGTGTCTTAGACCCCTGCGCCACTTGTCTATCAAACATTGTGAAGTAAGGTGCGGAAGGGGATGAACCGAGACCAGATGCTTCAAATTAACTACTGCCAAATGGAATCTGAGGTGAGCGCACTGCCGGAGTGCTCCTATTAGAAAAACACAATAGTTAAATAACCCGCCAACGAAACTATCTGTTGACTTGTCAAGACTATATTTGGTGTGGAGATCTATATGTGAGGTGCCCATATGCAAAGCTTTGGCTTTGATCCAAAAATAACCAATTGATACAGTGTATTTTGTGAACTCGGTGAAGCAGAGATAATAGGATGCCAACTCACATTCCAAACCCCCAATAATACATCTGTTTTGGATCCAGAGAAATCCGGCTTTCGCTGTCAAAACAGTCACCAAACACTGAGAATTTAAAGACAAGGCTATTAAATGTTATACCACAAAACTACTGGTTTTAACGAGATAATTTGTCCTTATATGATGCTTGCACTGTGAGCCTGCTGTGTGACTCAGAATGGACCACCCACTCCAAGGTAAATTAGACCATTAATCGTTTCTTACACAGAGGATCCCAATCGTATTTGCAAATAGTCTCTGTAAAAATGCTTAAAAGCTCTGGTGGTTAATTTCTTTACTATCAAACGAGGAGAGACAAACTTATCACAAGTTATACTTAAATCTAATTTTTATTTAGTGAGAGCTTTGCAAAAGCGATGGCTGGTCGATGAATCACCCTCAGACAATTAGCTGAGAGCCCCGACACAAAAGTACAAAGGTCTTTTAGAGCTAAGATACACCCCTTTCAACCTATATGACGGACAACAGATACAGTATATAGAATGGGTCACAAGGTTAAGATCTGTATAAAAGATACCTATAATTCATAGCGGACAGTATCTGTACTCATCTCTGTGTACAGACCAGGGTCTGGCCCTGGTGTCATCTCACCCTGGTACCATATAGAACAGAAACATTACCTCATGCTCTGGAATGCGGTCTCTTTAGGTTTTATCACCCAAGAGACATTGTAAATCTCCTGTCAGTGTTATCTCCCAGAGGCCCATCCTCAGTAAAACATAGACACACAATAGTTATAAGAATACTCGATTCTGTTCCATAAAACAACTATTTGATGCAGTAAAAGTATTAGAACAATCTTGCAATTTTCCACCATAAAGCATTCTCTGAAATGTTAATGAGTGTTCAGGTTTGGGATCTCTATTTACTGCTGTTTCATATCTGCAATTCCTTTCCAGTTAATGATCCCATCATGCGTCCAGTTCAAGGTCACGAATCATCATTCTACAAGCCACACACAGGATTGGAGGTCAGATAAAGCGCCATTACGTTGCATTTCACAGTTCTGACGTTTCATTAATGCTGTTTGACTTTAGCTGTGTCTGTCTATCTGATTCAAATTAATTCTGAATTACACGTTTGATGTCAGTGTCATTTCACTTGTCAGCGTGGGTCTCGGTGTACACGGATCTAATTTCAGACAGGTAATTGCTGTGTGCTTTGCTATTTTTGTTTTGATCACATCAGGAGGGTGGTGAGGTAGCATACTGTTCCTTTTTTCCTCAACTGTCATGTCGCCTCCATCAATTTCAGAGGTATCGCGCCCTGCTAGTGTATGTAAATGCTTGGTAAGTATGTCCATTTGTGACACAATCAGTCCTATGTGACATTCAGAGTGACTTTAAGGAGTGACATGAAGGTTAATGTCCTCTGACTATCTTCCTGCAGGATATGACTCACAGTAGTAAAATGATCAAGTGCAGGGACACCTGACCCAAACCCTGTCTTAATAATCCTGTCCTCTGCCCATGTCTATCATGTGACAATGTGAAATTAGTAATATCCCTCCTCAGCCACGTCTCTGACTAGTGAGTCATCTTTCTATCATTGAGAAAATTAGTTTTTTAGTTCAGTTAAATCAATTGTCTGTTTTTTGAAAAGTAATTTTCCTTCAGTTTCTCTCTCTTGCTCTCTCTCTCACACTCTCTGAGCAATCACCCTCCTCAGCCACGTATCTGAATAGTGAGTCATCTTTCTATCATTTGAGAAAATGAGTTTTTTAGTTGTTTTTCGAAAATGTTTTTTTTCCCTCTGTTTTTCTGTTTCCCGCTCTCTTCCTCTCTCTCCCCTCATTTAAACTGACATGACATCAGTTCACAGGAAAGAAATACCTGACCTTAGAACATCTGAATAAAGAAACCAACTGATTTCTCCGAGGTGATTGAAATCAACCGCTTTACCTCAGCTCGCCTCTGCTGTTCATCCCTTCCATTCTGTCGAGACTCTGTAAACTCACTCCCCCCATATCTCCCCTCTCACATAGCATGGTCGTCAACACAACACAGCTAACTCCCTCACACTGGACCGGACAACAACCTCCTTTTCTGGTGAAGTTCGGACCTGCTGACCAATATTTGTCCAACGGTTTCCATTCCTCCCAACACCAGACTGAGATAGAGATTATCCTCTGTCACGCCTCAGTGGAAGTTATTGGGCAAGAGCTAACGACTTGGCGATAATCAATGAATGTAGTGAACGTTATGCAACTTCACACTTACAACCACGTCTGCCTTTACCATTACAGTATCCGGCATGATCTCATGAGGGTTAAAACCTCTTAGGGCTTGGCCCCTTTTTTTCTCCATTTGCGCCTGAATGACGTGCCCAAAGTAAACTGCCTGTTGCTAAGGCTCTGAAGTTAGGATATACCATTGGTACCATTGGAAAGAAAACACTTTGAAGTTTGTAGAAATGTTAAAATAATGTAGTACAATATAACACAATAGATATGATAGGTGAAAATCCAAAGAAAGACCAACCTGAATTATTTTTTATTTGAGAGACCATCTTAGAAAGGCAAGTAAAAGGTCATATTGAAAATGAGCTCCCTGGATGCAATTCCTACGGGTTCCACAGGGTGTCAGTAGTCTATGTTCAAAGTTTCAGGCTTGTAACTTAAAAAACGAATAAGAAATATCAGTTTTAGTACAGGGACACAGTCCTGGAAATTTGTGTCAGCGTGCGCCATTAAGACAGGACGCACCTGCTAAAATCGGTTTCCTTTTAACATACTTCTTTCTGTAAGAAATGTTATAGTTTGATTACATTTGAGGGTATCTGAGTAGTAAATAGAAAATTATTTGGACTTGTTGAAACAAAGTTTAGGGGTAGATTTTTGGATTCCTTTCTATGCATGTTGAATGAGTGGATTACTCAAATCGATGGCGCCAACTAAACTGACTTTCTGAGATATAAAGAAGGATTTTATCAAACAAAACGACACTACATGTTATAGCTGGGACCCTTTGGATGACAAATCAGAGGCAGATTTTCAAAAAGTAAGTGAATATTTAATCATTATTTGTGAATGTATGAAACCTGTGCCGGTGTAAAAATATTTTGATGTGGGGCGGCGTCATCAAACAATGGCATGGCATGTTTTTTACTGTAATAGTTACTGTAAATCGGAGAGTGCAGTTAGATTTACCAAGAATTTAAGCTTTCAGACGATATACGACATTTATATGTACCTAAATGTTTAACATCCATAATTTTTATGATTATTTAATTGAATTGCGCACCCTCCAGTTTCACCGGAAGTTGTCCATTGACATTTTAGACAAAATAACATGCCTTGACAGATGTTTGTCAAATAGTCATAATGTTTTGAAAGAATGAGAATAATATTCCCTCAAATTATTTTTGGAGACGGATGATCCCACACACTGAAATCTACACCTTCTTCCCTCAGGATGAACGGAAAAGTGATATAACTTATTTCATTCTTGTGAGTCATCCGTCTTCAAACTCGCCAAGGTTGGTTTCATTCCTCACCTTTAGTACATCAGAGAAAAACACAATGGCCTGCTTCCCCTGAAAAAAAATGGAATGGGAATATGTTTTACCGTTTCAGCGGGAGGCCAAAGGAAACCAAGTTATATTATGAAAGTGCAGTTAGTGAGAATGAATTGTGACCAACCCCTTTGCCTCATGGTCCTTTTAGTATATCAAATTTAAATAGCTATCCAGAAGAGACAAAGCATCCTAAATCCAAAGCCAATAAGGGGCCTATGAATCACCTCTATGGTTGTCGTCAATGCAATTCTCCTGAACCAGGTTCCATGAATTGTTTATTTCTATTTCCTTTCTGATCTCCCATTGCCTTTATAGAGATGTATGTTTATCGTCTCTACAAGACCCATTTTATTCTAGCACAAGAACTCAGAGATAACCCTGAATTCGAGAAATTAGGGTTATCTCACATCATACTGGTTTCGCTGGTGACGGCTTGAGCTGTTGCCATGACTATGAGAGCTTGACTCGAGGGGGGGGGGGGGGGGGGTAGGACCTGCCCTTAAACTGAGAGATAAGATTATATGAGGTGTTTATGAGACATAGCGAGAAGACACATTTTTCACAATGAGGGGCTGTGAACGATGTGGGGAAGGCAACAGGTCTATAAACATCCACCTTTTGGAAATATGCC
This sequence comes from Oncorhynchus gorbuscha, assembly GCF_021184085.1. NCBI lineage: Eukaryota > Metazoa > Chordata > Actinopteri > Salmoniformes > Salmonidae > Oncorhynchus > Oncorhynchus gorbuscha. The sequence continues at coordinate 59,960,021 of NC_060185.1, forward strand.
TCTCAATCAAGAACACCTAACGCCCACTGCCTTGGTAATTATCTCGACATGAATAAGGCATACATGGGCTTTGGCTGGGGAAATTAGCCTTGGCATTTGGCAAACCTCCGTCATTTGATTGTGATTTATTGCCTTGCCCAAGGAGCTGGTGATATCAGGGTTCTGCACAAGCAGAAATCAAATCAAATTGTATTCATCACATGCTTCATAGAAAGTAAAAGACAACGAGTTAGCTACACACAAGGGGTACAGAGACAATGTGCAGGTGTAGGAGGTAATTGAGGTAGATATGTACAAAATGACAGACAATAAGCAGTAGCAGCAGCATGCATGATGAGTCACAAAAGTTGAAAAAGGGTCATTGCAGATAGTTAAATAGTTAACCAAATAGCTACCCGGACTGTTTGTCAACCTTATGGATGGGGGGTACAAGCTGTCCAGGGACCTGTTGATTCCAGACTTAGTGCATCAGTACTGTCAGATGGATTTAGCTTCCGGACCACATTGCTATTTCCTACCCAGTTCAACTTTTTAAACCAAATCCCCCCTATCAGACTATTTAGGGGTGTAATTAATTGATCAGCCTAATGTATTTATCAGACAATTAAATGTACAATATGCAGAAATCACAATGCCATTTCCTGGTTGCTAAAATTATAATAGTATCTTCATTAACCAAAAATATTGTATTTTCAGCTGTTTGAAGCTTGTGTACAAAACCGAAAGTAAAAGACGCAAAAACTAAACTTAAGAATGGGAAGCATAGAAATAGCACACACATAACGGATTTACAAATTCTTAGACTTGCTTTCAATGAGAATGACAGATCTATAACTTACATTTCTATGTGAATTTGGTCAGATAGTCCAAAAAGCAGAGGTGGGAACAAGTCATTGTTTTACAAGTCACAAATAAGTCTCAAGTCTTAGCACTCAAGTCCCAAATCAAGACAGGCAAGTCCGAGTCAAGTCTCAAGTCAAGACCAACCAGTCTCAAGTTAAGTCTCAAATTCTAAACTTTGAGTTTGAACAAGTCATAATGTGCTCTTCACCAAATGTAATACCACTTCATATTTCATACAGACCCCACACACACACACTATTGAGGATCCCTATGGGGCACAATCGGGTGATGTAGGCTTGTACACAATCTCCCAACCTTCACACACACACACTGTGTGTGTGGTTACAGTAGGCTAACATATGTCAATGGCTTTAGGAACAGCAGTAACATGAGGCAGGATTTAGGCTACCAACTGCCTAGCCATTTGTAGCTCAATCTTGGGTGCGGCAGCGTAGCCTCGTGGTTAGAGCGATGGACTTGTAACCGGAAGGTTGCGAGTTCAAACCCCCGAGCTGACAAGGTACAAATCTGTCGTTCTGCCCCTGAACAGGCAGTTAACCCACTGTTCCCAGGCCGCCATTGAAAATAAGAATGTGTTCTTAACTGACTTGCCTGGTTAAATAAAGGTAAAATATATATATATATTTTTAAATGATCACGTTCCCACACTGACTGACTGTGTGGAGGCTCATTGATTTCACATTACGTTAGCCAACATGCTACACTAGCAAAGTTATGAATGATATAGTGGTCGGCTATATTAGCCACGACTTACCATTCCTTGTGCAGCTTCAAATGTCGAACAAAGTTGGAAGTTGTTGTGTCTGTCATTTTCTTCCCGCTTGTTTTGCAAGTTGCAATCCATTTTTTGTTGATACAGCTTAGTCTTTATATCCGAAAATAATAATTTTGGATATCATCTTTCCAAGTGCTCCATCTGAATTCACCCGCCGACGTTCCTCTGCATTGCCACAAGCAACTTTTTCTCAGCTGGCACAATTTGATTGGTTGAATGAAGAGTTGATGCACTGCACACTTTTTTTAAATAGCATAATTTTTCATATTTGGGCTTGGGGAGGGTATCAAGTAAGTTCTAGTCAAAAGTCTCAAGTCCAAGTTAAATCACGAATAATTAGTGTTAAAGTCAAACTCGAGTCCAAGTCATGTGACTCGAGTCCACACCTCTGCCAAAAAGTGACATATTGTTGCTTTTAATACAGATTTAACAATTTGACTAACAAACCAAGAAACAAACTATTCTCCTATGTCTTGAGATAATGAAGAAGGCACATTATGTCTGTGGACAGTTTCACGTCACTCTGAAAAAGACTGAGGGAGATAAATCATCTCTGGATGGCTACCTGTTCTGCTCCAGCAGATGCAAATGAGTAGATTTCAGCTTTGTGACTCATGATGATAGTGAGCATATGGGGGAAGGCACCTTCGGTTATTCCTGCCTGCCACAACTCACACTGCACGGGGTCCTCTGGGGCAAGAGGCAAAGTCCTTTACTTACACAGGACTGGCTATTAGTTTGCCTGCTATGAGGGAGAGAAGATTGGCCTGGCTGTGCGTGCGTGTGCGTGCGTGTGTAGCTGCACAAATAGACTTCTAGGGAGAGACCCTATAGAAGGGTGACAAATGCATCCCAGGTGGTAAAACCAAGTTAATGTACATTTCCCTGGGGTTCACAGTAATTAATCTCATGGTACAGCATTATTAAGCGGCTGAGAAAGGCAGCAGAATATACAGTACATATAGAATAGCCGACTCATTGAATTCACTATGTAGTATTAGTGTATCATATAAACATGTTGCATATGATTTGTTTTATTAACGATACATGACTAGTGTGATTTATGTGATGACGTAAAGCAAGAATTGCCAGCAGGCTGTAGAAGGGCCCATTTAAGTCAAGGCTCAGGCTGCGTTGTTAAAAGCCCCTGCCATAGAGTATGTCGGCTCAATCATCTCAGTCCTTTGTGAGCCCCGAGGATGTATAAGGAGTGCCTTTATCAGCCCCTTCTGATGGTTCCCTACCACCCACCGGGCACAAACCGGTTGAATCAACGTTCTTACAACGTAATTTGTCAATGCATTGTTGGAATCTACGTGGAAAATATGTTGGATTTTTCGTTAAACGAATCAACGTGAACTGTTTTGAGGGTGAATTTTCAACTGCGGGATTATGTCACCATGGTAACCAATGTTCAACATAGACAAAGCTTGTATAAAATATGTTGAGTTTGTACCTTTGAAACAACATAAGATCTTCAATGTTATATTTACTATCAGAAAAAAAACAATGGGCTGGGCAGTGCCTCCCACTGAAGAGTTAATCTATCTACAGCTATCCTTTTGGTCTCCTGTTCAGGGTTTTAACCAAGCCTGCTGAGCTTTGATATTTGCCACTAACTACTATGAACGTGCTACCGTGAGAATGATTATTGAGAGATCTCTTGGTAACTCAGTAGATTCACTGTTGTTATTGAAGGTTAGGTCAAACAAAGCAAACGAAATGTCACCATACTCTAAAGTCATATCAACAAATATACTTTAACGCCTATATAGCATTTGCAAAGTTTTAAATTAAACCCAGGGTTCAACTAAAAGTAGACAATACATATAGGCCTAGGAGTTCAAGCTTTGATTGATTTCACATGCACTTTAAATGCACTTTCAATAAAGTTTCATTTGATTTAGTCCTATTCCTTAACGTAGATTTTTGGCTGAGACGGAGACCTAAATCCAACATATCAGTTGTAACTACTAACTTGTCGACAAGTTAAATTATATGTTGGATTCACAACTCCAACTAAACCAAAATGAACAGTTAAAGAATAGGATCAACCCAGTGGCTCAAATGTATCTAATGCTTGGAAAGTTGTGTCTCTTTTAAATGTTGATATTTGGTTGCATGGTCAACCAAACCCAATTTAATATTACTTTTGTAATATTAAAGTTTAAGCTAGTTTACAAACTAATCTAACACTATGTATATGTTACACGCTGTTGCCATTAGTATTGGCTATTATTACCACTAGTGTAATTTCTATGTGTAATACTTGCTATTTATGTTGCCCATTTGTATAGCCTCATTGTATGGTGTTAGGTAGCTTGTTTTCACTCTGCCGTTGTTAATATTGTTAGCAATCCTGCTCGTCGTTATTCCTGTATTATTATGTAATACCTGGTTATTAGATAAAAATTAGATACTGTTCTTCCTATTATGCTCTTGTACTTCTATGCCATTACACAGTATAGCTCATTCATATCCATTCATTACTTTGTTCTGTTCATTGCATCTTAGATGTGTATACTCATTGCTCCCATTGTAGGCCGTCATTGTAAATAAGAATTTGTTCTTCACTGGCTTGCCTAGTTAGATAATTAAACAAATATTGCAATTTCATTTCTGTATTACAGAACCCTTCCCATGTTCAGTCCCATGTTAACTCTTGGGCTGCTTCATTCCCCTCTAACCGGGAAGGTGTCAGTGGGTCACAAACCAGTCAAATACGTAGAGCCGGGTCGCTCCTTTTCACATGGTATCCGTGAGGTCATGAGGTCCGATACCAACAGGCTCAGAGAAAGTTTCTGTCTACAAGCCATTGGACTGCTGAACACTTTAACTGGACTGACCACCTGCACTGACTCTCCGCACTTCAGCAAACACACACACACACACACACACACACACACACACACACACACACACACACACACACACACACACACACACACACACACACACACACACACACACACACACACACACACACACACACACACACACACACACACACACACACACACACATCACAATTGCTGCTAACTGATTCTATTTACTATTTCTAATACTGCCCAATTTAAACACTTGCCCCCTTCCCCTGATACAAATGTAAATATTGTACTATAAATCGTGCCTTCCGTTTTAACTTGCAAAAATGTCTTCTATTCTACTGATCCATTTACTTTGTATTATTATTATTATCTATTCTTCTCATTTATGATTTCTTATTGTTATTGCATTGTCGAGAGGGAACCTGCAAGTAAGCATTTCGTCGGACAGTATATACCATGTGGTTACTCAATATACGACTAATAACATTTGAAACGTCCAGTCGGTGTACTGTACAGCACATGTGCCAGGGGACATAGCTACATTACTGTATGTAGGTCCCTTTACACAATGTGACTGGGAAGCACGAGGAAAATCAATGGTAATGTGTCAATGCAGACTGACGTCAGGTGTCCAATTGGTGTCATCGTGATGTATAGGACAGTGAGGCGAGCATGTCATCCTCGGAAATGATGTTGGTTTTGCAGACGTTTTACCCACGTCAAAAGTTAATAGCCTGGATGTGCCGGCAACTGCAGCTAATAATTATCTCACAATTGTCCATGAGAAATACATTTACACTTGAATAGCCACATTATTTGTGTGACTGGCATTCACAACAGCTGCTTGAATGGCTCACACTAAAATCTCTTAGAGCTACCGCATGTGCTATCAGCTTGCATTTCAATTGCAGAGCCAAATGCAGTATATTTCCTCTCATATGGCATGCAGCCCAAGGATGGGGAATTCTTGGCAAACACAATCAATGTTGAGTTATAACAATGGGTGAACCTTAAAGAACTGTCGATTAACAACAATGACAATGTGAAAGGCAACGTTGGCTTTGACACAGATGTGTCTCTTTGTCCGTTTTTCTCTTCTTACTATCGTCACACAATCAAGTTGTGTGATCACACAAATCACAAAAAGTTGTTGACGCTTATTTAGTGGTGGCTTTTTTTCTTCTTCAAAGTCAAATATCACACATGATTAGTTTAAGTGGGTCTGAGAAAATGTATTTTAAAAAAGTCAGATTTTTTTGTTTGTTATGGATGTCAAATTTCACTTTTTCTTAAAACCAATTCTGTTTTCTGAGCATGGATAACGATAGAGCATTGTAGCCAAAATAATGAATGTTACCAAATGGTCAAGAGAGACAAGATATTGCTCCTCACAGAGACCATTCCATTTTATATAATGGTGCTGGGAAACCTCGCCCCTGCCATAAAGCTGCCGAATAAGGATTATTAGAAAGATGAATACTCTTAATTGAATCCTGCATCCTCAGATTCACCTTTGTCAGGTTAGACTTGTACTTGGAAATACTTCAAATCAAACAAGCCATTTGAACTGCTTACAAGGTAAGAAGATTCCTTTTCATACAAACAAAATATAATATCTTCCCCAAAAACTAAGAATGAATTTCTCAATTCAGCCATTTCCTATAGCGCAGAAACACAAACAGTTAAAACACGAGATTCACCCAACTGAACTGGTCAAGTCATGTCTAAACTCCTGCTGAAAAGCCTCAGTAGGGGTTCAAGGGCCAGTTCTTGCAGTTCTGTTTAATTAGAACCAGTTTGTGTGTGCGTGCGCATGCGTGTGTGTCTGTGTGTGTGCATGGACCTCTCCATGTTCCATGCCATGATGACACACCAAACAGCCACAAGCCAGAGACAGAGGGTGGCCACTGACCTTTCCCTGTCTCTGTGGAGGTTTAAAGCTGACCCTGGCCAGTCCCTGCTGTCAGCCTGCTCACAGAACAACATGTCTCTGGCCTTACAACAGCAGGAGAGGGTGGTTCTCCCTTTTGCTAGCTCACTAGTTTTGCTTGCAAGATTTTTTTATTTATAATCCTATCTCTCTCTTGCTCTCTCTCTCTTCCCCCTCTCTCTTGCTGTCTCTCTCCCTATCTCTTTTGCAGTCTCTACATCTATTTTGCTGTCTCGTACTCTCCATTTCTTTCTATGTTGTATTTTTTTGCATTGAGTACAACTATCTACACTACATGACCAAAGTATGTGGACACCTGCTCGTCAAACATCTCAATCCAAAATCATGGGCATTAATATGTATTTGGTCCCCCATTTTCTGCTATAACGGCCTCCACTCTTCTGGGAAGGCTTTCCACCACATGTTGGAACACTGCTGCGGGGATTTGCTTCTGTTCAGCCACAAGAGCATTAGGTCGAGCACTGATGTTGGGCGATGAGGCCTGGCTCTCAGTCGACGCTCCAATTCATCCCAAAGGTGTTCGATGGGGTTGAGGTCAGGGCTCTGTGCAGGCCAGTCAAGTTCTTCCACACCGATCATGACAAACCATTTGTGTATGGACCTTGCTTTGTGCACGGGGGCATTGTCATGCTGAAACAGGAAAGGGCCTTCCCCAAACTGTTGTCGCACAGTTGGAAGCACAGAACCGTCTAGAATGTCATTGCATGCTGTAGCGTTAAGATTTCCCTTCATTGGAACTAAGGGCCCTAGCCCGAAAAACAGCCACAGACCATTATTCCTCCTCCACCAAACTTTACAATTGACCCTATGCATTCGGGCAGGTAGCGTTCTCCTGGCCAAACCCAGATTCGTTCGTCGGACTGCCAGATGGTGAAACGTGATTCATCACTTCAGAGAAAGCAGTGGAAAACTGCTCAATAGTCCAATGGCGGCGAGCTTTAGGCCTGTGTGCGTCTGCTCGGCCATGGAAACCCATTTCATGAAGCTCCCGACGAACAGTTCTTGTGCAGACGTTGCTTCCAGAGGCAGTTTGGAACTCGGTAGTGAGTGTTGCAATCTGAGGACAGACTACTTTTACTCACAACGCACTTCAGCACTCGGCGGTCTCGTTCTGTGAGCTTATTTGGCCTACTGCTTCGCAGCTGAGCCATTGTTGCTCCTAGACGTTTCGACTTCACAATAACAGCACTTACTTTTGACCGGGGCAGCTCTATCAGGGCAGACATTTGACAAACTGGCTTGTTGGAAAGGTGGCATCCTATGACAGTACCACATTGAAAGTCATTGAGCTCTTCAGTAAGAACATTCTAATGCCAATGTTTGTCTATAGAGATTGCATGGCTGTGTGCTTGATTTCATACACCTGTCAGCAATGGGTGTCCACTAATTTGAAGGGGTGTTCACATACTTTTGTATATATAGTGTATAAATGTATTGAGAACCCCACCGTTTTCAGCTGTTACACTATGGAGACATAGCTACATATCTGAGTGGAGAGGTTATGCAAGCATCAAACCACCCATTTATCAGCAGCGTGTGCTCAAGTCTTATCTACAGTCTATAGTTAATAATCAGTCTGATTACTCATCTCACAGAAAAGGCACTTCTGGCCATCAGTACAAAGACATAAAGGCTTAGTGGATGGATCCATTGTTTGCTCTCAAAATGGCCTATATACACTCATTGAAAATCTGCCACTTCAAGTAATGTGTCATATTTAAACCGTTCTGTTTGGATGTGTGGGTGGGCGTCAAATTCTACAACCATACACAGTTAATTTGATCTCATCTGCTGTCAGCTATACTGTGTCACATTCAGCATCCAAGGCTTGGACGAATGACATCTGACAATTAATAGGCTTTTGAATGCAAAGCTGATATGAACAAAAAGATGATTGAACGTTTTATATCTGATAAAAAATTATACAGGCATATTCATGCACATTCTTTCCACTGCCCACCTGTTTGAACAAATAACAATGTATGTAAATACCATACATCCTTTGTGGCACCTGGCTCGGCCTGCCGGTCTTTCTGCCTGCCTGTCTGTCTGTACCTGTGTCTGTCTGTATGTCAGTGAGTTCATTGAAACTTTCCCACACAGCTGTTGTGGAACTTTCACTGCCAGAAAAGGCTTCCAGCCCTGGTATTATTAAATTCTCAGTGAAATATTTTTTTCTCCTCTCTAAAATTTGTCTGTGTATGTTAAGAGGCAGGACACAATGAATGACTAGAAGAGAACAGGACAGGGCAGTGTGGTCTATGAATTAACCAGCCTTTGAGTCCAATACCACCCCAGCCACAGCTCAGCCCCAGTCCCAGACCCAGCCTCTCCAATAAGTAAGAGGTCTGCTCTTTGACTGACCGTTCCATCCTCTGATCTCAGGGTGGATACCCCAGGCACTGAGGGCCATACAGTGGCCAGTCTCTACCCTGAGGGTAGGAGGAACGTACTGTTGATTTCTGCCTCCTTTAGGGCCCAGGGTTGACCGATCTGCTGAGTCAGACAGACAGGAGACGAGCGCCCAAGGCTTCTCAGAGTGAAATGTAGATCTCTCTACGTCATCCTCAGACAGCCGTCAGTCCATGTTGGGGCAGCTGAGAGGATGTGATGTGCTGATTGAAGTGGACTTGGTGAGATTGGACGTGGTGGGGTAGGTAAGGACAGCCGGACGTGGTGACCGTGCAGCAGCAGTCTACACTGTGATGTTAACCAAGTCTGATGTCACATTTTCATCGATAGTGCAATCTCAAGGTCTCATCCTCCTCTGACAATCAGGCGTTTGGCTCTGAAGCAGACAATGAGCTGGATGCCATATAAGTAAAAGGGTCATTTTGTAATATTCATATTTTTATGTTGATTAAATGAATGTTGAATAGTGTATTTCACAATCTATACATACTCCATATTTGAGAGAACACTATAAGGAGTGTAATGACACTAAGAGGTTGTCTGTATCATGTACAGGGTCTAACAGGAGGCATGTATAGGTCTAAAAAGGGCTTAAAAAATGGCCAATTTCATTATGATTTTCAGAAACATTGTTTGTGATAGAAATTGTAAAAGGCATGTTAAACATCAATTACGTTCCTATGTGTGAATTGCCAGAACAATCTGGGATACCAGAAATATTTTCCGCTCCAGTATTTGAATGTGTAGGACGAACTGACAGGTATTTTTGTCCAAGACAGTTTGCTCTCCTCCATTGCCCTTTACTATGTTTGCTCCACACTAAGGCCACTTTGTATACAGTAGGTGCACTCCTCCTGGGCTAAGAACAACAACTAAATATGAGAGCCCCTGCATGGTCCATGGTTCAGCAAGGAGCTGGGACAAACAAATACAAGGTGGTTCTCTGAAGGTTTACGAACAGTACATTTGGCTTTACTGGAATACAGTGACGTGATGCATGAACTTGTTTGCGTCCTGACTCCACCAGATTTGACTCATTAACTTCTAAACATGTAATGGGCCCTCCCAGGTCCCTGCAGGTCTTTCGTCTTGGTCTGTCACAGATCTCCACAAATAATGGCTTAAGTTGGATAACTTTATATTTCGGTTTTTAAAAAAAAATCATTTTTGAGTAGTTCACAAGTTGCTGGGGGTTTTGTTTTGTACCCCGGCTGATGCATCTTTTTTTCCATCAATGCATAATTCAAGTTTCTCCCCCTTTGACAATGGCCACATTGCTGCATATCAGAGCTGCATGTCTCCAGTGCCAGAAAAATGATTAATGTGGGCAGTTAATTGCTAACACCAAAGTGTGCAATGTTGTTGAAAAAATAGAATCCCCCCACATTAAGAATTGATCTCAGGTTAAATTCCACCATACTCTGCCTGCTAGCTGGGGAGTGCGTTGTGACAACACAGACATACATCATTTGGTTGTCTTTAGAACACAGTAGAATGTGTACTGTACACCTTCTTGGTTATTGAAAATATAGCCTCTTTATCTAGTGGAGAAATGACCAAAGAGCAGTGGGGTCAAACATTGAAACACAGTAAAAGGGAATTCAAGGAATACATTGATAAAGTGTGAGAAAATTATATTCATGAATACATGCTGTTGAAGAGTACATTGGGATTCATTTAAACCAAGCTCAGAGGGGACAAGGAGGAGTGCAGCTAATGCTTAGGAGGCTAAACAGCAATGAAAAGCCAGAGAAATGCTTTTTAGCCGCTGGCATATCAACCGTCTCTTTCATCCCATTATCACTGTTGCTATTTCATTGAACGGCCCTGTCAAGTTCCCCTCAACCAACCGGCATTGACACATTGTTCTCAGAGCAATCAAATCATGTTTGTCTTTCAACCACTCTGCATGATGCCATGTTCCTTCGTGAGAGTTCCTATTCAAAAGTCACAGTGCATCACAGACAGTATTGTGTCTGTCTTTTTCTGTTCTAGGATAGCAAAACACGTGTAATTTTAGACGTGTGTGTTTGTGGGTGTACATTCACACCCAATGCATGCAGGACTGAGACTCCCTCAAATTTGAGCTGGTCTAAATTGCAATCCTATCTGAAAGACTAAAAGTCCCCCAACTTGTCCAACAAGAATCCGTCCTAAGAACAGACAGTCAGATGTCAGTCTAGAACAGGACTTTGATGTTAGACCTTTGGCATGTCTGCTGTCTCATCTCTCCAGACTCCCCTGCAATCTCCTCTGATGTGGTCCTCTGATGGAGAGTGTCCTGGGAATCGCTCTCTGGTGAATGTCACATCTAAGGACCAGGCACGCCTGACAGAGCTCATCTCGCCTGGAGGAAGGAGGTGGATCCACACTCTCAAGCCGAAAGGCCGTGAAAGAATTGAGTCAGTGCTTGGAGAGCGAAAGAGAACACTTTAACTTCCCCGGATCGAAGATCTCTACTGTCGTGTCCCTGTCATGTTGAGTAACCCAGTAACCAATGACTGTTCACAGTAGTATAAATCAAATTGAATGTGCTTGACATTATGGCATTGTTGTTGACATTAACATGGATTGGCATCATATCAGGCTCTATGGGAAGAGAAAGCATTTGCACCCTGCTCTTTTCACATTGATTCAACTACAACATGCAGACATTTGTGGCTGACTGGCATGTACATATAGTAGCCCTTCGTCAGTGACCTTTGGCTGAATGAACTTGGAATAGAAATGCCTTGTCGGCCCATAATACATTAGGGTTTCCAATTGGGCCAGGTAGGTAGCGATGGAAGCTGTGGTTTAAGGGTTGTACTGGTGGGGATGTGGCCAGTGCTTGGGGGCTGTGCGCCTGAGCTGTAAACTCGACTTATGGTTTTGTTTGGCCTGGAGCAAGGTGCTGTACCTATTATGCTTTAGTGAAACTGAAAATGCATTTGCATGGGAGTTGGATATGGGAAAAGAGAAAAAAACAGGCAGAATGAATGACTGTCGTTTTTCTCTATGGTCCCTCATGCTGGCAAGAAAACGAGTTATTTCCCATATATGTAGCGTTAATATTCAATGGATAAATACATTTTACTTGTAACAAAGCGTCTAAAGATTATGTTGCCAAGCTAAAATGGAAAGTGAGGGAGGAGAAACGAGGAGGGATTGATGTGGAAGCAACACTATTCTGAGTCACCAATGTTCTCAATCATCTTTCTTAAGATGGAAAAGTTATAAATGTCACATTTCAAATGTAATCATTCAACCACCTACAATGCACAGATGGAGATTACAAAGAATTCAAGAATTCAAATAAGTTTTTTTTTTTGGGGTGGGGGGGATGAGAACTTCGGCGGTGCAGCAAGTGAAACCAGATTTGAGAGACTACTTTAACGGTACATTGAGGTGAACTATTTTGCCAATAATCATTCAACTTGAAGGTGAATATTCGATGCATCTGAACTTCTGGTCCTTGTCAAACTCCAATATTGTTCTCATGCAGCTCGTACAGTTCAACAATACGTGCAGAACTGGAAAAACAAAAGAAAGTCAGTGAGGGCTGCAATGGTCGAAACCCTATCCACTTGAAATGGTGGCAGGGAATGTGGTCGAAATTGCATGGAGTTGTTTAAAAAAGTGAAAGTGGAGTAAGAAAAGGGGCCTTTGTACAGTGAAGTTAATGGAAAGGTTTGTTGGCCATTTGGTGAGCAGCATCCATCCACATTCCATACGAGGTTAAGGACGGATGGTTTCTGACATTATGACACAGTGCATTAGGATAAGTGTAGGTGGAGAGAGTTGAGAGGTGGATTACTGAATGAATAACGGGGATAATAAACTATTGGGTTAGATACAGTATGTCTGGGTGTCATGTATCTGTTCTCTCTTCACGCCAAGGCATGGAGTGGAATCTATTATCAGAAGAAGACAAATTGGGTTGTTTTCAGACCCCATGATTCCCTATACCTGAGCTGAAATCAATCATCGGTCACTGTTGACATAGCAGCCTGGAGTCCTTTAAAACCCTTCTCCCACCATCGTCGGCACTTTGTCAATACAAATAAATAGATAAATTCCTGTAGGTTTTCAGTAACTATCAGTCCTTTCTCATTTTCCGCATGGTTGCGGTGGGTCAACAGGATCCTGGGCTTAGGCCTGGTGTCTGGGCAGCAGTTGCTTGGACCCAGTGTCTGAGCTGCCCGCCCGCCCTCCCTCCCTCCCTCCCTTCCTGACGGGCTGCCTCTCCTCCCCTGCAGTTTGAGGTCGGTAAGGGCCTGATCACTCCTGTCAGCCTGTTTACAGTTAGCCTGCAGAACCCCGCTTTGCACTAGAGACTCCACACATTATAACAACACATCTATTGATACTGGTACCCTACACACATACATTATAATACATAAGATAAGAACTCATTAAGAGTCTATGGCACAAAGGCCAATGCACATCATTGATTGAACAACTGTTCACATTTACCAATAGTTAATTTATTCATTTTGGACTCCAAATATAGTAACCTTTAATCACCCCCTAAAGCAACTTTGTAACCTCCTCTGACGTAATCCGTTTGGAGTTAATTATGCTATTAACTGTGTGGCAGTGAGCCGTAGTATAATTCAATATACAAACCGGGCATACGACGGGTGGAATATACAAGCAAATTACTACAGAGCTGGACATTGTTCATACAAGGGGAACAGGTTAAACAAGAGGCATAAATTCACTTTTACAGATAATCCTCCATTAAATAAAGGTTATATGTAAATAGGAACCTGTTTAGCTCCAGGAACAGTAGTGGTAGAAAGGTTACAAAGTGAGAACAACAACGATGGTATTATTAATTGTTATAAGCAATCTCATAGATAATCCACTTAATTACATTGTTATTTCCTCTCCAACAACAAAGGAAGCATCTTTTTCTTATTCACCACTGTGAGTGAAACACAGACTATAGACCAAAGGTGTCAAACTCATTCCATGGAGGGCCGAGTGTCTTAACTCCTCCCTTATACTTGATTGATCAATTAAAGTTGATGATTAGTTAGGAACTCCCGGTCACCTGGTTGTCTAGGTCTTAATTGGACACAAACAAAAACCAGCCTTCCATGGAATGAGTTTGACACCTGCGGACTAGGTGTTATGAGGGATGTACAAGGGCAAGAAAAGTATGTGAACCCTTTGGAATTACCTGGATTTCTGCAGAAATTGGTCATCAAATTTGATCTGATCATCATCTAAGTGACAACAATAGACAAACATAGTGTGCTTGTCTATATTGAATACATAATTTAAACATTCACAGTGTAGGTTGGAAAAGGTATGTGAACCCCTAGGCTAATGGCTTCTCCAAAAGCTAATTGGAGTCAGGAGCCAGCTAACCTGGAGACCAATCAATGAGACGAGATTGTAGATGTTAGTTAGAGCTGCCTTGCCCTATAAAAACCACTCACAAATGTAAGTTTCTTATTCACAAGAAGCATTGCCTGATGTGAACGATGCCTTAAACAAAAGAGATCTCAGAAGACCTAAGATTAAGAATTGTTGACTTGCATAAAGCTGGAAAGGGTTACAAAAGTATCTCTAAAAGCCTTGATGTTCACAAGTCCACAGTAAGACAAATGGTCTATAAATGGAGAAAGTTCAGCACTGTTGCTACTCTCCCTAGGAGTGGCCGTCCTGCAAAGATGACTGCAAGAGCACAGCGCAGAATGCTCTGAGCACTTCTTCGGGATCGGTGTCCCTTCCACGGGACGGTTGAGCTAACATAGGCTAATGAGATTAGCATGGTGTTGTAAGTAACAAGAACATTTCCCAGGACATAGATATATCTGATATTGGCAGAAACCTTACATTCTTGTTAATCTAACTGCACTTTCAAATTTACAGTAGAAATTACAGTGAAAGCATACCATGCTATTGTTTGAGGAGAGTGCACAGTTTTGAACATGAAAAGTTATTAATAAACAAATTAGGCACATTTGGGCAGTCTTGATACAATATCTTTAACAGAAATGCAACGGTTCATTGGATCAGTCTAACACATACTAATGCCATCTAGTGGCCAAAATCTAAATGGAAAAAAAGAGGCTAATCCTTAAGATTAAGAAGAATCCTAGAGTGTCAGCTAAAGACTTACAGAAATCTCTGGACATCTCTGTTGACGAGTCTATGATACGTAAAACCCTAAACAAGATGGTGTTCATGGGAGGACACCACGGAAGAAGCCACTGCTGTCCAAAAAACCTGTCTGAAGTTTGCAAAAGGGCACCTGGATGTTCCACAGCGCTACTGGAAAAATATTCTGTGGACAGATGAAACTAGAGTTGGGTTGTTTAGGAAGGAACACACAACACTGTGTGTGGAGAAAAAAGTCACAGCACACCAACATCAAAACCTCATCCCAACTTTAAAGTATGGTGGAGGGAGCATCATGGTTTGGGGCCACTTTGGTTTGGGGCCAAGTTTATCAAGACATTTTGCAGGAGAATGTTAGGTTATCTGTCTGCCAATTGAAGCTCAACAGAAGTTGGGTGATGCAACAGGTCAACGACCCAAAACACAGAAGTAAATCAACAACAGAATGGCTTCAACAGAAGAAAATACACCTTCTGGAGTGGCCCAGTCAGAGTCCTGACCTCAACCCGATTGAGATGCTGTGGCATGACCTCAAGAGAGCAGTTCACACAAGACATCCCAAGGATATTGCTGAACTGAAACACTTCTAAAGAGGAGTGGTCCAAAATTCCTCCTGATCGTTGGTGCAGGTCTGATCCGCAACTACAGAAAACGTTTGGTTGAGGTCATTGCTGCCAAAGGAGGGTCAACCAGTTATTAAATCCAAGGGTTCTGTCACGTTCTCACCTTAGTTCCTTTTTTTTGTCTTTTGTTTTAGTATGGTCAGGGCGTGAGTTGGGTGGGTTGTCTATGTTAGTTTGTCTATGATTTTCTATTTCTGTGTTTGGCCTGGTATGGTACTTAATCAGAGGCAGCTGTCAATCGTTGTCCCTGATTGAGAACCATATTTAGGTAGCCTGTTTTCCATTGTGTTTTGTGGGTGGTTGTTTCCTGTTTAGTGTTTTTGTTTCACCTTTCAGGACTGTTTGTTTGTCGGGTTTGTTGCTTTGTCTAGTGTTGCATATTTCATTAAATAATATGAACTCTTACCACGCTGCACCTTGGTCCTCCTCTCCTTTGCCAGACGACAAGCATTACAGGTTCACATACTTTTCCCACCCTGCACAGTGAATATTTACATGTGTTCATGAAAACGTATAATTGTTTATGTTATTAGTTTGTGCAGACTGTGTTTGTTCATTGTTGTGACCTAGATGAAGATCAGATAAAAATGTTCTGACCAATTTACGCAGAAGTCCAGGTAATTCCAAAGGGTTCACATACCTTTCCTTGCCACTGTATTAACTTCTTCAGCTGTGTTCTTGTATAGTGCGTTTCGGTTAAACAAACGAAGTAGAAAAATCTCCATCCTATCGTGCTCCTTTTTTTTCTCAAACATTCTACGATCGCGACTTCTTCGCACATTGCCATTACCCAGAAGTCTCAATTCTCAAACATTAATTTCAGTATTTACCAAGGTCATTGATAAGAACTCCAACAAGCATTTGTGCTGCATAAATAGGTAGCCCCAGTGGAGCATTTTGATCATCGATGTGGAGACGAACATCCTTTAGAGACTCACATAGACACATAGCCCATTGGCTAGCTGGTATTGTCCCTCATTCAGGCATCCATCAGGTTGTTTCAGGCGATGAATCATTGTACTACAGTGATGTCACTCCACTAAATCAATGGTGTCTGTGACAGAGCTGCGAGAGAGCATATTCCTCTGGCATCACTTCCTTGACTAGAGGTCTAACATTGTCCTATACAGTGTTCTCAAAAACCCTCCTGTAATCTTGATGTTTATTCACTACCTTGTTTTGTATGTTTCCTCTGCGGTGACCATTTTTCTTCATGTAAAAGCACATGAAGTCCTCTGGTACTGTGGGTGTAGTAATGTATTGAAGTTGAAAGTGTGCCAGACCCGCAGTCAGGACCAAGTGCGTCACCTGCTTTTGTTGCGTCAGCATCGTTATTTATGACTGCCCATGGCTGAGCAATGGCACTATGTTACCGTTAGCCCTCCTGCAAGGTTCGTCTTGCCGTGGTGTTAGAATTGATTCATCTAGGTTAGGCTTCAATTCTTCTCAATGAGATGAATTGCTTCTTCTCTTATTAATCCCAAACTGAATAATGCAGTACACTCCGCCTGAATGCAGTTATAATAATTAACCACTCACAGAGAGCAAATTGCCCTGCACAGATGTGATCTCTATAGGAAGACTGCTCGGTCGTACACGTAACTATACTCATACAAGGTGATGCATAGATTTTGGAATGATTGTTCTGCGTGACAATTAGCAGAATATAACATTTTACAATATTTTGTGGCTGGACAGTGTGTGTTTTTGTTTGTTTGTTTGTTGCCATTCCATGTATGTTTTTCTGTTAGTTTTAATGTGCGTGGCTTGACTTGGTGTACCAGTCTGTGGGGTGCAGCACCTTGGCCATCATGCCAGACAGAGAGAGAATGCTGGTGGGCCTCAGAACAGAAGATCAATGCTAACTGGCTCGCCTTCGAGCACACACACAGACAGTCGCTAGCACTGTCATTACCATACCACCTCCACAGTATGTCTACTGCCTACAGTATGTCTGCTAGCCCTAGTTAGATAAGCCTAAACAGACAGCTAGAATTATATTTATAGAAATGCTTTATGTGTCATTCAATCTTCAGAGAAGTATGGACGTCAGGTGCCTTTCTATTATTCAGAATGAGAAGTTCCATATCTGCCTCCCAGGTGGCGCAGTGGTCCAGAGCACTGCATCGCAGCGCTAGCTGTGCCACCAGAGACTCTGGGTTCCCGCCCAGGCTCTGTCGCAGCCGGCCGCGACTGGGAGGTCCGTGGGGCGATGCACATTTGGCCTAGCGTCGTCCGGGTTAGGGAGGGTTTGGCAGGTAGGGTTTGGCCGGTAGGGATATCCTTGTCTCGACTCCTGTGGCGGGCCGGGCACAGTGCACGCTAACCAAGGTCGCCAGGTGCACGGTGTTTCCTCCGACACATTGGTGCGGCTGGCTTCCGGGTTGGATGCGCGCTGTGTTAAGAAGCAGTGCGGCTTGGTTGGGTTGTGTTTCGGAGGATGCATGACTGTTGACCTTCGTCTCTCTCAGGCCCGCACGGGAGTGATGAGACAAGATAGTAACTACTAATAATTGGATAATATGAAAAAGGAGGTCAAATTTAAAATATATAAATATATATTTTTAAAAATATAAAAATTCCATGTTTTTTTGTTTTTTTGTTTAAGACCAGACACCACACCCTAATAAGGATTTTTTTTAAAGTCTTAATCAACTTGTATCAGTTGAATGTAGACAGAATTAGAATGCTTTTTTTGTATATTTCCTTTTGTTTAAATATTGTATAAAAATATGCAAGTGATGCCATAGATCATTACAGTTTTTTACAATTGCTAACAAGCGTTTGCCTGTACTTAAGATACTTTTTCTAAACTCTTAACACCTACATCACACAATTAGCCAAATAGTTCATTTTCTGCTCAAAACCACATTTTGTTCATTAAATACCAACTCTCCATTTCAAAATGCAACACAAACTTTCTCGACATTCCCTAACTCTATCAAAACACGGTAAACCCGACTCAATATCCAATCATTCTGTCAAAACCCTAGCACATGTTTTCTAACGAAGAGGATCATAGTCAATCATAGGACAACAACTTTCAAAATGCTAACAGTTGATGGCATTACAAAAACTGCATTACTTTCATGTTTCAGTTCTACATGCATACAATAGATATGAAATCCATTGTCGTTTACTTTAAACCACTCTACAGTGTCGAATGTGTGCATTTTTGGTAACATACTATCTAAAAGTGAATGAGTCATCTTTACTTTATAGAATGTACAGTAGAAAAAAAATGTAAGTAAGGCTAATTACAGAATTGCTGCAGTAAAAGCTTTATTAGCAACATGGAATTGCTGCCAGTGATCAACAAAAAACACACCATACATGGCCTTTGGTTCCAAATGTGTAAAAATGAAACACAATTACAGTAAAACAGGCACAGAAGGAAAAGAAAACACAAAAATGCACAGTCCTGTTCTAATCTATACAATCTTCAGCATTATGGCCACATGTTCTCATCCCCATCACATCTCATGTCGTCTCTCGCTTTGCACCTTGGATAGAAACGCTTGGCCTGCCTTATCCACCCTTATCCACCCACGCCTTATCCACCCACGCCTTATCCACCCACGCCTTATCCACCCTTATCCACCCACGCCTTATCCACCCTTATCCACCCACGCCTTATCCACCCTTATCCACCCACGCCTTATCCACCCTTATCCACCCACGCCTTATCCACCCTTATCCACCCACGCCTCATCCACCCTTATCCACCCACGCCTTATCCACCCCTGGCAGTCTTCAGCTGAGATGTCTCTGCAGCCGGCATCTGTTGCATCCAGGAGGGACATTTGGTCATGTGGCCGATGTTCGTACACTTTCTACCTTCAGGTTGAAGAAAGGCGAGTTAGGGGGGGAGGGAAAGGGAAAATATTTTTAGAATGGGCTGCAAACCAGTTTGTGATTGCATGTGAATGGTGGAATGCTTCATTGTCCCATGTAATCACACATGTCCTAATGTTTCCTCCCACCTGTTCCCTTCCTGCTTCTGGCACCAGTTGTTGGTGGAGGTCATCTAAAAACAAGAGAAGGCGCTCAGTGTTGTTGGGATCAATCTGGCATTTCTGCAGGACCAAACCAGCACTCCAGATTGCAGTACACATTGTGATATTTGCTCCCCTCTGACTCTGCACATCAACGGTGGTCCTTTTCCTGATGACGTTTCATCCCTGCCGACGTGTTTTCGCCAGGTTAAACCCTGCCTCGTCTACATAAATGATTTCACGTGGGGTCTGATTAGCCTCCAATTCCATGACTCTTTGAAAGAAATCAAACACAGTATGTGTAAATGCTTTTCAGTATGTCCTACTGTATGTACTGTAACCCATGTTTACATGTAGACTGGCATAGTGTAAAGCTCACTATAGAACAAGACATATTGGATAGAAACCATACCTGGACGTATTGGTGCCGGAGTTCCTTGACCCGCTCACTGTTCCTTTCAAAATGAACTGTGTAAAACTGTTTCATTCGAACTCTGTGTTTGGTCAGAGTCCGAACAATGGTAGTCAGGCTGATACTTCCCACATTGATGGTGGCTCTTATTTCATCAGTGACAACAGCTCTTACTCTCCTTTGAACACCACCACACATTCTTACTCCTCTTCCCCTACCTCTCCTTCTCCCTGGTCCAGCTACTCCTCTGCCTGGTCCAACTACTCCTCTCCCTGGTCCAACTACTCCTCTCCCTGGTCCAACTACTCCTCCCCCTGGTCCAACTACTCCTCTCCCTGGTCCAGCTACTCCTCTGCCTGGTCCAGCTACTCCTCTCCCTGGTCCAGCTACTCCTCTCCCTGGTCCAACTACTCCTCTCCCTGGTCCAACTACTCCTCCCCCTGGTCCAACTACTCCTTTGCCTGGTCCTACTACTCCTCTCCCTGGTCCAACTATTCCTCCCCCTGGTCCAACTACTCCTCTCCCTGGTCCAGCTACTCCTCTGCCTGGTCCAGCTACTCCTCTCCCTGGTCCAGCTACTCCTCTCCCTGGTCCAACTACTCTCCCTGGTCCAGACATAATTTTTTCTCTATCTGCTCCTCTGTTTTGTTCAGTATCCACATTGAACAAAATCAATCCAAAGAGTCCCCTGTGTATGTCCATGTCATTTAAAGAACTTCACCACCTGGCTATATCTCTGATTGAGATTGGAATCACCTGTGATTGGTTTATTTTACACAACTTACAGTAAATCAGCTATTTCTCATTGTTTCAATGTTCATAAAAAAATGCTTATCAGCTGTTTCAATATAGCTTTTGAGCTGCTGTTGTTGCAGAAGTAGAGGCTTTATACTATATTTAAGGTTTTGAATATTAGGTCTTCATT
Source organism: Oncorhynchus gorbuscha (assembly GCF_021184085.1). Taxonomy (NCBI): domain Eukaryota; kingdom Metazoa; phylum Chordata; class Actinopteri; order Salmoniformes; family Salmonidae; genus Oncorhynchus; species Oncorhynchus gorbuscha. Next base: position 59,980,920 of record NC_060185.1, read on the forward strand.
TCTGGCATGCTGTGTTTATTTGTAAATAAGACAAGAAAATCCATAATTTTGCATTGGGTAAGCTTGTATGTAAAGAAAATTTAAGCATTTTAGATACGTGTTAACTGACTGCATATTCTGTGAAAACAACATGAATTGCGTTCATGGTATGGTCCACAACAGACAGATGTTGTGCTAATTGTGTTTAGAGTTTTTAAAATGTGACTACAGATTGAACAAAAGGATGTTAGCAAATGTAAAAAAATAATAAAAAAAACGTAAATATGCACATATTTACATATATTGGAAATACATTTTTCTGGAAATTGGATGAAGTCAGCCTCAATATTTTGATTAAAATTTGGTAAGACACCGGACTTAATCACACCAGATTATGGATAATTACTTTTTCATATTTCCATCTGTAAAATAGTAAATATGCATGTAAAATGTATGTTTTGCTAATTCTTTCAAGGTAATGTTATCAAGAATAAAAAGTTTACAGCATATGAACATTTCCCTTTGATTAAGTCTGGAGAATATATCTAAGGATAACAACACACGTTGGTGAATGTAAATGCCTCTGAAGCTGAGAATATTTGGGGGGGGGGGGGCATGTGGGAAGAGTCTGACTATCGGGAATGCAGTTAAAGACAAGTACAGTACACTGAAGTACAGTACACTGAAGTACAGTACACGTCTATTTTGACCAGACTCTCAGTGTCCGGTCTGGAGCATGAAATCATGAGCTAGGCTGGTCGGCTACTGCGTAGCAACCTAGTGGTGCCAAAAGCCTCGGTCTGCGTTAGAAAGCTTATGTAAATTACAATCGGCAGAATGGCCAAATAAATGTGTTTTTGACGGCCGTTTTGGTCTTTAAAATGTGTTTATCATGAACAAATTCGAACACCACGGTGATTTTTTTTTTGTTACAAATAGAGATATATAATTAAATTGAATAGTGCTACAAATTCAAATACTTTATCCTCCATCTGCAGTTTTCCATAGGAATAAGTGGATGACGGCGGGTGCTATCACTATCTACTGGTCTCAATGTCTATGATTTTGATCCATTCACCAAAGTAAGTTACGACATACACTGAGTTTACAAAACATTAAGAACACTTGCTCTTTCCATGACAGACTGATCAAGGGAATCCAGTTGAAAGCTATAATCCCTGATTGATGTCACTTGTTAAATCCTCTTCAGTCAGTGTACATGAAGGGGAAGAGACAGATTAAATAAGGATTTATAAGACTTGAGACAATTTAGACATGTAGAGTCCATGCCCCAATGAATTGAGGCTGTTCTGAGGGTAAAAGGGTGGGGATGCAACTCAATATTAGGAAGGTGTTCCTAATGTTTGGTATACTCAGTGTACAGTCCAGTTTGTACCATTCTCTATGAGATGGGCTTTACAACAACTGTATGTGTGATTCACTTTAGTGAGCTTTGAAATTATGGATGTATGTCCATTTAACATTTTTAAATTCATGAAATATTGATGCCAGAGTGGAGCATGATAAAAAAAAAGAAAATATACATTTACGTTGTGTTTTTGACATTTTTATGTTTACTTCTATAAAGTTCTCATATTAAAGGACCAAAATACCAACAAAAATATAAACACAACGTGTAAAGTGTTGGTCCCATTTTCCATGAGCTGAAATAAAAGATCACAGAAATGTTCCATATGCACAAAAATAGTATTTCCCCAAAATGTTGTAATACACATTTGGTTACATCCCTGTTAGTGAGCATTTCTCCTTTGACAAGATAATCCATCCACCTGACAGGTGTGGCATTTCAAAAAGCGGATTAAACAGTATGATCATTCCACAGGTGCACCTTGTGCCGGGGATAATAAAATGCCACTCTAAAATGTGCAGTTTTGTCACACAACACAATGCCACAGATGTCTCAAGATTTGAGGGAGCTTGCAATTGGCATGCTGACTGCAGGAATGTTCAACAGAGCTGTTGTCAGAGAATTGAACGTTCATTTCACAACGTAGTTTTAGATAATTTGGCAGTACGTCCAACTGGCCTCACAACCGCAGATCACGTGGGTGGGCCTATGCCCTCCCAGGCCAGTCCACGACTGCGCCCCAGCCCTGTCATTTGAAATCCAAAGACTGGGGCCCAATAAATGTATTTAAATGTATTTAAATGTACAGATTTTTCTTCTATAAACTGTAACTCAGTAAAATCTTTGAAATTGTTGCATGATGTATTTATATTTTTGTTGGGTATTAGATGCAAAAGCTCTGACGAAGGCCATGAGGCCGATAGGTAAGCTTATTAAATATCAGTGACACTACCAAGAGCAGTGTGCGGTTTCCTTTTTCCATCTTGTTCAACTGTTGCCATGCACCTGCAAAGTGATTGCTCAGATGTGCGAGTGCCTTTTGAATTTAGGTATTAGATGCAAAAATGGCATTTCAGCCTGTGGTGCCTGGCATAAGGCTGCAGTATGCAACTTTTTAGGCAACATGACCAAATTCACATAGAAATGTGAGTTATAGATCTGTCATTCTCAATGAAAGCAAACACAATTGGCCCAGCACCTTCCGGGTTAAGAGAGGGTTTGACTGGGGTAGGCCGTCATTGTAAATAATAATTTGTTCTTAACTGACTTGCTGAGTTAAATAAAATACAAATACAAATAAAGCAGGTCTATGCTCTATTGCTATTGTAACGGATGTGAAACGGCTAGCTTAGTTAGCGGTGTGCGCTAAATAGCGTTTCAATCGGTTACGTCACTTGCTCTGAGACCTTGAAGTAGTGTTTCCCCTTGCTCTGCAAGGGCCGCGGCTTTTGTGGAGCGATGGGTAACGATGCTTCGTGGCCGACTGTTGTTGATGTGTGCAGAAGGTCCCTGGTTCGCGCCCGGGTATGGGCGAGGGGACGGTTTAAAATTATACTGTCACACTATGCTTCCCGTTCTTAAGTTTAGTTTACTTTTAGTTGTGTACACCAGCTTCAAACAGCTCAAAGTACAATATTTTGGGTTATGTAAAAAAATATTTCACAGCGGTTTAGATGGTACAATGATTTTCTACACTATACTTTATTGTTTCGTCACATAAACAAAAATTAGGAGAACTATTTGAAACCAGGAAATGGCACCGCGATTTCTGCATTTGGCACCTTTAATTGTTGCTGAAATGTGGAATCAATGAAGTCAGTGCACATACTGTATATCTAAAAAGTATTCAGCAATTTGGCAGAAGCAAAAATGAGGCTTTCCATTTAGTATAGCTAAATGTTTGCTGCTCAGCTGCCAAAACGACATCTCTATGTTAATTAATTGTTGCATAATTCATGTGTTACATTTGATTTGGCAGTGATAGAATAGGACCTGTGTAGAATTACTGTACTCCTCCAAATGTGGTGATGCACATTTCAATCCTCCTCCGTTGTAATTGTATTAAGTTACAAAGAGGAAGAAGCAAGTCTCCTCACAATTCTCCTCTCCTTAGGTTTGCAAACAGTAGAATAGGCTGCTTCTTTGAACCACACCATTGAATCGTATGGGTTTATGAGTTATGATTATAAAATGCAAGATAACATTCTATACTGTACATTATTACTATTTATTTATATACGGATTTGAAAGAATGCACACAGATGCTATATCTAGGTTCACAAATCAATTGATATAAGTAGTATCATATTTATTACCATTTGTGGTACAACCTAATACATGATGCTTGATGCTTCCTTTCCTCTTCCTCTTCTAATGCATTTCATGTTAATTCCTATCATTTGCTCCATGAAGCGCATTTAGTAGGGCTAACAATCAATCAGAAGTCAGAAAAATCAGAGTTGGTATATGTTACTAATGGTTCATTGTTTAACAACAGCACATTCATGTTGTGGCATGTTTCTTCTTGACTTTGTAGATAATATTTGCTACCTCCTTCGGTTAACTATTAATAGGGCTATAAATATGAGCGGTAACCTCTTGAACACAGCCCCAAAGAAGGCAGATACCAGTGTATCCCGTTCCCATGATGTTTATTGGGCCCTTACTAAACCATTGTGCAACAACGCCGATGAAGCAAAACAAGCACAAAAAGTCAACTTAGCTCTGTTGGCAAAGTCATTACAGCCTAGAATATATCATTGACGTACTGCAGCTAGGCTATCCTGAGCTGAAACCTCTCACTGCGATACAAACCCTGACGGTTCAGCAAGAATCACATGGCACTCTCACTGCCGCCATTCTTGTATTTTTCACATTGAGTGCACTTCTGCCAGGTGTGGATAATAAAGGGGCTCTCGCTCCACTCGATGGCATGGAAAGACTGGAGGGATGTGTGTGTTCCAGCCAGCCAGGTCTGGAGAAGTGGTTCTGAGTCTGACGGCCCAGCCGGACCAGGCTCTGTGCCGTCAGCCTGTTGGGAGATGTATGGAGGATATACAGTACAGTCTGGCCAGGCAGCCACACGGGCTGAAACAGATGGATTTATTACTACTGTACATCAAATCCACTCGAAATGAGGGTCAAATGGGGGAAACCACATCTATCTAACCAGATCTATTTGATATAAAGGCCATTTTATTTTATTTATTCAATACGCCAGGATAGTCAACTAAGTAACAATTGCCATTGCTTTGCAAAGATTTCCTTTCTTTACATACAACACAAGTGTCACGTCCTGACCGTAGTTCCTTTTGTATGTTTCTATTTTAGGCTGGTCAGAGCGTGAGTTGGGGTGGGCATTCTATGTTTTGTTCTTCTGTTTATATTTCTATGTGTTTGGCCTGGTATGGTTCCCAATCAGAGGCAGCTGTCAATCGTTGTCTCTGATTGAGAACCATACTTAGGTTGCCTGTTTTCCCACTCTTGTTTGTGGGTGGTTATTTTCCGTTTCAGTGTTTTTCACCATTCGGGACTGTTTTGTTTTTTCTTTATTCACTTGTTAGTTTGTTTCCCGTGTTCAGTGTAATAAATATGACGAACACCTACCACGCTGCATATTGGTCCGATACTTCCTACTCCTCCTCAGAAGAGGAAGACGACAACCGTTACAACAAGTTGCAAAGAGTGAGAGTGCATAGAGCATTCCAAACGGTGATCATGTGCTTGTGCTGTCCTGATGTGTCAATTTATACTGTGCATCTTCCTTGTTTTATTCAGCAAAACAGAGGGGAACTCAATCGTGGTGATAGAAATGGAATAAGAATCGTTGAAGCATTTAGATTGAACCTGTCATAGCCCAACACTAAAGGTAAAGTACGGACTGGTTATCTAAGAATCCTGAGGGGGATCATTCTCTCTTGACTGTCACCATCGCTGCTGGAGTGAGAATGAGAATGCACAGGGACAGAAGATTGTCTAACTGACTGTGAGTAACTCTCTGCCTACTCTCGAGGTAGAAAACCAGACAAATAACCTCTCGCTGACGTTGTGTAAATGAGCAAGTGTTCCCCTGTGTGAGGGATGGAAAGGAGGTGAGAAGGGGGACAGAGAGGGAAAAAGAGGAACAAGCGAAAGAGAGCTATTTGGAGAAGTAGGAAAGGTGTGTGAGAGAGAGAGAGACATAACAGTCATGCCACCAAATCATGAGAACCATCTCACTGGACCACCAAGACCCAGGAAAACGAGCAATATGGTGACTTGAAGAAAAAGTTCAGACTGTTCCTAATCTTTCCTGTTTGGTTTATTTAAGAAGCCCCTTCAAATTTCTGCAGGGACTGGAGATGGTGGTGGGATGCTGGGAACAGCACAGTGGCCTTGCCACGAATTGTGCTGGAACCTGAACAGTGACAGACTTCCCAGACTGATTGGCACTTATGAGACAAACCTCTCTGAGACGGCTACTGAGTTCACCTCCATGTCAATGCATTCTTCGTGGAGAGGGAGGACAAATTGAGGGCATCATGCAAGATGATTAGACAGGGAATGAGAAACACTATATTTCTGCTTGGTGGCCGCCACAGAATACTATTTTTAGTCTACATCCCAAATGACAGTGGTTCCCAACCTTTTTCGGTTGCAGTACCTCCAACTGAATTTTGCTCTGCCCGTAGTACTCCTGAAGTACCCCTTCATGTGCATTTTACCAGTAGGTCCTATAGTCTCATGAGTCTTCTCAAACACCCCCTGTGGATAGGCAAAGTACCCCTGGTTGACAGCCACCGCCTTAGTGGGCCCTAGTTACAAGTAGTGAACAATAAAGGGAATCCATTTCAATTGGAATGCAGCCTGTGTTTGTCATCCTGAAACAGATAACTTCCTGTGATCTGATTTCTCCTTAATGGCCACATCAGGAGGGACCACTTCATTTCACAAACTTTACATCATTCTAAATGTTGACACTAATTGTGGAATTGGGAACTGTATTTGTATTATAATTGCCTGTAAGGTTTATGACCTTTAAGAGTAAATCTGATTTATGTTTCATGAGAAGAAGGATTATTGCTAATGTGCATCTATAGGTACAGTGAGGCCATATTTGATTTAAACAAAGGACAATTCTCAAACCAAAGACTGATGTAATGAGTCAATACTAAATCTGGATTGAATCTGATATGTGGTTCATAAGGAGCAGGTGATGGCAGATGATTTTGATCATTAGCGTAAATAACGAGTTGTTAATAGTTTCCTTTTTTTAATATTAAAAACAAATTCAGTGTGAGTCAACTTAGGGATGTAGATGTTAGTGATGGCAAGTTTCAAGTTGATGGGCCACTGTGGAGTAGATTTACAATGGTTCAAATTGACATTTAAAATCAGATTTTTTTATTTGTCAATAACTATTTTTTATAATAACTCATCATTTGACCAATCTATTGACCAACCTTTTCTCAAACTATGTTAAGACATGTACCCTGGGCCATTTGGTGACATGTGCCATATACCAATTAGTGTCATTTGGTACTATGGTTCATGAGAAGAAGAGTTGTGAAGTATTTTTAGCATATGCATCTACTGGTGCCATTGTTAAATGCATTATATTCTCAAACTCTTAAGGGACTATTTTGATGAGCTCAGACACCTAATTTGGAGTAAATGTGACTTTTATTCCATGAGAAGAAGATTTTTAATGATAATTTTAAGCATTAGCATTACATACAGTTGAAGTCAGAAGTTTACATACACCTTAGCCAAATACATTTCAATTCAGTTTTTCACATTTCCTGACATTTAATCAGAGTAACAATTCCCTGTCTTAGGTCAGTTAGGATCACCACTTCATTTTAAGAATGTGAAATGTCAGAATTATAGTACAGAGAATGATTCACTTTGTATGTTGTCTACCTCACTTGCTTTGGCAATGTTAACACATGTTTCCCATGCCAATAAAGCCCTTGAATTGAATTGAATTGAATGATTTATTTCAGCTTTTATTTCGTTCATCACATTCCCAGTGGGTCAGAAGTTTTCATACACTCAATTAGTATTTGGTAGCATGGCCTTTAAATAGTTTAATTTGGGTCAAACGTTTCTGGTAGCCTTCCACAAGCTTCCCACAATAAGTTGGGTGAATTTTGGCCCATTCCTCCTGACAGAGCTGGTGTAACTGAGTCAGGTTTGTAGACCTTGCTCGCACATGCTTTTTCAGTTCTGCCCACAAATGTTCTATAGGATTGAGGTCAGGGCTTTGTGATGGCCACTCCAATACCTTGACTTGGTTGTCCTTAGGCCATTTTGTCACAACTTTGGAAGTATGCTTGGGGTCATTGTCCATTTGGAAGACCCATTTGCGACCAAGCTTTAACTTCCTGACTGATGTCTTGAGATGTTGCTTCAATATATCCACATAATTTTTCTGCCTCATGATGACATCTATTTTGTGACGTACACCAGTCACTCCTGTAGCAAAGCACCCCCACAGCATGATGCTGCCACCCCCCGTGCTTCACGGTTGGGATGGTGTTCTTCGGCTTTGCAAGCCTCCCCCTTTTCCCTCCAAACATAACAATGGTCATTATGGCCAAACAGTTCTATTTTTGTTTCATCAGACCAGAGGACATTTCTCCAAAAAGTACAATATTTGTCCCCATGTGCAGTTGCAAACCGTAGTCTGGCTTTTTATGGCGGTTTTGGAGCAGTGGCTTCTTCCTTGCTGAGCGGGTTATGTCGATATAGGACTCGTTCTACTGTGGATATAGATACTTTTGTACCTGTTTCCTCCAGCATCTTCACAAGGTCCTTTGCTGATTTCTTTTGATTTTCCAATGATGTCAAGCAAAGAGGTACTGAGTTTGAAGGTAGGTTTTGAAATACATCCACAGGTACACCTCCAATTGACTCAAATGATGTCAATTAGCCTATCAGAAGCTTCTAAAGACAAGACATCATTTTCTGGAATTGTCCAAGCTGTTTAAAGGCACAGTTAACTTAGAGTATGTAAACTTCTGACACTGAAATTGTGATACAGTGAATTATAAGTGAAATAATCTCTCTGTAAACAATTGTTGGAAAAATGACTTGTATCATGCACAACGTAGATGTCCTAACCAACTTGCCAAAACTATAGTTTGTTAAGAAGAAATTTGTGTGGTGGTTGAAAAACGAGTTTTAGTGACTCCAACCTAAGTGTATATAAACTTCCGACTTCAACTGTAGTCAAAAAAGTGAATTGTTAATTATTTCCTTATTTTGTTAAAGATATCATTGCCAAACTTAACATGGTTCATCATGGTAATGTCTTTGATGATTATAAAAAGTTTAAAGTTAATAAGCCATTGTTTAGTGGATTTAAAACATATTTAAATGGACACAACATCTGACTTCCTGATTTATCAATAACCCATTTGTTGGTGTTATTTGTACTTACAGTTCATGAGAATACATTTTTCAAAAGTTTGCCAAAATTACCAAGATGGAGGAAATGCTATCATCCTCCTATAAATTGTGTGGTACAGTCCTTGAGCTGTTCTTGTCTTTTGAAGTTGTGTATTATGTAATATTTTGTGTTTTGTGTGGATCCCAGGAAGAGTAGCTGCTGTTTCAGAAACAGCTAATGGGGTTCCTAATAAAGTACTAAATACTATCCTGACAGACCTAATGGTTCCTTAAAATAATTTTGTTCAGCATGAGGAAAGGCACCTACACACACTAGGTCAAACGGGGCGACGGATATGAGGGTTTAAGTGAGACTGCTTATAACAGCGCTACCTAAAGGCCAATTTACTCAAAGCCTCTAGTTTCTTTGTGCCAAAGTAGAAAAAAGTGATCAATCTAAACTGGAGTTATTTGACCATAATAATATAATAATAACAATAGGTACCATGGCTTGGCTGCAAACCCCTAATAATATTTTGCCCAGAGCTCTTCTATTTTGAGAATACATCTTGTCAAATTGTACATAAGGGTTTCTTTGCCAACAGTCCATATCACAGTGATTTGTAGTAGACTATTTGGTAAGATATTTTAACAGAAAAAAAAATACTAGATAACGAATTATCAGGAAAAAAATGGCATAACAGAGCAATTTACACTCGTGGAATCTATCTTGTAGATCCACATGTTCAAGCAATTCAATTCACGATGAATTTCACTTGCCACCAAGTCTACATGTATCAAACCATTTTGAAGCGACAATGAAAGAGGATAATTGCAACCGATTTTAAACGGAGCTTATTTACCAAGTAAATAGACACCAGGCGAAAGAGGAGGGACTTGAAGGTACAATTTGCTGGGAATACCGAGGGTGTGCTTTCCAAGCACTTCAATCACAGAACAGCGCGCGGTGGTGACCCACGCGTACGATTCCGTCCAGCCTTTTACATTTGCGCTCATACTTCCGACTGCGCTCAGCATACATGGAAAACGATTTCGCTTTGTGAATGTCCGCCGGGAACAGCTCATAAATTGCACTCACAAAAAAAACAGTTCACTTCGTAACTATGTTTTGATACAAGTCGAAAATGTGATTTTTCTCGAGGGTATATAGAGTCGTAAAATGGTTTTGGGACCCAGCGTCTCCACAAGGAAATGGTAAGTGTGCTGAATGATTATTATTGTACATCGCAATTGAGCCCTTATGTGGAATTAGTCATATTTGTATTGTATAAAGTGTTTATAATGGACACTTATATATATTATCATGGAAGTTCATCGTAGGAGGGAGGACAGGACACCGACAGCCACTATATGTGCTGTTGTCCCTAACTTTTACACTAATGATGAAAAGTAGTTGTAAGTCCACTTTGTTTGGGAATCATGCTGTGCTGTTGCCCCAGTTTTTCATACACGTGTTGTGCAAACCACTGTATATACACTGACATAATGTGTTAGTGCATTCCAAAACAACATCAATTTAGTTTGGATTGTTGTTTACATTAGACCATCACTTGTATCATAGTTATTACAACCCCAAACCAAATGTATACTATGAATATTGGAAACGATCTACATTAAAAGGACTACAACAGAACTGCATGCCCATAGCTAGCCTACTTAAAATCAATCATTAGAATAGTCACATTTCACATTGTTTCAGAGTATGAAAGTTAATATCAAAATAACTACACACATTTGTCCACATTTTGCCTACAGTACCATGTAATGGCCAATTGGTATGAGTGTGGTTGTCTATTTATGCATATGAACACTGCATTGAAGTTACATCTGACATTTACACTGACAAATGTACACTGGCACATTATGTAAGCTAGTAGTACAGGCTATTTGATGGAGCAATCAAGGTTAACCAATGCATCTTGATCGAAGGTACTCCAGCCGTGCCTTACCTCACATGTCTCTAATAAAATCCTGATTACAATAAAATGTAACCTTCTTTTAATATACAAATCAGTTCCAAAAGCTTTAACAAGAGCAATGTGTTTGGTTTCATTTGAAAACAGCAAAACATTTTGTAGAATCAAAAAATGAAATGCATTAAAAAGACGGGGTTACGTTTTTTTTTTCAATCACTTTGGTGCAATTGTCACATGTATGTGGCACATTTTCACTACTCTAAGCACAGAAATCTCAACAGATCATGAAAATGACTCATGGTTTCAGAATTCTAACAATTGACTGAATACAACAAATACATTCACAAAGTCACTTGTTCACACCACACCACACCACGTCACATTATCTATTTGGATGCATATTTAATCTAAGTCTATAAACCCCTTTCACAGTTTTCACATTTTCCGGCCATAAAATTACATCTAAAAAAGGATTATGTCTGATTTTTTTTAACCTACCGATCTACTCAACCTACTCCATTCAAAGTGAAAGAAAAAGTATTCAACATTTAAAGGTGCACTATGCAGAAATCGCTCTGCCATTTCCTGGTTGCTAAAATTCTAGTTTATGTGAGAAAACAATCAATTATAGAGTAAAGAATCATTCTAAACCATCTAAACCGCTGTGAATGCATTTATTGTATTTATTGCATATATTGTATTTCCAGCTGTTTGAAGCTGGTGTACAAAACCAAAAGTAAAAGACGCAAAAATGGACCTTAAGAACGAGAAGCATAGAAATAGTGCACATAGAACAGATCTACCTCTTCTTAGACTTGCTTTCAATGAGAATGGCAGATTTATATTTCTATGTGAATTTGGTTGGGTCGCGCAAAAATAATACATTCTAACTCCGGAAATGGTAAGACTTTATACTCATTCATATTTTCAGAAATGTATCATATCTGTAGTCATTACCTGATAATTTATGTATCCGTATTTGTCAAAAAAATGCATAATTTCAATAGATATTCTTACATGATATGTGAATCATAAATAATCATTTGAATGTTTCATCCTCGTCTGATCGAAAATGGGCTAAATCCGACTCATGAAATGTCCAGCACACAAATCATTTTTATCTGTTCAGGTGCTGAAAATCATTGTTCTTCTTCGCATGAACATACATTTGCACCATATTCAGTAATAGGCTATACAAGGCAAACATCGTCATCTTTAATCCAAGTTGCTATTTCCAAAGCAGATCTCTGTTATTTCTGTTTTAAAAAATGCAGCATAGCAAATTCTGAGCTCCAATCACAACACATGTTTTCTGCAAACGTAGACCAATCTTTGCAGAAAAATATTGTACTTATTTATCAGAAAATTAATACCCCTGCCTGCCCTGTTTGTTATCATTGATGATGAGATGGGTGCTGATTGGGTCATCAGTGGTGGTCCCTCACAGTCCAAACCAAACGTGGTGGAAGAGTGTTGGTCTGTGATCCACTCCAAACTGTCAATGCATAAATCATGAATCAAAATTGTATCGATATTGCAAGAAAATATTGTCATTACTCATAACCATAGCACAACTCTACCTGCTTCATTCATGATGAGAAAACTTACTGGCTGGAATTAGCTATAGTTAGCTAATGAACTTTTATACATTGCGCTGTAACGTATAATTTACCATATTTTAGTGCCCAAAAAACATAATACTTCCAGGTCAACTGTAATATGAATACGATTGTAAAGCACAATTTCTCCCCTTTCCAGGAAAATCAATGATGACCTTCATGCTGCCCGTCTCTGCATGATTGAAGAAGGCGATGCGCTCTGTCTTTTTAAAAATGACGGGTGGGGAAGTGAAACCTACAGTACCGCGTGATAGGGAAAAGGGGAGATGAGCTGTGTGGGGAAACATTTTTTTCCCCACTCGATTTGTCCAATATATCACCACTAAAATGTAAATAGAATACTATAAAGAGTTGATATAATGTGTCATTACATAAATATTTGAAGGTTTGTGTCGAATTTGAATCCGTTTTTTAGGGCGGCGCTAAAATGATCTTCAGAAGTAAACAGCAGCTGTCGCGGCTTTTGAGAGTCATGTTGGCTTGCAGTGATGATGCAAAAAATGCATACATTCAGTTGTATCATCGACTAGGTATTCCCCACTTAACCTGTCCCTTTCTTGTTTTTAATCTGCGAGAGAAGAGCTACACCTGGTGGTGAGAGGCTGTACGACACAGAATGAGTTGCATTGTGTGTGCTGTACGTTATGTCATGACACGTCACAATTTAACGTACAGCGTCAGTGGTCAGTTTTTTTCAACTTTTCTCCAATACTATAGGGCCATTACCATGTCAATCAACGCTTGAATAGAAACGTAGTTCACACCCCAGATTTTGATGTCAACACAGTCGCTACAGTCCCATTAGTTTTCATTGCAGCCTCGTTTGAATGTCGCGGTTGCACAAATTTGTACGGAATGGGGTTAGTCAACAGTAGCTAGCTAAGTTGCTAGTTAGTTAGCCTTCAAGCTAGTTATCTTATTATTAACCAGTATTACAAAATACACCTACAACAACATTTTAAAATGTTAGCGGTCACCCTGAGGCTTGATAGGGTTTTTTTTTTATCCTGGAGGGAAGGCAATTTCGTTATTTGTAACCTAGGCTAACATTACAAGTTAGCTTTTACCCCCCCTAGCTACATAATCCTAATGGCTACTGGCCAAGTTAGCCAGCTAACAGTCTTGATTCAAGTTACTAAGGTAAATAAAACATATGTCAAATTAGCTGCTCACTTTAGCGTTAACTTCTTTGAGGTATTTTCTGAACAGCTTCTCATTTCTTTGTTTCTCCAGTTGTCAGTTTGAATGATATGGATTTAATATTTGTAAATTGTTTATTTTATTTTTTATTTTACCTTTATTTAACTAGGCAAATCAGTTATGAACAAATTCTTATTTTCAATGACGGCCTAGGAACAGTGGGTTAACTGCCTGTTCAGGGGCAGAACGACAGATTTGTACCTCGTCAGCTCGGGGTTTTGAACTTGCAACCTTCCGGTTACTAGTCCAACGCTCTAACCACTAGGCATGTCCTCAAAACTCAAATTTGCATCAGCAATTGTCCTTATTTAGCATATCAAAATGCATATCACGATCCTGCTATGGACCTCAGCCAAGAGTATACGCTGAGAAAATATACTATGAAGGCCTACTGTCAGTATTTGTCAACATATAGAAGAAATAGTATGTCCACATAGGCCTGTCTCAGGACATCTAATGAGGCCAAATCCAGCCATACTACGTATGATATCTGGAGAGAATCCCCAAATGATATGTGCATGAAAGAAAAATATATACGCTGACATGGTCGCCAGGTGTATGGTGTTTCCTCTGCCACATTGGTGTGGCTGGCTTCTGGGTTAAGCAGTGTGTCAAGAAGCAGTGCGTCTTGGCTTGGTTGTGTTTCGGAGGATGCATGGCTCTCAACCTTCGCCTCTCCAGAGTCAGCCAAGAGATGGATATCTGAACTCAATATAGGCTTCCTATCTTCACTGTGCTAAGAAAACACAGATATACTATGTAGAGTAAACAGTCAGTATTTGTCAACTTGAAGAGAGAAAATAAGAGTCACATATCTCAAGATATATAATAATAATAATAATATAATAATAATAATAATAATAATAATATATAATAATATAATAATAATAATTGGTGTGGCTGGCTTCTGGGTTAAATAATATATGCCATTTAGGATGACGGCTTCAACCTTATCAGCCAAGAGATGGATATCTAACAATATAGTCATCTTCACTGTGCTAAGAAAACATATACATTAAACTCAGTATTTGTCAACTTGGTCATATTTATATAGATATCTATATCTATATCATAGGCCAATGCGATTAGCATGAGGTTGTAAGTAACAAGAACATTTCCCAGGACATAGGTATTAGAGGTCGACCGATTACCAATACCGATTATTGGAGGACCAAAAAAGCCGATACCGATTAATTGGCCAATTTTTATATATATATATATTTGTAATAATGACAATTACAACAATACTGAATGAACACTTAATATAATACATAAATAAAATATATTTAGTCTCAAATAAATAATGAAACATGTTCAATTTGGTTTAATGAAAAAACACAGTGTTGGAGAAGAAAGTAAAAGTGCAATATGTGCCATGTAAAAAAGCTAACGTTTAAGTTCCTTGCTCAGAACCTGAGAACATATGAAAGCTGGTGGTTCCTTTTAACATGAGTCTTCAATATTCACAGTTAAGAAGTGTTAGGTTGTAGTTATTATAGGAATTATAGGACTATTTCTCTCTATACCATTTGTATTTCATATACCTTTGACTATTGAATGTTCTTATAGGCACTATAGTATTGCCAGTCTAGTCTCGGGAGTTGATAGGCTTGAAATCATAAACAGTGCTCTGCTTCAAGCATTGCGAAGAGCTGCTGGCAAACACACGAAAGTGCTGTTTGAATGAATGATTACGAGTCTGCTGCTGCCTACCACCGCTCAGTCAAACTGCTCTGTAAAATATCAAATCATCGACTTAATTATAATATAATAAACACGCAGAAATACGAGCCATAGGTCATAAAAATGGTCAAATCTGTAAACTATCATTTCGAAAACAAGATGTTTATTCTTTCAGTGAAATACGGAACTGTACAGGTGGCATCCCTAAGTTTAAATATTGCTGTTACATTGCACAACCTTCAATGTTATGTCATAATTATATAAATTAGTGGCAAATTAATTACGGTCTTTGTTAGGAAGAAATGGTCTTCACACAGTTCGCAACAAGCCAGGCGGCCCAAAATGCTGCTTATACCCTGACTCTGCTTGCAAAGAACGCAAGAGAAATGACACAATTTCCCGAGTTAATATTGCCTGCTAACATTAATTTATTTGAACTAAATATGCAGGTTTAAAAATATATATACTTCTGTATTGATTTTAAGAAAGGCATTGATGTTTATGATTAGGTACATTTGTGCGACAACAGTGCTATTTTCGCGAATACGCTTGTTAAATCATTACCCATTTGGCAAAGTATGCTGTGATTCGATGATAAATTAACAGGCACCGCATTGATTATATGCAATGCAGGACAAGCTAGTTAAACTAATAATATCATCAACCATGTGTAGTTAACTTATGATTATGTTAATATAGATGTTTTTTTATAAGATAAGTTTAATGCTAGCTAGCAACTTACCTTGGCTCCTTGCTGCACTCGCATAACAGGTGGTCAGCCTCCCACTCAGTCTTCTCATCGAGTGCAATGTAATCGGCCATAACCAGTGTCCAAAAATGGCAATTACCGATTGGGATGAAAACTTGAAATAGGCCATGCCGGTTAATGTTGAGGGGGTGCTTCGCTGCAGGAGGGACTGGTGCACCTCACAAAATAGATGGCATCGTGAGGAGGAAAATTATGTGGATATATTGAAGCAACATCTCAAGACGTCAGCCAGGAAGTTAAAGCTTGGTCACAAATGGGTCTTCCAAATGGACAATGACCCCAAGCATACTTCCAAAGTTGTGGCAAAATGGCTTAAGGACAACAAAGTCATGGTATTGGAGTGGCCATCACAAAGTCCTGACCTCAATCCTATAGAACATTTGTGGGCAGAACTGAAAAAGCTTGTGTGAGCAAGGAGGCCTACAAACCTGACTCAGTTCCACCAGCACTGTCAGGAGGAATGGGCCAAAATTCACCCAACTTATTGTGGGAAGCTTGTGGAAGGCTACCCGAAACGTTAGACCCAAGTTAAGCAATGCTATCAAATACTAATTGAGTGTATGTAAACTTCTGACCCACTGGAAATGTGATGAAAGAAATAAAAGCTTTAAAAAAATTCTCTCTACTATTATTCTGACATTTCACATTCCTAAAATAACGTGATGATCCTAACTGACCTTAAACAGGACATTTTTACTTGTATTAAATGTCACGAATTGTGAAAAACTGAGTTTAAATGTACTTGGCTAAGGTGTATCTAAACTTCCGACTTCAACTATATTTGATATTGGCAGAAAGCCTTAAAGTCTTGTTAATCTAACTGCACTCTCCAATTTACACTATCAATTACAGTGAAAGAATGCCATGCTGATGTTTGAGGAGACTGCACAGTTTTGAGCATGAAAAGTTATTAATAAACAAATTTTGCACATTTGGGCTGTCAAAATGTTAATTGGTTCAGTCTGAAACTTTGCACATACACTGCGGTCATCTATTGGCCAAAATCTAAACTGCACCTGGGCTGGAATAATACATTATGGCCTTTCTCTTGCATTTCAAAGTTGATGATACAAAAAAAAATACATTTTTTTTCCCCCCTCTGTATTATCTTTCAAAGGTTCCGAACTTACATCTGAAATTTGACAAATTGATTGAAAAAAGTCAGGTTTCCTTAATATTACTAAATGTCTCCCACAATTGTAAAAAAATAAAAATAGTTTGACTTTATTTTTTGATTATAACCTCTTAATGATCAGACCCTTTAAAAACAAACATTTTTACCTAAATCTAACTGTAGCTCAGGACCTGAAGCAAGGATATGCATATTCTTGATACCATTTTAAAGGAAACACTTTGTGGAAATTTGAAATTAGTGTAGGAGAATATAGCACACAAGATCTGGTAAAAGATAATACAAACAAATAAACATATTTTTTTCTGCCCATTATCTTTGAAATGCAGGAGAAAGACCATACTGTAATATTGCAGTTTAGGTGCAATTTAGATTTTGGCCTCTTGCATTATGTGTGCAAAGTTTCAGATTGTTCCAGTGAAGCGTTGCAATACTGCACAATATTTTGTATCAAGTCCTTCTGTGGTCCTTCTGTAGTTCAGTTGGTAGAGCATGGCACTTGTAACGCCAGGGTAGTGGGTTCGATCCCCGGGACCACCCATACGTAGAATGTATGCACACATGACTGTAAGTCGCTTTGGATAAAAGTGTCTGCTAAATGGCATATATTATTATTATATTATTATATATTAAGTCTGCCCAAATGTGCTGAATTGGTCATTTGATACATTTTCAAGTACTTAACTATAGAGAACATACAAAAATTAAGTTTACATACTCCCAGGAATGTCATGCATGATGGGTCATTAGCTTATACACTAACTTTCACATATCTAGATGGTCGGGTGCGGTGGGTGTGGAGCTGGACACAGCAGGGTTCAAATTGTATAACCCAGTTCCTACATTTGAATATACAAATTGATTTTATAAACCAAAACTATGCTACATTTTATCTCTGGGACCCTCAAGATGACAAATCAGAGCAAGATTACTGTATGTAAGTACATTGTTTAGCTTCAGAGGTGAATGTATCAAATGAGTTGCTGTGACAAAAGTTATTTTGTTGTTGTGCACTCTCCTCAAACAATAGTATGTTAATTTGTCACTGTTATAGCTACTGTAAATTGAACAGTTCAGTTAGAGTAACAAGAATTTAAGCTTTCTGCCCATATAAGACATGTCAATGTCCTGGGAAATGTTCTTGTTACTGACATCATGCTAATCACATTAGCGCCCGTTAGCTCAACCGTCCCGGTAGAGGGACACCGTAGATGATAGCATTCTTTTACGTTCTGGGCATTTTTGTTCAGTCCCACAAAAATCGCAACAAAGCACCTATTCAAAGCCCTCCCTCTGTCACTCCAAATCTTCCAGGGCCTGCCTGCAAGTTGGAAATCTTTGCCAGTATGTGTGCGTGTGTAGACTTTCTGCCCCTCCCCCTCCGAAGCATAGGTTACTGTGGCCAGTGGTGTAAAAAGTACTCAATTGTCATACTTGAGTAAAAGTAAAGAGAACTTAATAGAAAATGACTCAAGTAAAAGTGAAAGTCACCCAGTAAAATATTACTTCTAAAGGTAAATACTAAGTCTAAAGGTATTTGGTTTTAAATGTACTTAAGTATCAAAAGTAAACGGAATTGCTCAAATGTACTTAAGTATCAAAATTAAACAGAAAAGTATCAACCATTTAAAATCCCTTATATTAAGCATACCAGACAGCATCATCAACACTCAGACATAATTTACAAATGAAGCATTTGTGTTTAGTTAGTCTGCTAAATCAGAGGCAGTAGGGATGACCAGGGTTGTTCTCTTGATAAGTTTGTGAATTTGGGTGTCAGGGAAAATGTGTGATGTAAAAAGTACATTTTCTTCAGGAATGTAGTGAAGTAAAAGTAAAAGTTGGCAAAAATATAAATAGTAAAGTAAAGTAAAGTACAGATACCCCCAAGAATGACTTAAGTACTTTAAAGTATTTTTACTTCAGTACTTTACACCACTAACTGTAGCCTACTGGCAACATTAAAAGCACGATTCAGAAATTAGAGAGAGATATTTTTAATTAGAGAAGAATGGATTAACTTGTTTATTGCTAGCTAAGGATAGTATAGGTATCCCATTTCACATTTATTAACTGCAAAAATGTAAGATGTGTTTTTAATTCTAGTGCCGCTCTGCACACACACGCTAGTTAACAATAGCTCTGGTCCTACTCTCGGACGTTAAAAGACATTCAAAGTTCCTCCATAGAAAAGCCGCTCCTCTGTAGGTAAAATTCTGTGGGCCTAACTCAGATAATACATTTCATTACAAGATGCCCAGCACTTCATTCCAAGCCTCCTCCTCCACCCTTTCTCGCACTCTCCCAACCCGCATCTCGCGCTCTCAACTTGTCTGTCCATAGGTACTGGCAGCACAGTGTGTGTGTTTCTCTTTCAAAAGTTTATTATGAAAAAAGAAAAAAAATGATGGTTCTGTTCAGAACAAAAAATATCTTGGTTCCAATCCTTGGTCTCTGATGAAGCTGGTGTTAGAAATTATATGTGGTGATTTCCCATTCGCTGATTCTCCCAGCAAGACAGAGATAAGAGGTGTAAACAGCAGAGAGCCAGGAGTAAAGGAAAGGCAAAGCAAGTGTGTTCTGATGATTAGCTGTGACGACTAGAAGTGTGTTCATCTCTGTTCCAATGTGAGCTGCCTGCCTGGCTGGTCAAAGTGAGCTTACGCAACAACTCAGCAGCCAGTCAATAAGGCAGTGGCGGTGCCAGGTTTGGTGTGTGGTAGATACTAGATAGAGGATGTGTTCTGATGAATGGCATGGCATGGGAGAGGGCCTTGTTGAAGGATCAATAGACTCCACTTTCACATCGCATTAGAACTCCGTGGAGCTGAGCAAACCCAAGAGCTAAAGGTTAGGTGTGAAAACAAACTCTCGGACAGCTTCCATTCCTATGTTCAATTTACGCCCTTCCCTCTGAAGCCCTCTATCTGTCTCACGGCCCAGCACGGCACAGACTCACACCGTCCCATCAGTTAAACAGAGGGGAATTACCTCTCTGTTCAATTACAGGTCTCAGTGGAAACATACAGAATCAAACTTTATCACGTGTATTTTTTGATAGGTAGATGTCCACTTTGTAGAAATTAGTACATGGATGTAATGAGGAAGTTACAGTATGCGATTGCTGTCCTCATACACAGTTTGTCATAGGAATGCATTGTCATGACTCTCTGAATGACCATTCTTTCCACAATGTATCTAACAACCTAAATAATGGTGTTGGTGAAAAGAGTGGAACGTGAAAGCGGCATATACAGCTTTTTTCCATCCCAGTTGGTAATTGTAGACAGTGTGCACTGACTCCAGAAATGAACAGCAAGCGAAAAATGAACAGCAAGAGAACAATGAGAGATGTCCATGTCTCTGCAGTTTATCACCATTTCTCCTATTGATCAGACCCCCAGTAGAGAGCTAGTGCTTTGCGTGGTCAAGGTGCTGCTGTGAATCGTTTACTTTATGTTCCTAGTATTGCTTATAATTACTGAATTGAGCCTGCACTGACTGTGTTTATTGTTTTTTTGTAAACCTTTATTTAACTAGGCAAGTCAGTTAAGAAAAAAAATCTTATTTACATAGACGGCCTAACCCGGCCAAACCCTCCCCTAACCCAGACGACGCTGGGCCAATTGTGCACCGCCCTATGGGACTCCCGATCACGGCTGGTTGTGATACAGCCCGGGATTGGACCATTGTCTGTAGTGACGCCTCTAGCACTGAGACGCAGTACCTTAGACCGCTGCGCCACTCGCCACTCTGGAGCCACTCGCCACTGTGTCACTGGAACATTGATTATAAGAGAACTGAAAAACAAAACAAAACATTTTTTATAAAGATTTTATACAGTCCATAAAGCTCGTGAAAACAGCTTTCAAATTATAAATGAGTTATGGCTCATTTATTAGAGAAGAGAGTGTCAGAAAGAGAAAGAGCCAATTAAAGCTTTTAGGAAAGTCGTTCTTCACTGACACTCTGTAACGGTCCATTTTGTTGTTTTTAGTAATTGATTAAGTTATATCATGTCCATCCCTGTAGCGTAACCGTTTTTGTCAGGCACTGAGAAATAAATAGACAATCATTTTTTATGACATTATATCAGTGTTGTGTTAGTCCTGAGTGCTTTTCTGTTTGGAGAGAAAAATGTTTTCGGTTTCTGTAATTTTTGGCAAGGATTTCATTTAAACTCAGACAAGCAAACATTGTCATTCACCTCAGGTACTGTCCGTATTACGAATATCACAATTTAAAAGATCCCAGCTAGCACAGTGGATCTGGGATGATCCCAGCTGAGAGTCGAGGCACTGGACTGAGAGTCGAGTGACGTTATGTGGAGTCTGGGCCGCCTTAGCCTGTATTACTTATGGCTAGGATGCACCGATTGAGCTCGGCTGATTCCGGTGAGAATTATCTGGCCCAAAGTATTACCTTGAGGTTAAGGACAATTCCGGTGTGAGTTATCTGGCCCAAATGTATTACTTGGTTCCCGGGCCGATTGGGCTACTCTCTGGCAGATGACTCCACAGGCTGCTTTACATAATGAGCATTTCATTATTTATTTCGTTTTCCATATTTTCTCATTGTTTCTGTGATCAAAAAAATGCAATTGACATTTAAATAAAACAATTTAAGAGTCCTGTTTATGTAGTATTTTAGTATTTTTATACTTTGTGCAAGGCAATTGATCAGCATTAAAAATGTTGTGAATGGAGCCTCCCGAGTGGCTCTAGGGTCTAAGACACTGCAACGCAGTGCGAACTGCGTTGCTACAGATGCTAGGTTGATACCCGTGCCGGCCGCGACCCGAGAGACCCATGAGGCGATGCACAATTGGCCCAGCGTCCTCCGAGTTAGAGGAGGTTTTGGCCAGCCGGGATGTCCTTGTCCCATCGTGCTGTAGCAACTCCTGTGCAGGGCCAGGCGCATGCACACCGACACGGTCACCTGGTCTACGGTGTTTCCTCTGACATAATTTGAATGCATAAAATGTATAGTAGTAATATTTAAAATGACTAAATCGGGTAATTTTGTATACATGTATTTCAATTTGCATCAGGCCGCTGGGGGGGTTCTGGTAAGATGCCAGCAAAGTAGGCTGAATTCCGGTAGAAAGAAACGGCCCGATGTACTTGGGCCCATTCTGGGCAGTCATTCATTTTGATTCCGGGCCGAGTCTGACACTCGATTTCGGACCGATTCAATCAGTTCCGGCCACCCGGAAGAGGGCCACTTCTGGGCCGGTTCCTGATTGCTAGCTGGGATGTTTGTAAGTCGCTCTGGATAAGAGCGTCTGCTAAATGACTTAAATGTAAATGTAAATGTAATGTTTGCACAAACACACACACACACACACACACACACACACACACACACACACACACACACACACACACACACACACACACACACACACACACACACACACACACACACACACACACACACACACACACACACACTGAATCAACATAATATTTACATAAATAATAATATGATATGGTATGCTAGAAAGTTGAGTTCTGCTGTAAATGTTGGAAATAATTTTCCTGAAATAAAATAATGAATTTGGGCCCTTGTCGACATACAATATCCTGTCATGTATGACACCGCTAAGTAAGGCTTGTCACACATGAATATCATTGTGTCAATTACAGGTTTTTTCTATAACTTTTCTTAATTTTTCAGATGTAAGTGGTATATTTTCAAAACTCTAAACTGATAACACTTTTAATGCACCTTATCACATTTTAGGGAAGACCAAGCTGCAGACAGTGTCGAAGTAACAAAAGTTTATTACTAGAACAGGGGGCAGGCAAAACGAAAGGTCAAGGACAGGCAGAGGTCAGTAAATCAAAAGAGTCCAAAAGGTACAGAACGGTTGTAACGGTTTTCCTCCTCTTCTGAGGAGGAGTAAGATGGATCAGACCAAAATGCAGCGTGGTATGTGTCCATGTTAACTTTATGAAATCAGAACACAAGATAATACTAAATAACAAAGTGCAGGAAATAAATGAAAATCGAAACAGTTCTGTATGGTGAAAATACAGACACAGAAAACAACTACCCACAACCCAGAGTGGGAAAACAGGCTGCCTAAGTATGGTTCTCAATCAGAGACAACGATTGACAGCTGCCTCTAATTGGGAACCATACCAGGCCAAAACCAGAAATACAAAACATAGAACAAAAACATAGAATGCCCACCCCAACTCACTCCCTGACCAAACTAAAATAGAGACATAATAAAGGAACTAAGGTCAGGACGTGACAACGGTAGGCAGTCTCAGGGTCAGGGCAGGCAGAGGTCAATAATCCAGTGTTGTGTGACAAGGTATGGAACGGCAGGCAGGCTCAGGGCCAGGGCAGAATGGTCAAAACTAGAAAACAGGAACTAGAAACAGAAACAAGCAAGTGGAAAACCGCTGGTAGACTTGACAAACAAAACGAACTGGCAACTGACAATCAGAGAACACAGGTATAAATACACTGGGGATAATGGGGAAGATGGGCAACACCTGGATGGGGATAGGAACAAGCACAAAGACACGTGAAACAGATCAGGGTGTGACACTTATGTTCAGAAACTTTGATTGCGCATTCATTGGGGGTTCACACACCCTCCACCTCTGAGTCATTCATGCAAAATCATATTTATATATTAAATAGTGTACCATGAGCACATTTTGTTTAGGCCCCAATACATCAGATAATGATAGGCTCTGCATTTACAATTCAAGTGTATTTTTTAAGTGCTGAATAGAAAGAATAATAGATGCTAAATATGATTTTCTATACAGTTTTTGACTATGCACAATTGTTGACATGCACAATTGTTTTATAATTTGTATCCAATGGCAGATTGTGAGCAGTGGTGGAAAAAGTACCCAATTGTCATACTTGAGTTAAAGTAAAGATCCCTTAATAGAAAATGACTCAAGCAAAAGTAAAAGTCACCCAGTAAAATTCTTCTTGAGTAAAAGTCTAAAAGTGTTTTGTTTAAAATATACTTAAGTATCAAAAGTAAATGTATTTTACTAAAATCTACTTATGTATAAAAAGTAAAAATGTAAATAATTTCAAATTCTTTATATTAAGCAAACTAGACGGCAACATTTTCTTATTTTTTAAATTTACGGATATCCAGAGGCACACTCCAACATTCAGACATCATTTACAAACGAAGCATGTGTGTTTAGTGAGTCCGCCAAATCAGAGGCAGTAGGGATGACCAGGGATGTTCTGTTGATAAGTGCGTGAATTGGACCATTTTCCTATTCTGTTAAGCATTTAAAAGGTAACGAGTACCTTTGGGTGTCAAAGAAAATGTATGGAATAAAAAGTACAAGTACTTGGCAGCCAAAAGCTGAATTTCAGCATACTGCAGATACAAGTAATTTGAACAAAAACTATTTCAAATGAAATCAGCAAGTCAGTTATGATGGGAGCTGAATAATATATGGGACTTGAAACAGATGAAATGGTATTGAGAGCGGAAGAAGCATTGCTGATCTCCGAGGGAGCTGGTCAGTCAGAGTCAGAGAGACAGTCAGGTTCGCATCCTCTGAGTCTCATCTCGCTATCCCCTCACGTCCTCCTTTCTTTGGCTTTGTCGATGGTTAGCTGGCTAGCCACTCCTCTCAACAAACACTGTGTAGCACCAGGGCCGTCGCTGCGGTTTGAGTTTTAGTGAGGTCCGGAAGGGTTATTTGCTATTGGTGAACAGCAAAAACAAGCAAAAACAACCCCAGCCATTATCACCTTGGCTGCTGTAGGTTCATTCACCTCAGTCAATTTACAAAAAACACATAGACTATTAGCTATACAATTGCTATGTTATACCTCTGAAAAGGAGGAAATATGAGAAAATATTCACACTGACATGTAGCAACAGCAATAAAAAAAACAGATTACATTTTTAGAACTGCATTGTTTGCATTTTGATTGCATTTTAATGTCGACCTATAGGGAAGATTGGCCATGTGGATATGTTCATATTTAAACAAACTATTTTTTTTAAAGTTCCTAACTTGTTAGATGAGATTAGTACAGATTTTCTCAGGGGATCACAAATGGGGACTGTGATCCCAAGTTTGGGAACCACTGTACTAACCTCTCTCTCCGCTGGCTTCCTCACTGTCTGTCACGGATCCCGCCGGAACTTTCACCACGCACACCTGTCCCTTATTCCCAATGATTAGTATTTGTATATACTGTACGTGCCCTTTGGTTTCCACTGGGTGTTGATTATTGTTACAATGTCCGTTTGTGAGTGTGAGTACCTGTGCTGTGTGTTTTGGGCTTTCGTGCCCTTTCGTGCCCTTGCGTAGATGATTACGGGTCTCGTCCCTTGTGTTAATCATTGTGTGCGTGTGTTATTTATTTGAGGTACTCCTCACTCTTTTGTTTGGGTTTCAACCCCATGTGTTTTGTTCAGTGTTTGTTGTCCCCGTGCCTTTACAAAAACGAATTCCTGCGTCTGTCTCCCTATTCATTCATACCGATGCGACACTCTCTCTCAGTCTCGTCTGCTTCCTCCTGCATGCATTGCAGCCTGTCTCGGCCTCCCTACTGAGTGCCACATCACTGTATGTCTCAGTAGCCTACTCTCTGTAAAGCTAAGATATTATGAAATTTTAGTAGCGTAATATTTGCTCCTGCTTAGGTAGGCTCTGTTTAACTTTAGTTTCTTACTTCATCCCTCTAGCTGGCTAAGTCACACTAGCCAGAGCCCTTCAATGTTACAGCAATTTAAGTCTCTGCCGGCAGATAGCCACCTTACTGACACAAGTGACTATTTACCAGTAGTGCACTCATTCTCCGAGAGTCAGTTTTTGTTTGTTTGGGGGGGGGGGGGTGTCTGTAGACAAGGCAGGAGTTGCAGGATGGTTTTAAAATGGCCTTTTGTACGGCATCTCACAAACACACTGTGAGCAGCAGCATCTCTAGACTAGTTGCCTATAGAGCTGACTGCGAGCTGGGGTAGTTCGTTTCACATCGCCCTCTGCTTGTTCCACGAGAATGAGTTGTTTGACAGAGTGCTGAAATGTGCTGCTAAAATGGGAAATATGGGAGGCAAATCCGTGGGATGCAGGCGGACATAACATAACATAACATAACATAACATAACATAACATAACATAACATAACATAACATAACATAACATACCACTGTAAATGATTCCACTCGTTCACAGAGCGGCAGATGTAAATAGAATTCAGTCAGATCAAAAATATAAGCATTCTGAGCTTTGATCAATGCTGGGAACAATATTTAGATGTTGACCCGCAATTGATTTTCTTTACTGTGTACAATATACTGTACATTATACACATTTGAAAAAGGTCCGGACCTAGGTGTCCTGATATGTAGTTACGTCCATGTGTAACACCCACATGAGTGATGCTACTTGTGCCACCACAAAGGTGCTGGAACCGCACCACACTATGTCTATGGTCAGAGTAACATATCTTCACTAAAATATCTCCACTTGCAATCCTCTCGCTTGTATTTCTGTTTCACCAGTGTTCTGGCATCATTAAAATCCCAATCCCAACAGTCCCCAACAGATGGGATTCTTCAAAGTAGTCGCCCTTTGCCTTGATGACAGCTTTGCACACTCTTGGCATTCTCTCAACCAGCTTCATGAGGTAGTCACCTGGAATGCATTTCAGTTAACAGGTGTGCCTTGTTCAAAGTTCATTTGTGGATTTTCTTTTCTTTTTAATGCATTTGAGCCAATCTGTTTTGTTGTGACAAAGTAGGGGTGGTATACAGAAGATAGCCCTATTTGGTAAAAGACCAAGTCCATATTATGGCAAGAACAGCTCAAATAAGCAGAGAGAAATTACAGTCCATCATTACTTTAAGACATGAAGGTCAGTCAATCTGGAACATTTCAAAAACTTTGAAAGTTTCTTCAAGTGCAGTCGCAAGAATCATCAAGCGCTATGATGAAACTGGCTCTCATGAGGACTACCACAGGAAAGATTGAATAAGTATCGAAATTGAAAGAGAGATTTGGTACAGTTAACAAGTGACTTTGTGAATTGTTCGTTTTACTCAGTCAATTAATTGCTTGGAGTTTTGAAACATGAGCCATTTTTAGGATCTGTTAAGATATTTGTGCTGAGAGTTGTGAAAATGTACCACATACTTGTGAAAATTGCACCAAAGTGATTGTAAAAAACTGTAACCATCATAGAAACTTGAGTGAGCAGGTGTCAGTTGGCATTTGAATTATAGTAGCCACAGAATAGAATGTGATGAGGAAAATACTGCTTTGTTTTCTTGGTACTTTGTTTTCTAAGAACTTGCTCCACACTTTTTCAGATATCCGGAAAATAATGTTTAGTTTTTTTTACATTTGGGATTGGAATGGTGGACATATTTGGTAGTGGCTAGACTGTTTATCTATCCCCTAGAGTTTAGTCCAAGAGAAACAGGAGTGTTTATTTTTGCAACGTGTGACTAATGGAAATCAATGACAACAAACATGTAAAAAACTGATTATGATATTGATTTCCTTATGGAGGGGTAAGTGCTCTTGGGGTGGATTTGAATACATCAGTGTAATGAACTCCGGAATTTAGTCAGTGAAACAAAGATCCCTGTTAAAAACTCACTAGGGATTGTTTATACCACAGAAACATTTGGGAAACTAAACTTTTAGTCTGCTGGCCCAATAACTTCCAGAAGTGAGAGAGGAGAAGACCGCAGTGGTAATCAGTTCCTTGGACCGACTGGAAGAGATGAAACGAACAGGGCAAATACGCAGAAAGTCGTGCTGTGGTCTGCCTCAGACAACCAGTAGATAGAAAACAAACTCAAGAACCAAGTACTTGTGCTTCCGCATGTATTCCCCAGAGCCTGGCCCTGCATAAGCTTGGGTGACTCTCTCTCCCCTCTTGAGAAGGATTGTTCTCTGTCTGAGCTAGACTTGACTGAACAAATCTCCAGTTTATAGGTTCCTCTGGAATGTTAAAGCGTTCCGCATGTTATACGGCAGATCGATTTGTCCGCCATCTGAAATGAAAATGTAATTTGGTAAAATTCTTAAACGAGAGACACGCGCCAATGGGAGAACTAAAACTAGTTCTAAATACTTTGCCACGGGGAGAGGAGCATTTCAAGGAGAGCCTTGTCTGATTTTCATTATACACATCATTGCCTTTATTAATCGTCTTTGTTGCTACAGCACCTGCCCTTATATTGGATGGATGACGTCAGGCATGGGGTGCCAGGTAGCCTCGTGGTTAGAGCGTTGGACTAGTAACCGAAAGGTTGCAAGATCAAATCCCCGCGCTGACAAGGTAAAAAAAAAAAATTGTTCTGCCCCTGAACAGGCAGTTAACCCGCTGTTCCCCGGTAGGTCGTCATTGAAAATAAGAATTTGTTCTTAACTGACTTGCCTAGTTAAATAAAGGTACAAGGAAAGGCAACATAAACTTAGCCTCAGTGATGTGTTCTCCCAAACAAATGGCTCTTATGAAGTTTGCTTTTGTTAATGTTCCCCTGGCACAGATTATTTGAGTTGAAAAAAGTTGCTCTACAATAAACAATTATGTATTCACTGTCGAACATCAGCAATTTAATAGTATTGTCCATCCTTTAAAGAAAAGTTGTATCTGAGTATGACTACAGTATTATATCGTTATACACCATACAGTTGCTAATAGAAATACAGTCATTTTAATAGAAACTTTGAAACATGTCCAATGCATAGTAGTCAAGACGATAGATGAAGGGTTCGGCTCGTGTGACCACTTTGAAATAATTCTTAATCACCAAAGCTTTATTTAAAGATCAAGTTTGGCAACAGCAAAACAGTGAGTGGACATCCCCATTTGATCTATGTAGGCTATTAGACTATGTTATTTTATCCAGCTCGTGTTATAATCGTGGACGTGCGTAAAAAAACCTTCCTTGTAGGCCGTATGCCCATCACGAAATGAGACATGAGATAATCTGGTGACACTATTTAGAAACATTGAAGTTATTTCCCCTTAACAATAACTTGTTTTCCATTTAATTTGATTTTTTTTAAACTGTCGTTAGTAGACTAACTCTACCCTACTGTAACGAAAAGCTGGTTCAACAGCAATGTGTCTGGTGTCTCTCTTATCCTGGCCAGAAGGTTTCTAAATGGTCTACTTGTGTCTTTTGCCGACATGCTTTTGCATTATTCACAATTCACATATGCCTACCTGCAGTGCATACTCCATTCGGCTTGTAACCATCTACATTTCCAAAGAATGCCTATTGTCTGGTTACAAAAGGCCCGTTTCTCCAAACATAGGCAAATAATTGTTTTCAGTCCCTATAATGCCATATCAACAGTAGCCCTATGCTATATCTTGCTTATTGAGAACCTGCCTTTCACATACAAGAAACTTTACAGGAGCCAATTCTTTTTTTTTAGAAGTGCAATGCATAAAAGGCCTACACTCGGTGAAGGCAGTTAATCAAATCAAATGTTATTTGTCACATGCACCGAAAACAACAGTTGTGTCATTTACCGGGAAATGCTTACTTACGATGGATGACGTAAGTAAGCATTTCATGTAAGAATTCCTTGGCCTTACAAATTCTAAAAAAGCTCCCGGCCTAACACTTAGACACGAGTCCATGAAACCCAGACAGCAAACTGTGAGCTGTGTTTACCCTTAATGCACTGCAAGTGCGAAACCATGGTAGTTTATACTGGCAGTGGTAGAGAAGCACTTTATTACCTCAGGATGAGAAGCCTGCCACTCTGTCCTCAACGCCATGACCTCTGAAAATACACATAGCTATGTCCTCCCTGGACTGTTCAACTCAATTTCGTTCTCCGGTGTGTTGCATTGAGTAATATCACAAATATGCACTGTAGCCTACTTTACAAAGGTTTATGGGACTTTATGTTGAGAGAAAATTCAATCTAGTCTTATTCAGGATGACACATGACCAATGTCAACTCCCATAAAGAGATTCGTGGGGGTGAGTTATTTGCAGTTATTTATTTAACTATCGTAAAATGTAATCTTCAGATATGATGTTGATAGATGTGTGTGGTGAAAAGCTATTGTTTAGTGTGCAGAGTTAAAATAAGGCATTAATGAGCTTTATTTTTGGTGAGTTCCTTCAGAAATACCTCTAATGTTAGTGTTTCGTGAGGGGGAAAAAAAACAGGAAAGAAACATTCATTATTAACTCAGCTGGATACTGCGTGACATAAAAGTATGTGAATGTATAGAGCTCGCCAGCTTGTAGTCATAAAGTGAAGTGAATTACCTTTGGTTCGTTCAGCCATCTCCATAGGGAAAATGAATGGGGATGGAATGGGGTTTATGAGATAAATGCTGAAAATAACGTCCGAGGTTACCACAGGCTTAGGAGATCTTCTACATTTTGTTCTATGAGATAATAGCAGTCAGTTAACATCACCTTTATGAATTATGAAGTCTTTATGTGCTTTGTGTTTTTTTACATTACATAAATTCATAGCAAATCACAAAAAGCGACGTTAGCTGAGGAGGATTATCTCATAGAACAAAACGTATAAGATCTCCTAAGCCTGTTTAGCACATGCCTTATTATCCTCCAAAAACGGCATTCATTGTCTCCATAGTCTCTGTCCAACGAACCATGGCGAAGTTAGTGCCTACACAAAGATGCCATTACTATTTCTCTCTATTAGTATAATTTTTAACCCATTCATGTCCATAACGGAAATTAATCATTTCCTTTGGTGGGCAAAGCTGTCATCAAGGAAAAAGGCGGCTACTTTGACAAATCTAAAATTGAAAAGATATTTTGTTTAGTTTAACACTTTTTTAGTTACTATATGGTTCCATATGTGCTATTCCATCGTTTTGATATTTTCACTATTATTCCACAATGTTGAAAATAGAACAAATAAAGAAAAACTATTTAATGAGTAGGTGTGCCCAAACATTTGACTGGTACTGTGTATAAACAGTATATATACTGAGTGTACAAAACATTAAGAAAACCTGCTCTTTCCATGACATAAACTGACCAGGTGAATCCAGGTGAAAGTTATGATCCCTTATTGATGTCACTTGTTAAATCCACTTCAGTCAGTGTAGATGAAGGGCAGGGGACATGTTAAAGAATGATTTCTAAGCCTTGAGACAATGGAGACATGGACTGTGTATGTGTAAGGGTGAACGGGCAAGACAAAATATGTATGTGCCTTTTAATGGGATATGGAGGTAGGTGTCAAGTGCACCGGGTTTGAGTGTGTCAAGAACTGCAACACTGCTGGGCTTTTCACACTCAACAGTTTCCTGTGTGTATCAAGAATGGTCCACCACCCAAAGGACATCCAACCAACTTGACACAAATGTGGGAAGTGTTGGGGTCAACATGGGCCAGCATCCCGTTAGAACGCTTTCAACACCTTGTAGAGTTCATGACCAACAAGTTGAGGCTGTTCTGAGGGCAACAGGGAGTGCAACTTAATATTAAGAAGGTGTTCCTAATGTTTTGTACAGTCAGTGTATGAACAATATCTAAAGAAATACCCATACTCTCTCTCTCACACACTCATAGAGTATATTATATAGCAGAAGCAAATCCAGTACAAGTCAATGGAGAGGCATGATACAGCATCCTCCCTATTCCTCTCTCTCTTCTCTCTCTCTCTCTCTCTCTCTCTCTCTCTCTCAAACACACAAACCACAGACATACACACACACTCTCACACCCATGCACGCAATCACACACACACACACACACACACACACACACACACACACACACACACACACACACACACACACACACACACACACACACACACACACACACACACACACACACACACACACACACACACACACACACACACACACACACACACACAAGCAACACCTGGTGGGAAAGCACAACTGTTCTGAATGTATTTACAAATACATGTCTTTGAAGCTAATCTTGTTTAGTCTGATGTCCTGACTGGTTTCTTTGATTGAATGTTAAGTTTGTAGGAACTGTAGAATTGTTATTTGTTTACCTTTCGCTGTGGAATGTGTGATTAAGT
The DNA here is from genome assembly GCF_021184085.1 of Oncorhynchus gorbuscha. NCBI lineage: Eukaryota > Metazoa > Chordata > Actinopteri > Salmoniformes > Salmonidae > Oncorhynchus > Oncorhynchus gorbuscha. The sequence goes on from NC_060185.1 coordinate 60,013,014, forward strand.
GTGGGTAGTTCAGATAATGAATTGAAACCCTTTTTGAATGCATAAATTGTGACATGAACAAAACCTTTGTTTACGCTGTATAGTATCCTCTAGGAGTATGTGTGAGTTTGTGTGGATTTCTATTGGTCGAGACAATTATTAAAAGATGCAAACATGTTTAATATCTGAGAAAGAGAGAAAACACTGTAAAATGACTCAGTTTCCAGTCTCTTATTTTGAAAAAGAGCGACCCGGCTCTACGTATTCTACTGGTTAAAGCAGCCAAAGAGTTAACACACACAGGAATTTGTAATCACACATCCCATGCACGTATGTCCACCCACGCTCTGACTCTGGGAAAAATACAGTTTAGGCCCGGTTAATACATATACGCTTGAGAGAGTATGCAACGGATCCCACTGGCCAGTGCTGGGCTAGCTAAGAGCATCTAACCAATAACATTATGCATGATCAGTGCATGGGCAATGTGGGGTGCATGGGGACAGTCTGATTGGCTGAAACCACGAGCTGGAGGTGATCAATATCTCACATGATGGGGATGGGGAGAGCTATACTGTACAACGCATATACTCTAGGGGTGTGTGTGTGTAAAAGCGAGTTTGTGTGGATTTCTTTAGATATTGTTTTTATATACAGTATACGTATATTGTTCCGGACAATCTATATACCACAAATTATTAACATCTGATCATTACAACAGGTCTAACAATACTTCTGAACAATACTTCTGAATTGTATTTCAAAATACGCTTGCTGAAGTCTTAAATGTTTTGGTTTTTTTCACATTTTCTCAAAATCCTAACATTGACTGACACTGGAATGATAGACAATATGATATGATAGACAATATTACTATTTCAATATGGCCTGTCTAGACACTTGTACTAACTATATTGAAACAAAATGTCATGCATTTATGCCAAACAGAATTTGTTCTGTGGCACATTTTGATATTGTACTAAATATAGTACAATGATGTAAATGGGTTAATATTGTGATGAGTATTTTCAAACTGATCAGTGTAACACCAATATAGAGCTGTCACACCAGCTCCTGACCAATGTTCCCTTGAACATTTTTGGCGCTGACCAAATTAAATTAAAATCAAATCAAATCAAATGTTATTGGTCACATACACATGGTTAGCAGACGTTATTGCGAAATGCTTGTGCTTCTAGTTCCGACAGTGCAGCAAAATCTAACAAGTAATCTAACAATTCCACAAAAACGACATAATACACACAAATCTAAGTAAAGGAATGGAATAAGAATATATACATAGAAATATAAGGATGAACAATGACTGAGCAGCATAGGCAAGATGCAATAGATGGTATAAAATACAGTATATGTATCTATATGAGATGAGTAATGCAAGATATGTAAACATTATTAAAGTGACATTATTAAAGTGAGAGTTTTAGGTGACAAGCTCAATTTCTTCAGCCTCCTGAGGTTGAATAGTTACGCCTTCCTCACCACACTGTCTGTGTGGGTGGACAATTTCAGTTTGTCTGTGATGTGTATTCCGAGGAACTTAAAACTTTCCACCTTCTCCACTGCTGCCCCGTCGTTGTGGATAGGGGGGTGCTCCCTCTGCTGTTTCCTGAAGTCCACTATCATCTCCTTTGTTTTGTTGACGTTGAGTGAGAGGTTGTTTTCCTGACACCACACTCTGAGTGCCCTCACCTGCTCCCTATAGGCTGTTACGTCGTTGTGCAAACTTGATGATTGAGATTGAGGTATGCATGGTCACGCAGTCATGGGTGAACAGGGAGTGCAGGAGGGGACTGAGCACGCACCCTTGTGGGGCCCCAATGCTGTGGTTCAGCGAAGTGGAGATGTTGTTTTCTACCTTCACCACCTGGGGGCGGCCCGTCAGGACGTCCAGGACCCAATTGCACAGGGCGGGATCGAGACCCAGGGCCTCAAACTTAATGATGAGCTTGGAGGGTACTATGGTGTTGAATGCTGAGCTGTAGTCAATGAACAACATTCTTAGATAGGTATTCGTCTTGTCCAGATGGGATAGGGCTGTGTGCAGTGTGATGGTGATTGCATCATCTATGGACCTATTGGGGCGGTATGCAAATAGAACTGGGTCTAGGGTGACAGGTAAGGTGGAGGTGATATGATCCTTGCTCGTCACTGAAAACACTTCATGATGACAGAAGTGAGTGCTATGGAGTGACAGTCAGTTACATTTGCCTTCTTGGGTACAGGAACAATGGTGGCCATCTTGAAGCATGTGGGGACAGCAGACAGGGATAGGGAGAGATTGAATATGGTCATAAACACACCAGCCAGCTGGTCTGTGCATGCGATGAGGACGTGGCTGGGGATGCCGTCTGGGCCTGCAGCCTTGCGAGGGTTAAAGGGATTAAAAAATAATAATAGTAATACATGTACAGTGCCTTGTGAAAGTATTCGGCCCCCTTGAACTTTGCGACCTTTTGCCACATTTCAGGCTTTCAAACATAAAGATATAAAACTGTATTTTTTTGTGAAGATTCAACAACAAGTGGGACACAATCATGAAGTGGAACGACATTTATTGGATATTTCAAACTTTTTTAACAAATCAAAAACTGAAAAATTGGGCGTGCAAAATTATTCAGCCCCCTTAAGTTAATACTTTGTAGCACCACCTTTTGCTGCGATTACAGCTGTAAGTTGCTTGGGGTATGTCTCTATCAGTTTTGCACATCGAGAGACTGAATTTTTTTGCCATTCCTCCTTGCAAAACAGCTCGAGCTCAGTGAGGTTGGATGGAGAGCATTTCTGAACAGCAGTTTTCACTTCTTTCCGCAGATTCTCGATTTCACCTTTATTTAACCAGGTAGGCCAGTAGAGAACATGTTCTCATTTACAACTGCGACCTGGCCAAGATAAAGCAAAGCAGTGAAACAAAAACAACAACACAGAATTACACATTGGATAAAAAAAACATACAGTCAATAACACAATAGAAAATTGGTATACAGTGTATGCAAATGAAGTAAGGAGGTAAGGCAATTAATAGGCCATAGTTGTCAAAATAATTACAATTTAGCAATTAACACTGGAGTGATAGGGTGGGTGTTGCTATGGTGACCAGTGAGTTGAGATAAGGCGGAGCTTTACCTAGCAAAGACTTATAAATGACCTGTAGCCAGTGGGTTTGGCAATGAATATGTAGTGAGGACCAGCCAATGAGAGCATACAGGTCACAATGGTGGGTAGTATATGGGGCTTTGGTGATAAAACAGATGGCACTGTGATAGAATGCATCCAATTTGCTGAGTAGAGTGTTGGAGGCTAATTTGTAAATGACATCGCCGAAGTCAAGGATTGGCAGGATAGTCAGTTTTACGAGGGTATGTTTGGCAGCATGAGTGAAGGAGGCTACCATCTGGGTCGGCAGCCTTGTGAGGGTTAACACGTTTAACCTGTCTGGGAACGGTGTTCCGCCAACAGCCAGTGAAATTGCAGGGCGCCAAATTCAAACAACAGAGGTCTCTTAAATAAAATTTCTCAAACATACAAGTATTAGGCACCATTTTAAAGATACAATTCTCGTTAATCCAGCCACAGTGTCTGATTTCAAAAAGGCTTTACAGCGAAAGCTCCACAAACGATTATGTTAGGTCACCAGCAAGTCACAGAAAAACACAGCCATTTTTCCAGCCAAAAAGAGTCACAAAAAGCACATATAGAGATAAAATGTATCACTAACCTTTGATGATCTTCATCAGATGAAACTCATAGGACTTCATGTTACACAATACATGTATGTTTTGTTTGGTAAAGTTCATATTTATATCCAAAAATCTCATTTTATATTGGCGTGTTATGTTCAGTAGTTCCAAAACATGCAGTGATTTTGCAGAAAGCCACATCAATTTACAGAAATACTCATAATAAACATTGATAATAGATACAACTATTATTCATGGAACTTTAGATAAACTTCTCCTTAATGCAACCGCTGTCAGATTTCAAAATAACTTTACAGAAAAAGCATACCATACAATAATCCGAGTACGGCGTTCAGAGCCCAAACCAACCAAAGAAATATCCGCCATGTTGTGTAGTCAACATTAGTCAGAAATAGCATTATAAACATTCACTTACCTTTGATGATCTTCATCAGAATGCACTCCCAGGAATCCCAGTTCCACAATAAATGTTTGATTTGTTCTATAAAGTTAATAATTTATGTCCAAACACCTCCTTTTGTTAGCGCGTTTAGTAAACAAATCAAAACTCACAAAAACTTACAAAAAGTCCAAAAAGTTCCGTTACAGTCTGTAGAAACATGTCAATTGTAGTATATAATCAATCTTTAGGATGTTTTTATCATAAATCTTCAATAATGTTCCAACTGGACAATTCGTTTGTCTGTAGAAAAGCAATGGAACACAGGTCGCTCTCACATGACCGCGCGTCACGAGCCCGTGGCTCTCTGCCAGACCTCTGACTCATTCCCCTCTCATTCAGCCCCCCTTCACAGTAGAAGCCCGAAACAATGTTCTAACGACTGTTGACATGCATTGGAATTCTTAGGAAGTGCATCATGGCCAATATCCCACTGTATGTTCAATAGGGGCTGAGTTGAAAAATGACCAACCTCAGATTTCCCACTTCCTGGTTGGATTTTTCTCTCAGGTTTTTGCCTGCCATATGAGTTCTGTTATACTCACAGACATCATTCAAACAGTTTTAGAGACTGCCAAGTGTTTTCTATCCAATACTAATAATATGCATATATTAGCATGTGGGACTGAGTAGCAGGCAGTTTACTCTGGGCACGCTTTTCATCCTGGTCAGACCAGCGTTGAATAGTCCTTGTCACGGGTACATCCTGTTTGAGTTTCTGCCTATAGGAAGGCAGGAGCAAAATTGAGTCGTGGTTAGATTTGCCGAAGGGAGGGTGGGGGAGGGCCTTGCATGCATCGTGGAAGTTAGAATAGCAGTGAACCAGAGTTTTGCCAGCACGAGTGCTTCAATTAATATGCTGATAGAATGTAGGTAGCCTTGTTCTCAAATTTCATTGTTAAAATCCCCAGCTACAATAAATGTAGCCTCATGATATATGGTTTCCAGTTTTCTTAAAGTCCATTGAAGTTCCTTGAGTGCCGTCGTGGTATCGGCTTGAGGGGGGATATACATGGCTGAGACATTAACCAACGAGAATTCTCTTGGGAGATAATACGGTTGGTATTTGATTGTGAGGAATTCTAGGTCAGATGAACAAAAGGACTTGAGTTCCTGTATGTTGTTACAATTACACCATGAGTTGTTAATCATACACCCCCGCCCTTCTTCCTGGAGATATGTTTATTTCTGTCGGCGCGACGCACAAAGAATCCCGGTGGCTGTACCAACTCCGACAGTATATCCCAAGACAGCCATGTTTCCATGAAACATAGTATGTTACAATCCCTGATGTCTCTCTGGAAAGCAACCCTTGCCCTAATTTCATCTACCTTCTTATCTAGAGACATTAGCGAGTAGTATACTCAGAACTGGTCTTGTGAGCATAAATTTCCATTCTGTGAAACTTCCAATGCACAATAACTGCCCACTGGGCACACACTGTTTGAATCAATGTCCACGTCATTTAAATAAAATTACGTTGAACCAATGTGGAATAGACATTAAACGTCTGTGCCCAGATTGTGTGAACACTGAGGCTGTATCGGCTTTAAGTAAAATTTCAGACAGTGGCCAATAGGCTAACGTGGCTATTTGAACATAATGTAGGCCTATCAGAGTGGCCTACCAAAAAAACCAGTGGAGCAAATACCATAACATTTTCATATGACTGTGGGTCTTGTGTGGCTCATTTGGTAGAGCATGGCATTTGCAATGCCTGGGTTGTGGGTTCGATTGCCATGGGGGACCAGTACAAACAAGTATGAAAATAGATATGAGTCACTCTGGATAAGAGTGTCTGCTAAATTCAATGTAAATGGATATAGCTGTTAACTGCGATGATATTGATGTAAATGGATATTGCCTACTATAGCCAATATATGTGATCTGTGATCTCAAATGTGCTTAGATTACTGGTAGGTCAAGTCAGGCAGGTACAGAACAGCAGGCAGGGTCAGGACAGGCAGAAAGGTCAGAACTGGGAAGACTAGCAAAAACTAGAGCACAGGGAAGCCGCTGGTAGGAGTTGATGGGACAAGATGAACTGGCAACAGACAAACAGAAAACGCAGGTATAAATACATGAGGTAATGGGAGACACCTGGTGGGGGGTGGAGACAATCACAAGGCAGGTGAAACAGATCAGGGTGTGACACCTGTGCCCAATAAGAAAACACCCCCCCCCCCCCCCCCCAGTACATTTCGAACTGTCCTCAATCAATTAAAAATGTTGTCTGTACAGGTTTACATTCAACACCAGTAGAAACAGATTTTTCATCATTTTCATAAGCTATTATTGTTCCAGTTCCTGCTACTCCATGTTCAACCAGCTGGCACAGACCAACGGGCTGGAGCATTTTTCACTTTTCATTGGTTCATTGTTCCAAGTTTCCAACTCTTACCAAAGGAATTAGATCTAATCTTGGATTTTTAGGTCGTGAATTTATAACTGCACACTACATGGCATTTGGACAGACGGCCACATGAATCTCCCGTTTTAGTCCCCTGTCTTTAATCAGGTCTATAAGCCAGTCACATAGTCATGCCACACTTGTGTTGCTTGCATAAGGGTACCAGGATTATGGCACCAATAAACTGACTTATTCATCTTTGCACCCTATTGCTTTATTATATTCCTTTGTGTTGTATATAGTTAGGTTTCATTATCGAGAGTTTAATTCATTTGATTGTTAGTGTGGGCTACAGTACTGTATGTGTCACAGGATCAAGGAATTTCCCAAAACCTGACACCATAACTTAAAGACTAGTAAGGCCTGATCCTGAATATCAAATTTGAATTCCATGAAGTTGTTGTTACCCGTTTCACTTTTATTTGTAATCCTTTGAATAAAGGACCATGTAATTGTTGAAGTGTCTTAATGGACCCTAAAAGTAATATTTGTTACTTTTTCACAGTCGCTAATCAGCGCAGTGGTTGGCATTATATACTTGTGAATATGGCCCAGTAATATCACATCAGGCAGTGTAGGGGCACCTCTATATCTGCCACGTTCAAATGGCTATACTGATGTAATGGGCCGTAAAGTATAATGGGATAAATAAAGTATGAGAGGTTGGGGTTTTAGGACTCCAACTCACTCAATCAAGTTTTTTTTATACCGTTAATGTGCAGGCTCTTAAGATGCTCTGACAGCATACATCATTTATTAAAGATGCTTAACCCTTCCGGGATGTTTATTGTTTCTGTTGTTGACTGTGCCTCAGATTGCTGCATTCAGAACTCAGTGCCGTCAAGGAGCACAATAGTGATTGGCGTGCTTTGAAAGAAATGGAGCATGGGCATTCTATAGCCTATAGAACAGTCCTGCTGAATAGGAAATGCTAGAAATTCCGGGAGACCTTGGACTTTGCGCAGAGGTCTTGAATAGAGACCAGAGAACCCAGACTGCTGTTAATGAATCGTAAAATTGGAGCAGGTGTTAAGGCTGTAAAACTATGGCATCCATTCTAATCAGTGTGAGACAGGAGGTTGTATCGTGCTGAGGTGAAGGAGTCAGATTGTGGTTTAATGGAAGTACCTTTACAAGGCATTCTACCTCCGCTTTATCTTAAGCAAGTCTGTGATGTCGGTACTGTGCTCTTGTTAACACGTTACTGTACGACCACCTCGATCAGCACATTATAGTGATATCGTAGGCCATTAGTTGGATTTCTGGGATTTACACCCTTTTATGGTTTTAGTGAGCGTGCAAGTCAACGCCACTCAAACGGTTATAGGAATACCATCTACCGGGAACATGACTGAGCTTATGACTATTTATGTCTGAAGAGGTATTCAAATGAGTAGGACCCCGAGTATAGGGATTTTATAATGACGCATAATGATACTGCATTCCAGATGGGAGGCCTCAACACACACCTAACTATACAGAGGGGTGCGAAATTACTGACACCCTTGATAAAGATGAGCAAAAATGACTGTATCAAATAAATCATTCAAATACTGGTGCTGTATTTTATGGGGAAATGATCTTACTTATACTCATATAATAGATGTTGTTTAACATCTAATACTTGTTTTCTCTCAAAAACATAGGGGTCAAATTATTGACACCCTTGTTTTCAATATCTTTCAATACCTCACCTTTCAAGGATAAAAATTTTTATGAGATTGGAGAACGCATTCCTCCATACAGAATCTTTCCAGATCCTTGATATATTTCGTCTGGGCTTATGGACTTGCCCTCTTCAATTCAAACCACAGGTTTTCAATGAGGTTCAAGTCCGGAAATTGATTTTGTAGTCAATTAATAATATCTTTGTGGATGTAAAAAGAAATATGTGCTTGAGGTTATTGTCTTGCTGGAAGATCTAATTGCGACCAAGTTGCAGCCTCCTGACAGCAGGTTTTTGGCTAAAATGTCCAACCAGGTTTAGAGCTAAAGTTAATTATGTTGTTGACCTTAAAAGGGGCCCCAGGACCAGTGTAAGGAAAACAGCCCATAACCTAAAATATCTAACACCATATTTTACAGTAGGTATGGGGTTCTTTAGCTGCTTATACAATTATAGCTCAGCATTTTAATGATTTAATTTTTTACAGTATTTTTTGCTTATCTTTATCAAGGGTGTCAATCATTTTGGACCCCACTGTATATCACTTTAGCACCTCACTGTTTTAATGTCACTTTTCTTTGTATTTCTTTCATTTTGACGTGCGGACAGTCAATGGGATATATAGTATACTATACAACTCAACTCTGGACCTAGAAACCAGTTCTAATCAGGGACTGATTTAGACCTGGGACACCAGGTGTGTGCAATTAATTATCAGGTAGAACAGAAAACCAGCAGGCTCTGGACCTCATAGGGTAAGAGTTGAATAACCCTGCTACAGCCTGTATTACTATAGCGATGAGGGAGTTTCACTTTAGAGTGTGTACGAATACTTTATAATTCTACTTCTGTCTTGAATGTGTGGGTTTTCAGTCAAGGTAATGAGCATACCTTAGGACATACGCATAACTTATTTTGGAACATGATGGTACCACATTTGGGAAAGGGAAGGGGGATACCTAGTCAGTTGCATAACTGAATGCATTCAACCAAAATGTGTCTTCCGTATTTCACCCAACCCCTTTGAATCAGAGAGGTGCGGGGGGGGGGCTGCCTTAATCGACATCCATGTCAGAACCGCAGAACGGCAGATTTTTCTACCTTGTCGGCTCGGGGATTCGATCCAGTGACCTTTTGGGTCGTCTTTGACTTTTATATATTTGGCCATGTAATTAAAAGAGCTCGGAGTCAGAATATTGATCCCTACAATGAGTGTATTCCTCTCAAGGCACTTCTCGAAAGTCTGGTGTTTTTATTGGTCCTACTCCTGCAGCTAGTTTTCTATTAACAGATGAGTTCTCATTTAATAGCAGCTCTAGGTAATACGGATGAAACACACTACTACAGTTTATTGCTATTTTGAACATTTGGTGATCACTTCAAATAGGAGTGTTTGCTTTATTGAGTAGTTTGACATCCATCACAGTAGAGGTTGTACTTAATATCTACTCAGGCATATTTAGATTGCCACTAAATTTGTTTTATTTATTTTTCATAAAATCACCTGCAGTCAATTCGATGCCCTGAACCGCTCTTCTTATTCACATTTGGGGTGCAAATATCTATAAAATATAATTATAATGTCTTGTATTATCGTGAATCAATATCATGCTGATAAACAACCTGAGAGTATTTTTAGGTACAGTCACAGCAGAAATGTCTCTCTGTAATCTCTCCCAGATTACATGACTGGGATTGTTGTTTAGCCTACTGACGCCAGAATCAATAATTACACTCTTCTAATGAAATGTAATGAGTTGTTCCATATTTTCAGGAAAATGTGATTAAGCTATTTACTGTGTTGAGAACTCTGTATTGGCATGATAAAGACACATTCTGGATGCATGGGTGCACACTGTATCCACATGATGTGCATTATTAATGGTTTGGCAAATTGCTCTTAATACTTGGCTGCATTCACATGCCCAGAGCAGAGCTGAGGGCGTTGGTGACAGGCAGGGGAACTCAGTAAATATGAGACAGGAGGAGCACAAGTTAGAGCATGAGGAGCCCCAAGACCATCATTAAATCCAAATCCATCGAGGAGTGGGAACGTGTGTGTAGTTTTCTGTATAATGAGGAAGCTCCCTTGAAATGATGCTGCTTTTTTGGTATCGCCCAACAAACAGCAACAGGCTGGCTTATACCTGACACACATGGGTCCCTCTGTGCCTGGCAAGGCAGCTGCAGTGCACAGAATTAGATAAGGGAAAGTTGGAAGTAAAGTATCTTCATGTTGTTGAGGATGAATATATGAAATATCATTATACCATGGTAAGCAATTTTTAAAAATTAATATCTGAAAATTGTTAATAGTGATTAAATGAATATAGAACGTCAGTAAAAGGGACACTTGAAATCAGAGATCAGCTAGAGGTCCTAGGATAAGCTGTTTGGGTCAAAGCTAAGATCAGGAACAGGAAGCAGCCAAATGATGTGGAAAAATGTGTCAACTGTGAGGTCAGAGGTCAGGTTAGCTGGCACTAGAAGGTCCTGATTAGGGTGGGGGATTAAAGCTTTGAACCACAGGGCCACAGCTAGGGGAAACCTGAGCCAGATGGCAAGGTGGCTGGGGCTCCATCTCGATTCCAGCATCAGTGAAGAGAGGTTGGAGTTTAACTCAGTGTATCTCAGAAGAGACAACGGATGAGATATTGCTTAGTTTGAAATGCCTCATTATGAAAGGGAATGGGGGGATTTAGATGAAAGGGTGTCATTATTTCATTGGTTTTCATCTTCAAATGAAAGGCCTTTCTCTCTGTTCCTCACAAACTTTTTGATATCTGGTTACGGGCATATTATAAGATGCGCAATTAAGCAGTTTGACACCCCTGATCTCACCTCTCAGAAGTTCCAATTCTATCGTACCTTTCACATATGAAATGGCTACACATTGTCAGTTCTTGAAATATTAATGTAAGCAATAAAATGTAGCTTGGGCACACTGTGTAATCAAACACATTTGACAGTTATCCAGACAGATGGGTAATGAAGTCAAAGAACGCTCCATGCTAACGCTGTCCAGTTTATCCCAACTGTTATAGTGAAGAAAAGGGAAGAAAGAAATTCTCCAAACACATTATAACATCACTGGATCTCAAAGCAAGTCAAATAAATTAGGCTCATACAGATTTGTTTTTTTTACTTATCAAAATTTAAGAACGAGATTTCAGAAATGCTCTTGAAAGTAATAAAATGTGTGTTTAACTAGAAAAGTACATTCCCTAAAGAAATGGGTGTGCTTGTTAGCTTGTCTTAAAGTATTTATGGTTGTGAAAGTAGTTATAGTAGTAATAGTGACTGCAGTAGTAATGGTATAGTTGAAACGGTAGGTAGATGGAAATATTGATTGATTGATTAATAGGATAGCATGTGAAAGTTGGTTTGGCGTCTCTAGCTTGAACTGGTCAAGACTTACTACTATTGTTGATGGGTTAATATATGCAAATGTTTGCACATTTTAATTGAACGTTTTCAAAGTTGGTCTTGTAAAATAAATTAGCCAAGGAGCAGGACCCTTTTGAATTGCTACTGTGCCACTATATTCCTATGGTTCTTATTCAAACCTGTTAATTTGTGCAAATTGAAAATGTTTATGGTTCAAAAAGTATAAATATTAAAAAGCTGTATACGATTAATATAACTTGGGCCAGTCCACACATTTCAATTTGGTTTGGTGTTGATAGCTTAAACGGTTCAAGAGGAGTAGCATTTCAAAGTTTTTACCATTCAAGTCTATGGCACCTTTATTGCCATTGAAATGCGTTGGGAGCTCATTTAAATATTAAATACGTTTAAATAGTTTCACAAAGATTTTCTCAAGCAATCTAAGTTGGGCCAGTCTAAACAATGTTTATTGTTGATAGTTTAAGCAGTTTAGTGCTAAAGCAGCAGAATAAATATAAAAAATAATATGAGTATGTAAGAGTGCTAGAATGTTCTTGCTTTCAGCAAGCACTCTAATGAAAACAAGGGCAGACTGGTATGTGACGCAACTCTAGACAAACCCTGTCTGGTCTACCTTTTCTATTCCAAATTGATACAGTCCAGACTCCGTGCAGACAGTCAGACAAACTAGCAGCAGTGTTGGTATATTTTTGCTGATTTAACAGTGCTGCAGTGCTGACACAATTATGCCGACTGGTGTGCATCTACCGTATTGCGCTGGTTCTGTGACGACCATACCTGACATTGTGTGTGTGTGTGTGTGTGTGTGTGTGTGTGTGTGTGTGTGTGTGTGTGTGTGTGTGTGTGTGTGTGTGTGTGTGTGTGTGTGTGTGTGTGTGTGTGTGTGTGTGTGTGTGTGTGTGTGTGTGTGTGTGTGTGTGTGTGTGTGTGTACGTGTGCGTGTGCGTGCGCGTGTACGTGCGCAAACGTGCGCGCGCAGCATGTATTTGTGTGTACAGTTTGTGTGTGGCGTGTCTCTCTGTGTCCTCCGTGTGCCTGGAGAGAGACCACCTGTGAGAGTACGAGAGTAACACCCTGCCTGGAGGGCAGGGATTCAAGGACCTCCGCTGGACAGTTACGACTGGAGTACTCTCTCCACCTAGAGCAGTGAATGACACAATATCTTCCACAGGAGGCTGATGAGGGGAGTAAATGGAATGGTATCAAACACATGGAAACAACGTGTGGGATGTGTTCGATAGCATTCCATCTATTCCGTTCCAGCTATTACTAAGAGCCTCTCCTCCCCAATACTGTCCCATAACGGTCCTGAGAAATCCATTAGCATCAATGTTTCCTTGTAAATATTGCTTCCATGCTCAATCTCTTTCCCAGGTGTAAGCACATCAGAGATTTCCATTTTCGTGCTGAAAGGCAAAGGCCCAGTAATGCTAACTGATGCGTTTGGGTGTGGAGCCAGACGTTTCTTGATGACTGCCACAAATCATTTAATACTAAACCAAATAACACATACAGTAACAGAGTTGCAAATATACCGGAATGGTCAGTTATGAATACGTTGCACCCAGGACAGCCCTTCTTCAAGACCTGCCTGCTGCTTCGGGGCTCAAAGGAGAATGAATCAGATAAGCTCTCAAGGTGTAAATGTGTCATCCGTTGTCAGTTCTAATCAGACTTTACATCAGTGCTTCATACATAAACGACAGTAAAAATAGTTTCCATGTTAATGAGAAGAATTCTTAATATTACAGGGTGAGTGCTTTTGTCAACAATATTACAAGGTTATTCATTTGAATTGTTCAACTAACACAGTATACAGTGGCTTAGTCAAAGCAATGCAACACCAATGGCAGAATGAGAGAAAAAGAATGATACTTCATTTTATCTCCTAAATCTACCTCTTGTAGGTGGGGAAGGGGATACCTAGTCACTTGCACAACTGTATGCGTTCAACCCGAAATGTGTCTTCTGCATTTAACCTATCTTCTGAATCTGAGAGGTATGGGGGGGGGGCTATCTTAATCAACTTCCACGTCATCGGCACCCGGGGAGCAGTTGTTGTTGTGGGTTATCTGCCTTCCTCAAGGGAAGAACGGCAGATTTGTCAACCTTGCCGGGTTGGCAATTCGAACCAGCGACCGTTCGGTTACAAGCCCAATGCTCTAAACGTTGGGCTAACCAGCCGGCCCATGGTAATTACAATGAAATGCACAGACCATCGCAGGATTTCTATCCCTCGGATTCACTGAGTCCAATGTCCAGTTGGTAGTTACGCATCATCGTTTTGCTCACAGCCATTTCATACATTTGTGATGATAATCTGAGCACTACCGAAGTTCATAAAACGTTTAAAATAGTTTACTATAGGAATTGCAATAGCACCAAACAGCCAGAATGTAAACTACAGCATAATTAATCTCCGTAAATACTATTTGCATAATGTTTTCCGTAATCAAACTGCTTATTATTACATGAACTTGAGATAAATGACACATACACACAGTACAGTACCTTATTGCTCTGGAGATAATAATATATTATGTACAGCGCCTTCAGAAAGTATTCACACCCCTTGATTTATTCCACATTTTGTTGTGTTACAGCCTGAATTCAAAATGGAGTACATTTTTACTTGTATTCAAAATGAAATACAGAGATATCAAATTGAAGTATTCACACCCCTGAGTCAGTACTTTGTAGAAGCACTTTTGGCAGTGATTACAGCGGTGAGTCTTTCTAGTTAAGTCTCTAAGAGCTTTGCACACCTGCATAGTACAATATTTGCACATGATTCTTTTTAAATTCTTCAAGCTCTGTCAAATTGGTTGTTGATCATTGCTAGACAGCCATTTTCATGTCTTGCGATAGATTTTCCAGACGATTTAAGTCAAAACTGGATCTTTGTAGTGACTGTGTGTATTGCAGCACAGAGATGAGGTAGTCATTGACAAATCATGGTTAACACTATTATTGCATACAGTGTTAGTCCATTCAACTTATTATGTGACTTGTTAAGCACATGTGTACTCCTGAACTTATTTTGGCTTGCCATAGCAAAGGGGTTAAATACTTATTGACTCAATACATTTCAGCTTTAAAAATGGTATTAGTTTGTAAACATGTATAAAATACTGTATAATTCCACTTTGACGTTAGGGGGTATTGGGCGTAGGCCAGTGACACAAAACATCAATTTAATCCATTTTAAATTCAGGCTGTAACACAACATGTGGAAAAAGTCAAGGGTTGTGAATAATTTCTGAAGGCACTGTAACTACCTTGTATTATGAAGATGTTCATATTATAAAAACACATTCAAAGTCCATAGAGATTCATACAATATTGCTCACTGTACAGGACAAGGCCCAATTGGCCAGATGCAGTCACGGTCAATGCAAATGTGGAACACTGCCGACAAGTCATCTGTAGATTTCCCTTGTCCATTTCCCAAAAGGCAATTTCTGAAATTGGAATACATGGGAAACATATCAAGTGAAGGTACATATACATGTACACGTTCAGCTGTTTACCTCACTAAAGGTGTAACACGACACTTTTCATTCACATATTTTCAGCAGTCAGAACCCCAATTGTCATCTCTGCAGCTTTAACCACTTCCTCCTGCCTGGGAGTGTTTCAGGTCTGCTGCATAGACCATGTGGCAGCCATTTTGTATTAATGTATCCCAAAAGGAGGTGTGAACGCAATGAATTTCTTGAAGAAAATGGGATTATGTGACCTAACAAGAAATGCAACCAATAGCCTATATGACTATGGCAAGTTAAAGCATAATAAGTATCAGTTACACTATTCTTGCATGCACTTCATTTTAATTACAGTCATTACATCCAATGCTATATTCTTTGTGTAATGTTGTTGTTACATGTAATGATTTAATTCACAACCTCTTAGTGCATTTGTTATTGGTATGTAGAGTAATTCCAGGCATATTTTCTGTTATGCTCAACAATTAAATAATACTTTTTTTGTCTCCTTAGTCCTCTCAATCATAGGTTAAATACGTGCTTAGCTTTTGAAATCTTCCCCCCCCCAAATATGTGCAGATGTTCAAAATACATTTCTGTTGACAGCCTTACAAAATTAGGGATAGGGAGTAACTTCCAGGGCATATCTATCTGTAAGGTCACCATAAATCCTAACTGCCCTATCTGAGTAACCTCTATTTCTCCTTGTCTCGTAGGGAGTTTCTGCATTTATGGGGACATGAATCTATGTTCCGGGGGCCCGATGCCTGTGATGGAGGAAGTAGAAATCAGCGGCAGTGAGAGGTAAGAACAGTACACTGCATGACCGCGTGTGCTCTTGAAAAGGATATGGTAGTCAGTGGAATGGAATTATCAATGGAATACCTGTCTGAGCCAAGTAGATAGACATACTGAAAAAGTCCTTGATAGCATCATAATGAAAAGGATACACATACAGGATACAATGTGAAATATGCACATTGGATATTATTCATGATTCTTTAATTAAATGAAGTGTTGGCACGTGTAGTAGCTGTTAGGTGTCATACAGTATACACGTAAGGCAGAGTGAGGGATGGTGATGGTATTGGAAGGCTAATGTCCCTGAATCCATGGGGAAGGATGCCTGTGGTCAGCTTTGCAGGAACCAGAGGCTTCCTACCCTGGCATCATCTTTCCCTGCTCCCTGCTTACCTTCTCAACGTTCTCCCTCATTTGATAGCCTGTGACAGGCTTCCTATCAGGAGGATCCGTTTCTATAGAAATATCCTTGAAATAGCATCATACAGAACATGAGATTTTATGACAAGAGCTCTCCTTACATATAGACCCACTACCCCCAAGCCATAAAACTCCTGAGAATCTAACCCCCCCCCCCCTCCTATGCGTGATTGTTGGTTTTTGGAGCAAAGCTTTAGAGACTGCTTTCGTGGACAATGAGTGTATTATAATTCAGCTCATGCCAATGTGGTCCTGATAAGCTGACTTCGATTGAAACCTATTGCCGAATGAAAAACTATGAAACATCCAGGCATGTGTCCAGCCCGTGGTGTTGAATCCCTATAGTAATGCGCCTAACAAAGCTGTCAAAATCTCCATTGATAAAAATAAAAAAATCCCAGGGATGGACTGGCAAATAATTATCAGCTCAAGCAGGAGAGAAAAAGCAGAGGCAGAGAAAGGCTGAGTTTTCCATTAGACATTGTTTGGACAGATTTTTTTTTAAATTAATGTCTTCTAGCGTGATTTATCACATCTGTCAGTGATATCAGATGCCCTCACATATAACTTCACTCCCGTTCTACTCCAATGTTTCTTTACAGAGAGTGACTTACTTTTCCGGTGACGGGTTATACATGAAAAATTGTACCCACGTAAGACATTTGGCAGTACAAGAAGCCAGTGCTATGAAAAAATGTGAACTCTGACTGATGACTTTGCTGAAATTCATAATCTTTCCTGTCACAACTAACCCTTTACACTCGTGGGAATGTCCTATATGGGCTAAATTCAAATGTTTCTTACAGAAGGAATATGAAAAGTACGTGCATAACCATGGTACCAATTGAAAGGGAACAGAATGGAGATTATGGAGATTATGGGAATAGTATTACACTTAAGGTTGAGAATACAAATCAAACTAAATGTTATTTGTCACATGGGCTGAATACAACACACCTTACAGTGAAATGCTTATTTACAAGCCCTTAACCAACGATGCAGTTTTAATAAAATTACGTGTTAAGTGTTAAAATGTTAAGTGTTAAAATAAGTAAAAAATCTGAAATCGAAATAACAAATGATTAAAGAGCAGTAGTAAACAATAGCGTGGCTACATACAGGGGGGTACTGGTACAGAGTCAATGAACGGGGGGCACCGGTTAGTTGAGGTAATTGAGGTAATATGTACATGTAGGTAGAGTTAAAGTGACTATCTGTGACGTTCATCCACCTCTGGCCTGCTCGCCTCCCTACCACTGAGGAAGTACAGTTCCCGCTCAGCCCAGTCAAAACTGTTCGCTGCTCTGGCTCCCCAATGGTGGAACAAACTTCCTCACGACGCCAGGACAGCGGAGTCAATCACCACCTTCCGGAGACACCTGAAACCCCACCTCTTTAAGGAATACTTAGGATAGGATAAAATAATCCTTCTCACCCCCTTCCCCCCCTTAAAATATTTAGATGCACTATTGTAAAGTGGCTGTTCCACTGGATGTCATAAGGTGAATGCACCAATTTGTAAGTCGCTCTGGATAAGAGCGTCTGCTAAATGACTTAAATGTAAATGTAAATGTACTATGCATAAATAATTAACAGAGAGTAGCAGCAGCGTATAAGAGGGGAGAGGAAGGAGGGGGGGGGCGATGCAAATAGTCTGGGTAGTCATCTGATTAGCTGTTCAGGAGTCTTTTGGTTTGGGGGGTAGAAGCTGTTAAGAAGCCTTTTGGACTTAGACTTGGCGCTCCAGTACCGCTTGCCATGCGGTAGAAGAGAGAACAGTCTATGACTAGGGTGGCTGGAGTCTTTGACAATTGTTAGGGCCTTCCTCTGACACCGCTTGGTATAGAGGTCCTGGGTGGCAGGAAGCTTGGGCCGTACGCACTACCCTCTGTAGTGGCTTGTGGTGGGAGGCCAGATGCTATACCAGGCGGTGATGCAACCAGGATGCTCTCGATGGTGCAGCTGTATAACTTTTTTAGGATCTGAGGACCCATGCCAAATCTTTTCAGTCTCCTGAGGGGGAATAGGCTTTGTCGTGCCCTCTTCACGACTGTCTTGGTGTGTTTGAACCATAATAGTTTGTTGGTGATGTGAACTTCTGTAGCTCAGTTGGTAGAGCATGGCGCTTGTAACGCCAGGGTAGTGGGTTCGATTCCCGGGACCACCCATACGTAGAATGTATGCACACATGACTGTAAGTCGCTTTGGATAAAAGCGTCTGCTAAATGGCATATATTATTATATTATTATTATATATATATATAACTTGAAGCTCTCAACCGGCTCCACTATAGCCCCGTCGATGGGATGGGTGCGTGCTCGGCCCTCCTTTTAGCATTCTCACATAGGTGTTCCTTTTGTCCAGGTGGGAAAGGGCAGTGTGGAGTGCAATAGAGATTTCATCATCTGTGGATCTGTTGGGATGGTGTGCAAATTGAGTGGGTCTAGGGTATCTGGGATAATGGTGTTGATGTGAGCCGTGACCAGACTTTCAAAGCACTTCATGGCTACAGACGTGAGTGCTACGGGTCAGTAGTCATTTAGGCAGGTTACTTTAGCATTTTTGGGCACAGGGACTATAGAAGTCTGCTTGAAATATGTTGGTATTACAGGTTGACCTGTTTAAAGGTTTTACTCACATCGGCTACGGAGAGCGTGACAACACAGTTGTCCAGAACAGCTGATGCTCTCATGCATCAATCTTAGTCCTGTATTGACACTTTGCCTGTTTGATGGTTCTACGGAGGGCATAGCGGAATTTCTTATAAGCTTCCGGGTTAGAGTCCCGCTTCCTGAAAGCGGCAGCTCTACCCTTTAGCTCAGTGCAGATGTTGCCTGTAATCCATGGCTTCTGTTTGGGGTATGTACATACAGTCACTGTGGGGATGACATTATCGATGCACTTATTGATGATGCCAGTGACTGGTGTGGTGGACTCATCAATAACAGAACATTTTCCAGTCTGTGCTAGCAAAACAGTCCTGTAGCTTAGCATCTGCTTCATCTGACCAAATTTTATTCACTGAGTTACTGGTGCTTCCTGCTTTAGTTTTTGCTTGCAAGCAGGAATCAGGAGGATAGCATTATGGTCAGATTTGACAAATGGAGGGCGAGGGAGAGCATTGTATGCGTCTCTGTGTTTGGAGTAAAGGTGGTCTCGGGTTTTTTTACCTCTGGTTGCACATTTAACATGCTGGTAGAAAACCAATTTAAGGTTGCTTGCATTAAAGTCCCCGGCCACTAGGAGCGCCTCCTCTGGATCAATATTTTCCTGTTTGCTTATGGCCGTATAAAGCTCATTGATTGCGGTCTTAGTGCCAGCATTGGTTTGTGGTGGTAAATAGACGGCTACGAAGAATATAGATGAAAACTCTCTTGGTAAATAGTGTGGTCTACAGTTTATCATGAGATAATCTGCATTAGGCGAGCAAGACCTCAAGACTTCATTAGATTTTGTGCATCAGCTGTTGTTTACAAATATATATAGACCTCCACCCCTTGTCTTTACCAGAGGCGGCTATCCTATCCTGCCGATACAGCTTAAAACTAACCAGCTGTATGCTATTCATGTCGTCGTTCAGCCACGACTCGGTGAAACATAAGATATTACAGTTTTTAATGTCCCGTTGGTAGAATATACATGATAGTTCGTCTATTTTATTATCCAATGATTGTATGTTGGCTAATAGTTCCGATGGTAAAGGCAGATTACCTACTCGCCATCGGATCCTTACAAGGCACCCCCGACTTACGTCCCAGATATCTCTGTCTCTTTCTCCTGCGAATTATGGGGATGAGGGCCTTGTCAGGTGTCTGAAGTAAATCCTTTGCGTCCGACTCATTAAAGAAAAAATCTTCCCCGAATACAAGTTGAGTAATGTCCTCATAATGTCCTTCATTCCAGAGTGCTTTGATACAGCCTCACTGGTCTGCAGCTGTGCGATAAAGTCTTACTGTATTTCTCAGTGACCTTGAATGATATTGTGGGCAGAGCCACACACTAGTGCCAGTCTTACCAGCACTGTGACTTCCCTGTGTGCAGATGATTGAGATTTAACAGGTCGGGTTGCCACACCCGGGGGTGGGATTATTTGTAAGATAATAAATGTAAAAGATTAGGGGTGGATAATTGCTTGCTGATACATTATCTCTATCTCCTGGCAGTATGTCCTGCTAATACTGTACTAACTGTCTTGATTATTTCTGGAGGACACAATGTTTTCTTTGTCAGCTTTTTCATTGTATCCACTGACATTAAGTGTACCTCGGAAATAATTAGAATTAATTTAATTCATTTTCTTTGTTGAAGTTAGGACACACATTAGGACAACATATTGCTGAATTGTTCATATACAGATGACGGATCTTAACGTAACTTCATAATCACACTTTTGTTGTAGAGAATTGTCCAGATGCATCAGGAAATTCAAATGAGCCTCATCACTTGCTGAAAATGAGCAGTTCTCTTTCTCTCCATGTGTGCACATTGGGATGGCTTTCTATCAAAATGATGTTCTCTCTCGCTCACTCAAATGCAAAGCCTAGGTCCTATTACTGTAACATTCAAATGTACAAAAATGTATCTGAAATTGCAGCCATACACATCAACATCCATTGTTTTATATAGCTTAATAAAACAAGAGAGACAAGAGAGCCACACAAGTGTTTAGTATATCCTAAGATGACTAATGAACTAAAAATGTTGTTAAATTGTGGCTTGGGGTGGTCTAGTGGTTAGGGCTGCTACAATCAGCATGCACATATAATGTAAACTCACTTACTTTTGGTACATCGCCTTGGTCCGTACAATTAACCTTATTTTAGCGCCCCGAAAATGTAATACTTCAAGGTCAACTGTAATGTCAATACCATTGTAAAGCACAATTTCTCCCCTTTCCAACAGAATCTATTACATGACCTAAACGCTGCCCGTTTCTGCATATTTCAACAAGGCAATGAGCTCCGTTGGGTCTTTAAAAAAAATGGCGCGTGGAGAAGCGAAACTAATGCTTGATAGTGAGAAGGAGAGAAGTTGTGTGGGAAAATTGCTTTTTTTCACTCAATCTGTCCAATTTATCACCTTATCGCCTCTAAAATGTAAATAAAACACTACATAGCGTTTATATAATGTGTCATTACATACCTATTTGAAGGTTTGTGTCGAATTTGAATCGTTTTTTTAGGGCGGTGCTAAACTCATCTTAGAAGTAAATAGCGGCTTTGAGAATGATGATCGCATGCAATGATGACGGAAAAAATGACTAGGTATCCCCCTCTTACCCGCGTCACTGTCCATTTATTGTTTTTAAACGATGAGAGAAGTGCTACACCTGGTGGAGAGAGATTGTAAGACAGAAATAGTTGCTTTATGCGTGCTGTAGGTTACGACATGACACGTCACGATGTAACGGAGGGTCCGTTTTTTCATCTTTTCTCCAATACTATAGAGCCATTACCATGTCGAGCAATGCTTGAGTATAAAAGTAGTTCACACCCCTGATTTTAAAGTCAACACAGTCCCATTATTTTTCTTTGTAGCCTCGCACATTTGTACAGAATGGCGTGAGTTTACGTTAGGCCAACCGCCACATTCTGGCCCATGCACTTCTGGCACAAATAACTCAGTCCCCCAATTGACTTCAAGTAGTTACACGTTTCATATGGTCAGTCCACGGTTATTTTACACCCGGTACTGAAAGGAAATTATCATACCAGACACTTTTGGATAACATAAATAAGAAACAAATAAAATAACAGTCAGTAGGCTACACAAAACATTAGTTTCCATTCATACAAAGTATCGGGTAAATTGCCAAGGTAGATTTGGCATGGTAAACGAGGAAATAGTTTATTTCTTTTGTACGGAATGATATATATATAAATCACCCTTAGTCTGTTCAAAAAGGACTACGTTGTTGCGATGACAACACCAACCAGAGGGCGAACATAGCATCTTTCAGGGAGCTGTAAATGAGGTGACCAATAATGGGTGCAATTAAGATCAGCTGTGCAGGTTAATTGAGCACGTATCGGTGGTTTAACAAGACCAGCTGGCAATAATAAGGTTGATACCTTTTGAGGCAGAATTTCCAGGCAAGTCTTCCAAATTGGCATGTCCCAATCCCATGTAGCCATCGCCGAGAGGCTATTACATAACACCTTGCAGCGCAGCAAAAATAATTGACGACGGACAGAAGTCCCCACTTGGGAGAACATTTTTCAGAAATCCACAAAATGTAAGTATAACATTTATTTATTCACCAAATGATAACATTTTCAAGAAATTACTTTCATATCAATTGTGAATTAAAATGTTAAGTAACCGATTATCAGCCCATTGCCAAGCTAGCTAATACATCGGACACGATAGCTAGCCAAAAGGCGATCTCATCCTGCTAATCGGCTGTTTAGAGATGACCTAAACTAACTAATCGTATATTTAGCAATGTGTCAATTGTGAAGACTCAGAGTTTAAAAAAAAATAGTTTCTTCCCATTTGTTTCCAGAGACTAAAGTGGCACCTGATCACGTTTCACTCCATTGTATTGGCTTGGCAGGAGAAAAACAGTCCTGCATGACTCGTTTTAGAAGTAAGAGATTTGAACAACTTCTGATGAAAAACGTAGGAAATTCAGCCAGCTGTGTTCTGTTCATTCTAGGCTTGCTCACCAGCCAAGTTATTATGCATTCTGTTGAGTCTGTTTTGCTAACTAGGTAAACAGACACTGCATGCTAACGTTAGCTTACTTTATCTTGCTACTTTCCCTTCCCCTATTGTGTTGCACCATTGGGGTTGGTTTTACTGGTTAAAATTAGAAGCTGTTATTCTACTCTTGCTGTAAACAACTTAATCAAGCCTAAAAATATGCAAAACTATTAATAAAACGATTGCACATTTAAAGGCAGTTGTGGCTTCAGCAACAATTTGAGCAGTGAGGCTAATGTCTTCCCCTTTGTTTTTACTTACTCCAGGTTGAATGATATTCCACCCTGCAGATGTAAGGAACTTGTTGTGAACCTCCCAGCCAACAGGATAATCAACATATCCCAGGATATTATTTAGGAGTGTGCCAACCTCACAATGTTAGAAATAGATTCACCCATGATATTATTTGTCATGCAGATTTGTCAGGACATTGTAATTCATAAAGCTCATTCTGAAATATTATATCTGTCCCAGGGGATTCAATTTAGACCCCAATTAGGTGTTAGTGAAGGGCTGAAAAAAACAACTGTAAACTCCTGTCTCAAATAAGACATGAAGGTCAGTCAATCAGGAAAATCATGGAGCGAGTAGGTGTGCCCAACATTTTGACGTATATATGATATGCATTTACTGCATATAATTATATTGGACATGTTATCCTTCATCACATGTATGTATTTATTTTGTATCCATTGCATTTAGCTTACATTAGGAAGAAGTAGCCTAGGCAGTCTAATCTAGTTACAGTAGATTGCATCGTATCACCTTTCAATATTATTAACGAATATGAAACCATGTTAACTTGAACATATAATTTAATCATATGCACGGGTGTCATATTTGTATGACTGTATCACAATGCAAGCCTACTCACTCGAAAAATACAGCATCTCTAATGCAATATTAGCTTCGCAATGAAACACCACTTCTTAAACAGTCAGTAAAATAGCTGATTTAGCTGTAAATGAAAATTGTAGCCTGTATGTTATCATGCATGCAAACTTGTCATGTCCACAACAATGGAGCAGCAAACCAAGCAACATGCAAGAGGAGGACCCCATCCCGTAGGATAATTATTCTGGTCGGTGTTAACTTCATTCATAATTCAGGTACTGAGGAGCTCGATTCCGTTACTTGTTTACCTGTTATTCATGTTTCCATTTTGAGATATCCTTGCTGCACAATTTTCCTACTGCAATGAAATGTGTAATATCCAAATCTGACATCTGTACATAGTAGTACTCTTAACTGTTTTCTAGTAATTCTATAGGCAGACTCCTAGAAACAAATGTGCCATCTAGTACCTAAAAGGGTTATTTGACTGTTCCCATAGGATAACCCTTTGAAAAAGCCTTTTTGACTCCAGATAGAACCCTTTTGAGTTTCATTTTACACAGTGTTCTACATGGAACCTAAAATAATTCTGCTATGGGGACAGCCGAAGACCACTTTTTGAACCCTGCATTTCTTGTGCAATTCATGAGTAAGCTGCACGGGGTCATAACAGTTTATGGTAGTTTATTTGTCTTGTGGTTTCCGGGTAGGAGACTCCACACTGTACATGCAGTATATGAGACAATGATTGTGAAAGATACAAACACAGGACATCAGTAAAGGAAACCCAGTGTTTCATTTCCTCAACAGGGATGACGAGACGGCCTACAGGGAGGTGAGAGCCCTTGGGGTGTGGTGTCAGGAAAATAACCTCTCACTCAACGTCGACAAAAAGGAGATGATCGTGGACTTCAGGAAACAGCAGAGGGAGCACCCCCCCCCCCCCATCCACATCGATGGGAAAGTAGTGGAGAAGGTGGAAAGTTAAGTTCCTCGGCGTACACATTACGGACAAACTGAAAAGGTCCACCCACACAGACAGTGTGGTGATGAAGGCGCAACTGCGTAGCCTAACAGCATCTCTTCAACCTCAGGAGGCTGAAGAAATTTGGCTTGTCACCTAAAACACTCAACTTTTTCAGATGCACAGATGCACAATCTAGCGCATCCTGTCGGGCTGTCTCACCACCTGGTACGGCAACTGCTCCGCCCACAACCGCAAAGCTCTCCAGAGGGTAGTGCGGTCTGCACAACGCATCACTGGGGGCAAACTAACTGCCCTCCAGAACACTTACAGCACCCGATGTCACAGGAGGCCAAAAAGATCAAGGACAACAACCACCCAAGCCACTGCCTTTTCACAACGCTATCATTGAGTAGATGCTGCCAACATACAGACTCAAATCTCTTGCCACTTTAATACATTTAGTAAATGGATTTAATAAAGGTATCACAAGTCACTTTAAATAACTCTACTTTAATAATGTCTACATATCCTACATTACTCTTTTCATATGTATATACAGTATTCGATACCATCTACTGCATCTTGCCTATGTTACACGGCCATCGCTCATCCATATGTACATATTCTTATTCATCCCTTTACATTTGTGTGTAATGGGTAGTCATTGTGAATTTGTGAGATTACTTGTTAGATATTACTGCTCTGTCGGCACAAGAAGCACAAACATTTCGCTACACTCACATTAACATCTGCTAACCATGTGTATGTGACCAATAAAATGTGATTTGAACTAAGAACTGTATGCTTATGAAGTCTCATCCTGTCATATCATATTTTATTACTAAGATCCAGCCAATGAGTTGAATGCGGTGAGCTTGCTCTGTCGCCTACCTCTATTGCCATTAGAGTGGGAGTTCATGTATGGGTCATCTGAATGACGCTGTGTAGAGGTCAAACACAGTTCTTTGTAAACAAAAGTCCGGTTCAGAGTCAATAACTCTTGCAATGTGACAGAGTTTCTCATGTGCTGGATTGATATGAAAAAAGAAGAGTATCACCAGAGGCACATGATTGCATTATATTGGACTGCTGCCAAATAATAGTATGCCATCTAGGTTTATTACTTATAAATCATGCAACGCCATTCTAATTTTATGTGTAGTTTATGACTGCTCAAACCTTTGAGCTTGATGGGCCAAAATATAATCTGAGTGGTGAGATGCGGGCTGAACAAATATGCTGTACATTATCTATTTAGAAATATAAAAAAATAGGTGTCTTTAAACACGGGCCTTTTTAGTAATTAATCATAAAACCACACTTCAAACATGAATCAAGTTGTAATCATATAACTGACATCTAACAACACATTCTGATGACCCGTGTTAAAAATGTCACCATGTTGGCACAGAAACTACAACCAAGTTGCTATGGGTAGGCAAAAACACGTCTGCCACGCTGATCCTCAACACTGGGGCCCCACAGGGGTGCTGGCTTAGTCCCATCCTGTACTCACTATTCACCCACGACTGCGTGGCCAAACAAGACTTCCAACACCAAGTTTACTGATGACACAACAGTGGTAGGCTTGATCACCGACAATGATGAGACAGCCCATAGGGAGGTCAGAGACCTGGCAGTGTGGTGCCAGGACAACAACTTATCCCTCAATGTGAGCAAGACAAAGGAGCTCATCGTGGACTACAGGAAAAGGTGGGCGGAACAGGCCCCCATTAACATAGACTTGGCTGTAGTGGAGCGGGTTGAGAGTTTCAAGTTCCTTGGTGTCCACATCACCAACAAACTATCATGGTCCAAACACAACAAAACAGTTGTGAAGAGGGCACAACAACACCTTTTCCCCATCAGGAGACAAAAGATTTGTCATGGGTCCCCAGATCCTCAAAAAGTTAGTGTTGTGTGCATTTTGCTGCACTTATAATCCCCATTTGTTTCATATGAAGTGTGTGTGACTGCCTGGCTCAGTTAGCAAGCTAACTAACTAATGAGCAAGTGCACATTATCAAAAAAAGCACTCCTTTCCTAGATGTAGAAGTATTATACTTTGTTGGTGGCTGACAACTTGACTTTGAACTAAACAGAGAGCACGGTCCTCCATGTTGGGGAGCCAGTGACAACAGAAAACAAAAAAGAACGCACTTTTCTCAGTGTAATCCACCCCCTTATCAGGGTTTCAATGGTGGGTCAGTATCACCTAAAGCATTTAATAAAGACATTTGTAGTACAATATGAGGAATGGGAATGAGAGGGCTACTTACAGTGTTTGGAAGGGATCACAGCAGTGATTGAATGAGGGCATGAGGCGTAAGATCAGATGTTCAGAGGCTTGACTGCAGTGCAGGACAGGATTTGTCTGGGAAGACAAAAAACAATAACATAACACACTACACAGTAAGACCAAAGAGCTAAGAATGAGTTAGTCCAAGCAAGGAATAAAATCATCGATGTGTAATAATGTAGTCGTGTTTGTGTATGTGATTGACTCTACATAGAGTATTGAAAGAAAATAGATAGGGGTACTCAAAGTGCTTGGAGAGGAAACATTCAATGTGCCAGTGGATGAGTGGGCACATGAGACGTGGCTTCAGTTTATGTCAGGACAGAGTTGACAATGGTAGTAGAGTGGACTAGTCATCACCACTTAATCAGGGAACAGGAGGGGACTTAGCTGGAAATACAAAAGAGCAGATACATTCCATTACAGCTGCGCCATCTTTATGATTTGTGCCCTGAGTTTTTCCCTATCCGTCAACCTAACCAGGAAACCTCTGGACCCTATAAGGTATGAGAGTGATTCATTAGTTGTAAAAAGGTTTTATAAGGGCGATGATGGGACCAGTCTTTCCAAATCAGGTCTCATGGTTTTAAAAATGACAAAATCTCCTGGCCCTGGGGGGATGAAAACCCTGTCAAACTGCAGAAATCTTTTTATTTTATTTATTTAACTAGGCAAGTCAGTTAAGAACACATTCTTATTTTCAATGACGACCTATGAACAGTGGGTTAACTGCCTGTTCAGGGGCAGAATGACAGATCTGTACCTTGTCAGCTCGGGATTATGAACTTGCAACCTTTCGGTTACTAGTCCAATGCTAGTAGTAGTTACTAGTCCATTAGCAGGTTTGTGAAGAGCCAAAGAGAAAGGGTTTATTTTAGCCAGATAACATCTCTGAGTCTTTTAATATAATACGGTCTGTCGTTAGAGGACAGGTACATGTAGAGTCAGTCAGGAGTCTGAGTTCCACAGTCTAGGACAGGTCAGTGGGGACAACACACCCAGTTCAGGTTCCATTTCATTATATACTTGAACTTTTTGATCGAGGCAACCACTCACCACATTATCCAATTTTAAAAGGACAAATGGAAGATGCTATTTTTCCTCTGCCTGCCCTTTGCCAAGGTGAAGACATATCCAAGCAACAGAAAGGTATCCCTTGTCTTAGACATGGCATATCTGGCCCATCTCTAGGAGAAAATGACTCACTAGCTCTAAATCAAATCAAATGTTATTTGTCACATGCGTCATAAACAATAGGTGTAGACTAACAGTGAAATGCTTACATACAGGCCCCAACAACGCAGAGAGAAAAATAGAGCAATTATAGCAAGAATTATAACTCAAAGAATAAATACACAATGAGTAACGATAAGTTGACTATATACACATGGTACCAGTACCGAGTTGATGTGCAGAGGTGCGAGCTAACTGAGGTAGAGAAATACAGTGTAGGTAGGGATAAAATGACTCGGCAACAGAATAGATAATAAACAGTAGCAGCAGCGTAGGTGGGTCAATGCAGATACTCCACTCCAGGTAGCTATTTGGTTAACTATTTAGCTATTTGGTTAACTATTTAGCTATTTGGTTAACTATTTAGCTATTTGGTTAACTATTTAGCTATTTGGTTAACTATTTAGCTATTTGGTTAACTATTTAGCTATTTGGTTAACTATTTAGCTATTTGGTTAACTATTTAGCTATTTGGTTAACTTATGGCTTTGGGGTTGAATATGTTCAGGGTCCTGTTGGTTCCAGACTTGGTGCATCGGTACCACTTGCCGTGCAGTTGCAGAGAGAACAGGCCATGACTTGGGTGGCTGGAATCTTTGACAAGTTTTAGGGCCTTCCTCTGAAATCGCCTGGTATCAAGGTCCTGGATGGCAGGGAGCTCGGCCCCAGTGATGTACTGAGTCGAACGCACTACCCTTCGTATCGCATCTGGATGCCGAGCATTTGCCAAACCAAGTGGTGACGCAGCCATTCAAGATGCTCTCGATGGTGCAGCTGTAGAACTCTTTGAGGATCTGATGCCCCATGCCAAATCTTTTAAGCCTTGTGAGTGGAAAGAGACATTGTCGTGACTTCTTCACGACTATGTTGGTGTGTGTGGACCATGTTAATTCCTTAGTGATGTGGACACCGAGGATC
This sequence comes from Oncorhynchus gorbuscha, assembly GCF_021184085.1. NCBI lineage: Eukaryota > Metazoa > Chordata > Actinopteri > Salmoniformes > Salmonidae > Oncorhynchus > Oncorhynchus gorbuscha. The sequence goes on from NC_060185.1 coordinate 60,042,298, forward strand.
TTGATGCTCTCGACCCGCTCCACTAGATGTGGATGGGGGGCGTGCATGGCCCTCCGTTTCCTGTAGTACACGATCAGCTCCTTTGTCTTGCTGATGTTGAGGGAGAGGTTGTTGTCCTGGCACCACACTGCCAGGTCGTGACCTTCCCCCAATAGGCTTTCTTACATGTGAACCTGCACATTTTATTTTCATATGTGATTTTTTTTTAAACATGTGAAACCGCAATTTACGTGAGGTGAAAAAATGTTATTCCCCTCACATGTGAAAATGTGTCGCGATCTGACATGTGAAAGTGCAAATTTGTCATGTGTTTTTTTGTTGTAAATGTACTACGTTAATTTTTACTAAACAGTATGTTCTATATAGTATGTAGTACGATTATTACACAGTATTTAGTGTTAGTAACTAGTAGGCAAGACAGGTGATGTTGAGCTGCAGACTGAGTGCCAGATATAGAGGCAGAATGTATGTGGATAGTACCTGTAAAAAGACAGGTGCAGGTGCAGCTTTGGATTGGTAAGGTCTTTCTTGCATTGTTCGGTTAGTAAAGTAAACTCTTAGAAAAGAAGGTGCTACCTTTGAGCCGTAAAGGGTTCTTCAATTGTGCCCATGGAAGAAACCTCTGAAAATAACTGGAACCCTTTCAGTAATATGAGTCTCTACGTGGAACCCTTTCACCATGAAAAGGTTCTAAGTGTAAACCTTTTTTCACCACAAAAGGGTTCTTTCTACCTGGAACCAAAAAGTATTATCCCTTAGGAAAAAAAAGCTTTTTTCCCCCCTCAGAGTGTCGCTAAATTCTTGTGATTCACAATGTCAAACATGCAATGTCGAAAGGCAATTCATACGGTTGTTTGACGGTGGTCATCATAGGTGTGATTTCACAAGAATGTCAAGCATAGACGGGATACAAGAATGTATCACCGACACAGTCCACCCACTGACATATTACCTCTGTCAATAGTGCCACCATAAAACCCTGCTCTATTGCATGCTGCTGCTTTCACTGCTGCTACTTATGAAACTGGATGATATCGCTGAGCAATGGTCATCAACATCATTGTCAGTCATCATCGTCACCATCACCATCGTTCTCATTTATATTGGTTACAGTAGAGGTGATGCGTATTTTGACACAAGTGCCGATATGTTTGGCAAAACATCAGCAATGTGAGGTGTGCATGTACAGTATCTAATGTGAACAAATTGACCGTGTGCATTGAGTTTACAGTTGGTGTGAAATGGAATAGCGGGACATAGTCTGAATTCAGTTGGTAATTCTTTCTGGGGGGAAAAAAGAAGAAAACAATACAAGACAGAAAATGGATAATGAAAAAAATCATCTTTTCCGCTTCAGTGCTAATTCAGTTTCACCCTAAAGGACCTCTATCGACTGGGACTCAAGGGAGTCACATTCAAATACAGTTTAAATGAGGAGCAATGATATCCCGCCCCAGGTGGAAGCCATTTACAGATTTCCTTTCTATTACAAGCTGTGCCACAAACAGGACAAGGTAAATAAATGATTGATTATTGCGAGGTAATACATGTATTATGTTGTATAGGATTGTTTACATTTACATACATTTACATTTAAGTCATTTAGCAGACGCTCTTATCCAGAGCGACTTACAAATTGGTGCATTCACCTTATGACATCCAGTGGAACAGCCACTTTACAATAGTGCATCTAAATATTTTAAGGGGGGGGGTGAGAAGGATTACTTTATCCTATCCTAGGTATTCCTTAAAGAGGTGGGGTTTCAGGTGTCTCCGGAAGGTGGTGATTGTTGACGGGCATTTCAATTGACCTAGCCTATTTAGTTTAGCTCAGTGTTTAAATACTCATAATGAGGGTATTTTCTTACAAATGATGTTCCTCTGAATTATTATGGTCCTTGAATTATGCTCATCATTAACATTTACATCTTTCCAAAGCTTTAGCAGTTTTTTGTCATTTGTGTTATACAGATGCAGATTACTGACATACAGTATAGATATATATTACAGTATTCCGATTTTTCTCTCTAGACACAATTGCCAAAGTGCTCTTGTCACAACAAATATCTAATTGCGTAGTCAGTCACATTCTTCTCACAGAAAGTAGGGATCAGATCTAGTTTGACAGACTCTGTCCATGCTTATCTACCAGTCTGTCTGTGAGACAGCTACAGATGTAGGATCTTCATTTGATCACTCTTTTATTGCTCAAAATTTACTGCACGGCAGGAAATGCAAACTTGTAGTGTGTTCCAGGTTTATTAAAAAGGCTTCTAAAGTTTGTAATGTCCTTGATTGCCCTAATGAAAAATCTATCAACCCCTACAAAAAAATGTCCATGAGTTATAATCCACAGAATAATTCACATTTCCTCTTGCGGCAGGATTATTGTCCTGCTGTAGCAAACTGGCTCAAATTAAAATCCTACATCTGTAGATAGTTTTAGTGTCTGGCATGACGATGTACAAGAGGTTGATTATCTCAGTCACGGTTCATTAGTTTTAACCACCATGCTTGCCACACTTAGCAGAGAGGAAAACAGCCTTGTCACATCTCCTCTGCTATGCCGTTTCATGTGGCCGTATGGGGGGCCAGAAGCTCTGTGACCTGAATAGGCTCTTTGTCAACTGTCTTTAGAGAAAAGAGGACTAGAACAAGTTAACAGAGTGGAAAATGATTTATAATTGTATGCCTATGGTCTTGTCCTGTGTCCTGCCCTTTTGTTGCATCTGTATGAAGAAATATGATTCAAATTTGCATACGTCCCAAATGGTGAGAAGTAGTGCACTATGTAGGGAATATTTGGGATGTGTAATGATCTTCATCTGTTGTTTGTAGAAAGTCAGACCGAAATGCAGCGTGTAGGTTACTCATGACTTTTAATGAAGCTAATACGGTACATGAAATAACGGAAGAAGAAAACAACAAACGAATGAAACTAATACAGCCTATCTGGTGACTAACACTAAGACAGGTACAATCACCCACGAAATATAACGCGCACTCAGGCTACCTAAATACGGTTCCCAATCCGAGACAACTAGAATCAGCTGACTCCAATTAGGAATCGCCTCAGGCAGCCAAGCCTAACTAGACACACCCCTAATAATACACACTCCCAATTAATACAAACCCTAATACGAAATACAACATATAAACCCATGTCACACCCTGGCCTACCCAAACATATAACAAAAACACAAGAAACAATGACCAAGGCGTGACAGAACCCCCCCCCCCCCTAAGGTGCGGACTCCGGGACGCACCTCAAGAGCATAGGGAGGGTCCGGGTGGGCGTCTGTCCATGGTGGCGGTTCTGGCTCGGGACGTGGACCCCACTCCATAAATGTCCTAGTTCCTCCCCTACGCGTCCTAGGATAATCCACCTTCTCCGCCGACCATGGCCTAATAGTCCTCACCCTGATCCCCACATAACTGAGGGGCAGCTCGGGACCGAGGGGCAGCTCGTGACAGAGGGGCAGCTCGGGACAGAGGGGCAGCTCGGGACAGAGGGGCAGCTCGGGACAGAGGGGCAGCTCGGGACAGAGGGGCAGCTCAGGACAGAGGGGCAGCTCGGGACAGAGGGGCAACTCGGGACAGAGGGGCAACTCGGGATAGAGGGGCAACTCGGGATAGAGGGGCAACTCGGGATAGAGGGGCAACTCGGGATAGAGGGGCAACTCAGGATAGAGGGGCAACTCGGGACAGCGGGGCAGCCCGGGACAGAGGGGCAGCCCGGGACAGAGGGGCAGCCCGGGACCGAAGCAGCCCGGTACTGAGGGGAAGCCCGGTACTGAGGGGAAGCCCGGTACTGAGGGGAAGCCCGGTACTGAGGGGAAGCCCGGTACTGAGAGGAAGCTCGGTACTGAGAGGAAGCTCGGTACTGAGAGGAAGCTCGGTACTGAGAGGGAGCCCAGTACAGAGAAGGGAGCCTAGTGCTGAGAGGAAGCTCAGTACTGAGAGGAAGCTCAGGCAGGTAGTAGGCTCCGGTAAATCCTGGCTGGCTGGTGGACCTGGATGATTAAGGTTGTCTGGCCGATCTAGAAGATCTTGGTAGACTGGCACTTCTGGCGGATCCTGGCAGACTGGCACTTCTGGCGGATCCCGGCAGACTGGTGACGCTGGGCCGACTGGCGGCGCTGGGCAGACAGGAGACTCCGGCAGCGCAGGAGAGGAGAAAGGCTCTGGCTGCGCTGAACAGGCGAGGCGCACTGGACGCGCTGGGCCGACTGGGAGCACTGGTGGCGCTGGACAGACAGGAGACTCCGGCAGCGCAGGAGAGGAGAAAGGCTCTGGCTGCGCTAAACAGGCGGGAGACTCCAATAGCGCAGGAGAAGAGAACAGCTCTGGTTGCGCTAAACAAGCGGGAGACTCCGGCAGCGCAGGAGGGGAGAAAAGCACTGGCTGTGCTGAACAGGCGAGGCGCACTGGAGGCCTATTGCGTTGTGCTGGAACTGGTGGTACTGGCGCGAGGACACGCACAGGAAGCCTGGTGCGGGGAGCTGCTACCGGAGGACTGGTGTGTATAGGTGGCTCTGGATAGACCGGACCGTGCAGGCGCACTGGAGCTCTTGAGCACCGAGCCTGCCCAAGCTTACCTGGCTCGATGCCCACTCTAGCCGGGCCAATAGGAAGGGCTGGTATAAGTCGCAGCTGGCTCTGCACCCGCACTGGAAACACTGTGCGCTCCATAGCATAACACGGTGCCAGGGAGTATGCACAGGTTTCCTACCTGGCATAACTATTCTCCCTTTTAGCCCCCCCCAATACATTTTTTGGGGTGACTTTCCGGTTTCCAACCGCGTCGCAGTGCTGCCTCCTCATACTCATGCCTCTCCGCTTTAGCTACTTCTATTTCCTCCTTGGGACGGCGATATTCTCCCGGCTGCACCCAGGGTCCTTTTCCGTCTAATATCATCTCCCAAGACCAGAAGTCCTCATATTGCTGCTCCTCACAATTAACAGGGAGAGTAGGCTCAGGTCTGACTCCAGACTCTGCCACTCTCTCTCTGCGCTTTCCCCCGTTACCTACGGTTTTCGCTCTGTATAGCCGTGCTCTCCTTTTCGATTCCATCCGTGTATAGCCCTCTTCGCATTGCTGTAGGGAATCCCAGGCGGGCTCCTGCACTCGCACTGGATCGGACGCCCACCTGTCGATTTCTTCCCACGTCGTATAATCCCTGCTTCTGCCGTCCATATCGTCCTCCTTTAGCTCCTGCCAGTTCACACGTTGCTCGTTCTGTGAATCGTGGTGGGTGATTCTGTAATGATCTTCATCTGTTGTTTGTAGAAAGTCAGACTGAAATGCAGCGTGTAGGTTACTCATGACTTTTAATGAAGCTAATACGGTACATGAAATAACGGAAGAAGAAAACAACAAACGAATGAAACTAATACAGCCTATCTGGTGACTAACACTAAGACAGGTACAATCACCCACGAAATACAACGCGCACTCAGGCTACCTAAATACAGTTCCCAATCCGAGACAACTAGAATCAGCTGACTCCAATTAGGAATCGCCTCAGGCAGCCAAGCCTAACTAGACACACCCCTAATAATACACACTCCCAATTAATACAAACCCTAATACGAAATACAACATATAAACCCATGTCACACCCTGGCCTACCCAAACATATAACAAAAACACAAGATACAATGACCAAGGCGTGACAGGATGTAGACTAAAGTCCTGTCCAAAACGTCTAAACATCCATAATAACAGAGACTGGCATGAATCTCATTTGGATCACTTCTAGTAATTGATGTCAAATCTAACTTTTAACTTTGAGGGCTAATTTCAAGTATCTCAAGTCATAGATTATGCTGTATTTCTGAAGATACCACCTTGGCTGCCATGGCTTGAAAGCTGAACAAGCAATGATGTTATGGGACTGTTTCATCGGTTCCTAGACATTTACATTACATTTACATTTAAGTCATTTAGCAGACGCTCTTATCCAGAGCGACTTACACATGGATGTTGATAAAACAGATAAACCTAGGTAGAACTCTCTCTTTCACCTGTATGAAGTGATGACATAAGGAAATGAAACGTATCTTGCTGACTTGACATTTGCAATCGTAACACTAAGCAAATAAACATCACATTTGAATAAACTCTTATTGAAAGCTTTCTGCCAACCTATTGTAACCTCTGTCCATAAGCTTTATTTTTCTATCAAATGTTTTGACTGAATCTCTCATTTAAGTTCCTCACCTTGTTTTTTTTTCATGAGCCAGAGGTTTAATATTTTCATCTAGAAAATGGCATAGCAATCGATATACCTCTCCAAAGTCCGAATCCATGCATGTTGATACATTTGCTCTGGAGTGCTTGATACCTTTCAACCAGATTGTACTTCAACGCAATTCATTGTTTTCTCCCCTCCTAAATGATTTCTGTCTGGAAAAATCAGTTTGACAAGAGGTAAAGATAACGATAAGAATAACACTTGTCTGAAACATTCTCCATCACTTCAATGCGTGAACATAAATATGCCACAAGAGGCAAGTATAAGCAGCAGTGGTCTCGTAGAAAGGCCCATCTTTGAAAATAAAATAATCATTGGGGACTAAAATAACATAGGCTGCCTGGGGCCACTTAAATTCAAACCTCAGCCAGGGTGCAGTTTCAACTTTCAACTGATTTTTTTTTTAACATCAAATTCTGTGTTACAATAAATATAGGGTTGAGTCAAACTAGTATTGACTAAAGCTACAAATACATGAATTAAGATTGTGAATTAAGATGAAAAGATTACAATTTTTGTGTGTTTTTGTTTGTCAGTGTCTGTGACCACCCAGATTGATATTATTGACTTGTACAGATAACAAAACTCCTGAAAATGAACAAAAAAATGTTTTATCATTCCTGACAGGTTGAGAAATCTCTCGGTATGAGTAAACAGGGTAGTGATACCTTCTGATAGTTTGTCTAGCAGTCTTTCTGCTTGGTTCATGTTGAAATAAGCACTTACCCTAATGCTTTGAGTCATTCACTTCAGTTATATTTAAGTTATTATACACCACTCTCCGCTTAAATGCACTTTATTTTACAGCCTTTAAGCCTAATTAAGGAGAACATACTGCACTCAATTTTCTCCACATCACTCTGCGTAGTCTGTTTTTGTGGCTCTGACAACATTTTGACACTGTACTTTTGTAGTGATGAGTGAGTGAATATTTGGAGCAGACAGACAGACACTTTGCCCTGGAGTACATAATAGGTCGTTAGGACACTCCTGCTGAGAGGAACCACTAATTACATTTTCATGTCCAGATAGCTATTGTTTATAATAAACCATTTGCATGGAGGACACCAGCATGGCCACGGGGCTTGATTGTTGTTTGATAGGCCTGTGAAAGGGGCAGCATTCCCCAATATAAACTGAATAATGGTGTCATGAATACTAGTAATGCCTCTGGCTTCGGTGTGATTCTAATAAATAAATATGCAAAGTACCATATTGCGGTTGATTGTGACAGGTTACTCAATTGTAGCCATGTAGCAGATGAAACTACTGGGCTGGTGTGTTCACTAAGCCTTAGGTCATCTGTCTTGGCGTTGGAGTGTTGATTGAGCTGTTGCTCACTGATTGTCTGTTGTGTAGAGCTCAATTGTACGGCTAAGGGTCAAATGTTTCAGATGTCATCACACACATGTAGATGCATCACTGAAAATCGGATGGAGTTTGAGTTGGACTTCTTTACAATGAGTTGCAGTTACAATATCTGAACTACATTTAAACTGGAAATCAAAGCCTTACTAAACAGTATTTAGAGTGCTGTGAAAAAGTATTTACCTCCTTCCTGATTTCTTATTTATTTGCACATTTGTCACACTTAAATGTTTCAGATCATCAAACACGTTTTAATATTACACAAAGATAACCCAAGTAAACACAAAATGCAGTTTTTAAGTGATCATTTTATTTATTAAGGGAAAAAAGCTATCCACACCTTCATGGCCCTATGTGACAAAGTAATTGCCCCTTAAACCTAATAACTGGTTGTGCCACCCTCAGCAGCAACAACTGCAATCAAGCGTTTGCGATAACTGGCAATGAGACACCTGAAACCCCACCTCTTTAAGGAACACCTAGGATAGGATAAAGTAATCCTTCTCACCCCCCCCCCCCCCCTTAAAATATTTAGATGCACTATTGTAAAGTGGTTGTTCCACTGGATGTCATAAGGTGAATGCACCAATTTGTAAGTCGCTCTGGATAAGAGCGTCTGCTAAATGACTTAAATGTAATGTAAATGAGTCTTTCACATCGCTGTGGAGGAATTTTGGCCCACTCTTTGCAGAATTGCTTTAATTCAGCCACATTGGAGGGTTTTCGAGCATGAACCGCCGTTTTAAGGTCACGCCACAGCATCTCAATCGGATTAAAGTCCGGACTTGGACTAGGCCACTCCAAAACCTTCGTCTTGTTTTTTTAAGCCATAAGCCATTCAGAGGTGGACTTGCTGGTGTGTTTTGGATCATTGTCCTGCTGCAGAACCCAAGTGCGCTTCAGCTTGAGGTCATGAACTGATGGCCGGACATTCTCCTTTAGGATGTTTTGGTAGAGGGGAAGAATTCATGGTTCTATCAATCACAGCAAGTCGTCCAGGACCTGAAGCAGCAAAGCAGCCCCAGACCATCACACCACCACCATATTTGACTGTTGGTATGATGTTCTTTGTCTGAAATGCTGTGTTACTTTTACTTTTGTCTCGTCAGTCCACAGAATATTTTCCAAAAAGTCTTGGGGATCGTCAAGATGTTTTTTTTTGTTGCCAAAAGTGAGATGAGCCTTTATGTTCTTTTTGGTCAGCAGTGGTTTTCGGCCTTGAAACTCTGCCATGGATGCCATTTTTGCCCAGTCTCTTTCTTATGGTTGAGTCATGAACACAGACCTTAACTGAGGCAAGTGAGGCCTGCAATTCTTTAGATGTTGTTGTGGGTTCTTTTGTGACCTCTTGGATGAGTCATCGCTGCGCTCTTGGGGTGATTTTGGTAGGCCAGCCACTCCTGGGAAGGTTCACCACTGTTCCAAATTTTCTCCATTTGTGGATGATGGCTCTCACCGTGATTCGCTGGAGTCCCAAAGCTTTAGAAATGGCTTTGTAACCCTTTACAGAATGATAGATGAATTTCTTTGGATCGCTGCATAATGTCTTGCTTTTTGAGATTTTTTGGCCTACCTCACTTTGTCAGACAGGTTCTATTTAAAGGATTTCTTGATTCAACAGGTCTGGCAGTAATCAGACCTGGGTGGTGCTAGTGGAATTGAACTCAGCAATTTACTGTGATTAACCACAGTAAATTCATGATTTAACAAAGGGGGGCAATTTACTTTGTCACATAGGGCCATGAAGGTTCAGATAGCTTTTTTCCCTTAATAAATAAAATCACTTAAACTGCATTTTGTGTTTCCTTGGGTTATCTTTGTGTAATATTACAATTTGTTTGATGATCTGAAGCATTTAATTGTAACAAATGTGCAAAAAAAAAAATCAGGAAGGGGGCAAATAGTTTTTCACAGCACTGTATATAGATAGAAGATGATAGATGACAAAGCTATCACAAGAAAGGCAGTATTATTTGTCTGCCATCAATGTCAACTAGATGTAATAAAAACTATTGAAATGACTACAGTACATAAATGTGAATTGTCATCAGGGAGAGGTCAAATTTTTACAACAAATCCTACACGTTGAGTTGGCATCTTTCTCCACCTCTCGGTGTAGTGTGTGTTGTTTAATTGCTAGAGGAGGTGGATGCTGAGTAACTGTCAGAACTCACAGTGTTTCTGATTAGAACATACCTGTAGGAGCTGACATTAAATGAATGCTTCATCTTTGAGAAATTAAATGTCCTTTTAAACATGCTGTGATGTTGTGGGACATTTTGGGAAGTAGCTATATTAAGAATTTGGTGATAGTTAAATTCATAAAGGCCCTGTGCAAGCAAAAACTAGATTTTAATATATATATATATATATATATATATATATATATATATATATATATATATATATATATATATATATATATATATATATATATATATATATATATATTTCCTTTCCACACTATCAGATTGGAATAATACTGTGACATTGTGAAAATGATGATAATGCCCATTTTAGTGTAAGAACTGTTTGAAAAGACCACCTGGAATTTCTTCCTGTTTTGGTGCGATGGAGTTTTGGCCTGCCTAGTGACTTCACCAGGTGGTAAATTAGTTAATAGACCAATAAGAAAGAGAGTTCCAAACCTCTCTGCCAATGACAGCTTGCTTTCAGTTTCCCCCTCCCCACTTAGACCATGCCCAAACAGTCCTAGGTATTTTTGTTTAATTTTGACCATTTTAATTGAAAACAATCACAGTACGGTACTTTATCGTTACCCAGAAATGATTAAATATTGAGATAAAAATAGCTGTATTGGACCTTTAAGTGAGGTAGCTCTAGATTTTAGACTTGAGTTAACATTAGGTCAAATAAATTAACATAATGAAGGCAACAAATAAGACTGATTTGAGACAACAAAAAAATGAAAATAGAAAGATTATAGTATAGCTGGGTTGATAAATGTATTCCACTGAACACTGTATAAACTCCCAGGGGCAACAAATGTAGTAGTGAGTGAGTGTGGATACTTAGACTGACTGTAAAACCTGGAGTGTGAAAACTACAAACATCAGGAGATTACAGTAATGTATTGAATATATCAAACATTCACAACTATGCCTTATAAGGACTTTAGATCATTGTCGTGACAGATAATTACCTTTAAATATCACAAACATGACACATTAGCCGGGATTTTGGCAGTGTTGTCTGGACATTGCCTGCCTACAAATTCATGTTACCAAGGTGACAGAACCAGTTGTAGTTTCCCAGTCATCAGGTAACATTTCGTTGGATCATTAACAGTCGACTGCAAATCTGAAGAAATATGTTCCTTTAACTCATTGTATAAATGTAAGTGTCAAAACAAACTTTTTCTTGTAACAGGTGACTATATTGTCAGTGATGTTTTACTAATTCAGGAATGTGTTCTTTCACAAGACTCAATTGTCCCGTTAAAATGTAGGCACACTTGGACGGGAAAGGTTATTACATGCCAATCAGTTATTACTTCATGGCTTGTTATTGATATATTCACTGAGTGGTTGTCCTCTCTCCTGTCGTAACCACAGCAACAGCATGCCGAAGAGGATTGCTCTCATCTGCTTCCTTTCTCTGGTGATGCTCATGAGTGTCCTGGGGAACCTCCTGGTCATGACAGCTGTCTGCAAGGACCGCCAGCTCAGGTTAGTCTCTCCCTATGGTCGGTCGGTGTCTGTCTGTCTGTCTGTCTGTCTGTCTGTCTGTCTGTCTGTCTGTCTGTCTGTCTGTCTGTCTCTCTGTCTCTCTGTCTCTCTGTCTCTCTGTCTCTCTGTCTCTCTGTCTCTGTCTCTGTCTCTGTCTCTGTCTCTGTCTCTCACTCATCCTGCTCTGGCCGAAGCAAATGTACTCTTTCTTCTGTTTAGCATCTTATCACCTTGTTGCACCACACACAGCCTGAATCAGCCCAGATTTGAATGATCCTGCGCTGACAGTATTATGCAGTAATTGTTATCTCATTAAAAGAGCATTTCCTACTGAGTGGTCTATTGTGACCCCAGTCCCTTGGGGGTTGAGTTACTAGCTTGGCATGCAGTGACTCTAGCATGCCAACAGTCAGATGCCGGAAGGGAAAGGCTGTCTGATAACCTGGGGATAGTTTCATCTCTCAGCACCCCTGATGGAAGAGACAGTAAGGAAATGACAGCACCAGGAGGGATTCTTGGTAGTGTTAACTTCAAATCCCTACTCATCCAAATGTTCAGCCCCAAAAGCGATCCCGGGCTATGTCGCAGCCGGCCACGACCGGGAGACCCATGAGGTGGCGCACAATTGACCCAGCGTCGTCCGGGTTAGGAGGGGGATTGGCCGACTGGGATGTCCTTGTCCTATCACGCTCTAGCGACTCCTTGTGGCAGCCGAGGGCATGCACGCTGACTTCGGTTGCCAGCTTTACGGTGTTTCCTCCGACTCATTGGTGCGGCTGGCTTCCGGGTTAAGTGAGCAGCGTGTCAAGAAGCAGTGCGTCTTTGCAGGGTTGTGTTTCAGAGGATGCATGGCTCTTGACCTCCTTATGGGAGTCGCAGCGATGGGACAAATCTATAACTACCAATTGGGGAGAAAAAGTCTAAACAAAATATTGTAATCCGATGACAGATACTTTGAAAAACAAGATTTACTTTTATATTCAGAAAGGATGTTTATGAAACCCACTATGCCAATTACACTTCTCCTTTCTTTCCACCATGACTTCCCTGCAGCTCAGATTAACAGGGACACGAAGCAGTACTTCTACCATAGCCCATTCCCCACACTCAGGAGAATTCATCCACAATCAGCAATTTACCCTGTAATAGCACACCTGTTCCAGCCATCCATAAAATGAGAGCTGTCGTAAGATGGCTTAGCCATAATGGGAGACATTGTGCAGCTGGAGGCAGAGCAACAGAGCCACAGAGCCAGCCTCAACTTCTGCAAGTTGATTACCAAAATGGAAAACTGGATATGGCTTTACTGGCATTGACACATTGCACTAATTCAAATCATCATCATGCCACTCTATCTCTCTTGCTCTCTTGCTCTCTCTCTCTCTCTCTCTCTATCTCTCTTGCTCTCTTGCTCTCTCTCTGTCTCTCTCGGTCTCTCTCTCTCTCTCTCTCTCTCTCTCTCTCTCTCTCTCTCTCTCTCTCTCTCTCTCTCTCTCTCTCTCTCTCTCTCTCTCTCTCTCTCTCTCTCTCTCTCTCTCTCTTTACTGGGGTCTTTTTATGTCCCCTGCACCAATTTTGCTGATTTGCATATTTTAGACCTTTTAATTAGGCTTCAGTTCAGTGGCGAACCCAGTGGCGACAAGATGATTTAGCTTTTTATGTAAAAAAAAAAAAAAATCTGTATTTTATTTATTCAATTAATTTGCATCGCTGCAAATATGATCTTACATTCTTTAGATACTACATTCAGTTTTGAATGAAAGACAGTATTTCTGTACAGCATGAAAACATGTTGCTAACAGATTGCTGGTAAACAGCATTTATGGCATGTTCTGGTTAAATGACAGCCGTTAGCCGTTCTCAGGCAGCTATTTTTAGCCGAGCGGGCTCTGAGCGGTTGCCTCACCGAGAATTTTATTTGTCATTAATGGAGTGCCCAGGGCTCTGGTCTTCCTCAAACAGACTGAAAGGAGGGACGCCGCCACACCAGTGGCTCTACATCACTGATTTTCTCTCTCTCTCTCTCTCTCTCTCTCTCTCTCTCTCTCTCTCTCTCTCTCTCTCTCTCTCTCTCTCTCTCTCTCTCTCTCTCTCTCTCTCTCTCTCTCTCTCTCTCTCTCTCTCTCTCTCTCTCTCTCTCTCTCAGTTATTACCAATATTTACTGCAAGGTGGAGATTTACAAGATGTATAGTGAAAGCATATTTATATGGCAAATCTGCTGTCATGTGTAACAGACAATTCAAACAATTAAATAGTTTAGTGCATTCCTCTGTACAGACTCTCACATAACAAAAGCCTATAATATTGTATGTTTACATGCATTTACCTCTAGTAGGCAGTCTCTTCTGTTCTTTTCAGTGTATTCTGCATTATTTATGATTTTTCCACAACATTCCTTTATCATACACTCTACCATATGATAAACCTATGCTGTTTCAAGTTAAAAATGGAAATCATCTTTAAACATATCGCCAATAAGATACCTCTCACTCAATTCTCTCCCAGGAAAATCAAGACCAACTACTTCATAGTATCGCTCGCCTTTGCAGACCTGATGGTGTCGGTGCTGGTGATGCCGTTTGGTGCCATAGAACTGATTCACCAGAACTGGATTTATGGAGAAACCTTCTGCCTGGTCCGGACATCTCTAGATGTACTGTTGACAACGGCCTCCATATTACACCTATGTTGCATAGCTTTGGACAGGTAAGCATCACTGCTCAGCAACTAGCTTGGAACGATGCTTCCAGTCAACATGAAGTCAGTAGACATAGTATTTAGTATCGTACTAACAGTATCAAACCATCAACACATTTTACCATCCTATTATATTAACTGACTTACAGTAGGATGGCACTTCCTGTAATTGACTTTATCAAGCTGCAGCAGGTAGCCTATTGGTTAGAGTGTTGGGCCAGTAACCAAAAAGTTGCCAGATCGAATCCCCAAGCTGACAAGGTAAAAATATGTTAGTTAAATAGGTTAAATATAAAAACAAAACAATTCTGAGGACTACTGTATGAGACTTTGAAACAGTTGTGTGATATGCTGGGCTTACATACACTATATGATCAAACATATGTGGACACCAGCTCATTGAAAATCAATTCAATTCAAAATCATGGGCATGAATATGGAGTTGGTCCCTCCTTTGTTGCTTTAATAGCCTCAACTCTTCTGGGAATACTTTCCACTACATATTGCTGCAGGGACTTGCTTCCATTCAGCCACAAGAGCATTACTGAGGTCGGGCACTGATGTTGGGCGATAAGGCATGGCTCGCAGTCAGTGTTCCAATTCATCCCAAAGGGGTTGAGGTCAGGGCTCTGTGCAGGCCAGTTCTTCCACACCGTCTCAACAAACCATTTCTGAATTGACCTCGCTTTGTGCACGGTGGCATTGTCATGCTGAAACAGGAAAGAGCCTTTCCCAAACTGTTCCCACAAAGTTGGAAGCACAGAATTGTCTCGCCTGTCATTGTACGCTGTAGTGTGAAGATTTCCCTTCACTGGAACTATGCGGCCTAACCCGAACCATGAAAAACAGCTCCAGACCTTTATTCCTTCTCCACCTAACTTTAAAGTTGACACTCTGCATTCGGGCAGGTAGGGTTCTCCTGGTATCCGCCACCCCAGATTAGTCCGTCGAACTGCCAGCTGGTGAAGCATTTCCACGGTTCCGGAGTCCAATGGCGGCGAGTTTTACACCACTCCAGCCGATGCTTGGCATTGTGCATGGTGATCATAGGCTTGTGTGCGGCTGCTCGGCCATGGAAGCCCATTTCATGAAGTTCCCGATGAAAAGTTTGTGTGCTGATGTTGCTTCCAGAGGTAGTTTAGAACTCAGCAATGAGTGTTGCAACCGAGGACAGATGATTTGTATGCGCTACACGTTTCAGCACTCGATGGTCCCGTTCTGTGAGCTTTTCTGGCCTACCACTTTGCGGCTGAGCCATTGTTGCTCCTAGACATTTCCACTTCACAATAACAGCACTTACAGTTGACCCGGGGAAACTCTAGCAGGGCACAAATTTGACAAACTGACTTGTTGGAAAGGGGGCATTCTATGACGGTGCCACATTGAAAGTCACTGAGCTCTTCAGTAAGGCCATTTTACTGTCAATTTTGTCTATGCAAATTGCGTGGCTGTGTGGACAATTTTATACATCTGTCAGCAACTGGTGTGGCTGAAATAGCCGGATCCGCTAATTTGAAGGGGTGTCCACATGCTTTTGTATATATAGTGTATGTACACCCCCCTATATGCTCCAGTTTCCCTATGCTTCAGCTCTCCCACCATACAAGTGTGTTCTTGACCTTGTCTCACTGCAGAGGAGGAAATGGTTGTTTCATTCAATTATATGGATAGAGAGCAAAGCTTGTGCAGAGTGTGTAAACAGCACTATTAGCCATTCATAGTAACTGGATGGCTTGCGGTGTTGAGAGACACAATGTGCCGGCCATAAATTATTTAGATTTAATTTCCTCTAAAGTTACGACCCACTTTATTTATCATCCTAATCTACCACATTAAAACGGTTCACGAGTCTGATGATGAAAGCAAATGGGAAATGAAGGGAACATGCTTTTAAAGAATTACAGGAATAAAATGTGCATTAACATGAGTTCTGAAAAGCTGCTGGGGAAATCAAGGGTTTACATTATATGGCGGATTAAATGTCAGTGTGGTTGCAGGATGGGCTCTTGCATTAAGTGACAAGGAAAGACATATCGACACAGCTACTCAAAAGACTAACCATACACAACAATACGATCCGCATTTCTACAGTATTGCATAGTAGCTAGTTCATTCAAAATGCTTTCTATGTTCAAGCCCAGCAAAAGCATATTCATTCATTTAGGACAGCTGAGGTCTGGGTGCAGAGATAGATAAGCTTGCGTCACACCATCTGCAGTTATTATTTCGGAAGCAACGTTACAATAGTAATCCCAGGAAACAAACATTGGTTCTGTGAAAGTTCCCAGGACATTCAGGAAATGTTCTGATAACACAAAAACTGTCCAGTTGTGCAGATGATGTTTGTATAAAAAAGTCACCTGATGTTTCAAGAACGTTCCCACATTTTGTCTGTTCTTTAAAGGTTCCCAGAATGTTTCATTCGGTTTTGGAAACAGTCTGGTGGGAACATTGTGGGTAGGGTGACCACATTTAAAGTACCCAAATGCGGGAAAACAGGAGGATTTTGCGGGACATTCACGGGGCTGTATGGCCTACAGAGTACCACCCCCCCCATACATTATTTAATGACATCCTAATTTCTGAACGTTTTGTTGTGACTTTACTTTCATTCATCTGATGACTGTTATTTATTTAATCAACTAACTTTATGATTAAATTAACCATGTAACAATTAACTCATTAGGATTTGGGGCACTAAATAACTTCTTTGCCCGCTTTGAGGATAATACAGTGCCACTGACACTGCCCCCAAGCAAAACATGTGGACTCTCCTTCACTGCAGCCGAGGTGAGTAAAACATTTAAACGTGTTAACCCTCGCAAGGCTGCAGGCCCAGACGGCATCCCCAGCCGCACCCTCAGAGCATGCGCAGACCAGCTGGCTGGTGTGTTTACGGACATATTCAATCAATCCCTATCCCAGTCTGCTGTTCCCACATGCTTCAAAAGGGCCAGCATTGTTCCTGTTCCCAAGAAAGCTAAGGTAACTGAGCTAACGACTACCGCCCCGTAGCACTCGCCTCCGTCATCATGAAGTGCTTTGAGAGACTAGTCAAGGACCATATCACCTCCACCCTACCTGACACCCTAGACCTACTCCAATTTGCTTACCTCCCAAATAGGTCCTCAGACGATGCAATCTCAACCACACTGTACACTGCCCTAACCCATCTGGACAAGAGGAATACCTATGTGAGAATGCTGTTCATCGACTACAGCTCAGCATTTAACACCATAGTACCCTCCAAGCTCGTCATCAAGCTCGAGACCCTGGGTCTCGACCCCGCCCTGTGCAACTGGGTACTGGAATTCCTGACGGGCCGCCCCCAGGTGGTGAGGGTAGGTAAAAATATCTCCACCCCGCTGATCCTCAACACTGGGGCCCCGCAAGGGTGCGTTCTGAGCCCTCTCCTGTACTCCCTGTTCACCCACGACTGCGTGGCCACGCACGCCTCCAACTCAATCATCAAGTTTGCGGACGACACAACAGTGGTAGGCTTGATTACCAACAATGACGAGATGGCCTACAGGGAGGAGGTGAGGGCCCTCGGAGTGTGGTGTCAGGAAAATAACCTCACACTCAACGTCAACAAAACTAAGGAGATGATTGTGGACTTCAGGAAACAGCAGAGGGAACATCCCCCTATCCACATCGATGGAACAGTAGTGGAGAGGGTAGTAAGTTTTAAGTTCCTCGGCGTACACATCACAGACAAACTGAATTGGTCCACCCACACAGACAGCATCGTGAAGAAGGCGCAGCAGCGCCTCTTCAACCTCAGGAGGCTGAAGTAATTCGGCTTGTCACCAAAAGCACTCACAAACTTCTACAGATGCACAATCGAGAGAATCCTGTCGGGCTGTATCACCGCCTGGTACGGCAACTGATCCGCCCACAACTGTAAGGCTCTCCAGAGGGTAGTGAGGTCTGCACAACGCATCACCGGGGGCAACTACCTGCCCTCCAGGACACCTACACCACCCGATGTCACAGGAAGGCCATAAAGATCATCAATGCACAACAACCACCCGAGCCACTGCCTTTTCACCCTGCTATCATCCAGAAGGCGAGGTCAGTACAGGTGCATCAAAGCTGGGACCGAGAGACTGAAAAACAGCTTCTATCTCAAGGCCATCAGACTGTTAAACAGCCACCACTAACATTGAGTGGCTGCTGCCAACACACTGACTCCAGCCACTTTAACAATGGGAATTGATGGGAATTGATGTAAAATATATCACTAGCCACTTTAAACAATGCTACTTTATATAATGTTTACATACCCTACATTATTTATCTCATATGTATACGTATATACTGTACTCTACATCATCTACTGCATCTTTATGTAATACATGTATCACTAGCCACTTTAAACTATGCCACTTTGTTTACATACTCATCTCATATATATATACTGTACTCGATACCATCTACTGCATCTTGCCTATGCCGCTCTGTACCATCACTCATTCATATATCTTTATGTACATATTCTTTATCCCTTTACACTTGTGTGTATAAGGTAGTAGTTTTGGAATTGTTAGCTAGATTACTCGTTGGTTATTACTGCATTGTCGGAACTAGAAGCACAAGCATTTCGCTACACTCGCATTAACATCTGCTAACCATGTGTATGTGACAAATAAAGTTTGATTTGATTTGACCATGGAAGAGGTTGTTTAAAGAGTTACCATCTCCCGAATTCAACTCTATAAGGTATATTTCTATTTAATAAATAAATTGTAATCTAATTAATAATTACCTCTTATCATATCATAATTCTGAACAGTCGTAAACTCATTCATCTGCAAAAAAACCCAGCCTTGCTCATGATTCAGCACTACACCAATTGGTTTAATTATTTATTTAGTAGCTAACTAAAATGAGAAAACAGGATAACATACACACAGTCCCTAGCAGACTGGCAATATGACGGCTTAATACACAGCGATGAAGAGTGGGAAAAAGAGAGAGACAGAGAAAAAGGGACACTGGGTACATAAGATACATTCTATAACTATTCTCCCATTAATCATATACTTTGCACATGAACCGCCGACCGTTTAGGAAGGAGGTGGTTTGGCCTTTCAGCGGCACGCTGGTAAGGGTCCGGACCCGTCTCTTCTACTGTTGTTCACTCTGGAAGTGGCTACTTACTATGAACAGTTAATAGGAGATACATTATTTTATCCCTCCTAAAATCACATTCATATCTTAACAAATGTACTTTCATAATTTGTCATATTATATGCACAACGTATTGGATGGAAACTTGACAGATAAAGGGGATATCATTTCCAAGTTACAGTATTTCGTCCATGCATTTTTAATGACATCACAAAATGAAAACCCATATGACATACATTTTTTTCTATAGTTCCTCACTGACCATTCCTCACATTGTTATGTTAGAAATATTGTTCCTGTATCCACTTTTAACCATGTTAGAGTTTCAAATGGAAAACTATCTGTGAAACAAAGGCATTCCTTTGTTGACACTAAAGGGTGAGAAAGAGCCCACCCTCCTCCTGTAATTTACAACACGGTGTGAACTGTCAAACTGGCCCAGTCCCCTCCTTCCCCTTTCAGTGGGTGAGAGAAGGTTTGGTTATTGTCAATCATTGCCAAGATGATCTCACCCATTGTGATCCTCACAGGACAGTCATGACAGTTTGTATCGACAGATGTAGCCTATTAAATATAATTACAGAATATCCCTAAAATGCATCCTCCAATTGCAACGTCTGCCTATGCCCACACATATGTTCTAAGAACATTACTGGTATATTGTGTCATTACATTACCTGGAAACCTAATGAGAACAGGTTTTTGAAAATGTTCTGTCGTGGTTATTACAGATGCTGTGCACAACATTTCGGTGAACATTAGGAGAATATTCCAAGGATATTTAATAAATACAAAAAAAAGAGGATATTTTGTTATCAAAAACATTTGTTTTTGGGATGGTTAATCCTAATGTTATATAAAACCTAACTAACTTAATGGACATCTTAGGTAATGTTCTGGTAATGTTTCCGGTTTCTGGAATGGTTCTTACTGGGGTCAAAAGGTCAGACAGTAGGACAGAGAGAGAAGAGAGAGAGAGAGTATTTTGCATTAAAAGGGCCTTTTCTTCTGAGTGTGTCTTTCTCTTTCTCTTTCTCTTTCTCTCTCTCGCTCTCCACTTCTCCCCAGAGAAGAGATGGCTTTTAAGTTTAACCCACTGAGAGCTCTTCAATTAATGTTAAAGGCAGATGGAATTTTGCTGGCCATATTCTAGAGATGTTTTATTGAGAGTACACACCATTCCATAGAGACAAGAGTGTATAAAAGGAAACGTGTTTAAGGTGAATGGTGGAATTCATCATTTGAGAATGAATGTTGTGACATGGGACGGTTCCATTTATTCATCATTTCATCCCGCAGTGAAGTGAAGTAAGCTCTCCTGTGTATTGCACAACTCTAGTGTGTGGATTATTACTTGCGTGCGTCAAGCTGCAAGCACCAGGGGAAGTTCCAGTAAGCCAGGACTGCTACCAGCCAGTTTAGACAATCATGAGTCTTGCCAGAACAGAGAAACAGACTCATTTCGGCCATTTCACAAATCTTTATGAGTAAGAAAAATGCTACAGAAATGTCAGTTCTTTGGGCGTCACTTAGTTATCGCATAAAACAATATTAGCTATGTCTTTTCCTTTAGAAGGGTTCAAAACGTGTTTCTCTCCTCATATTTCCAATCTGCCCCTCAAGCCTTAAATGTTCAAATTCTATTGGTCAATTAAACGGATTTAGAAAGCATAGTGTGTTTACATGCACTGTAGCCGAGAGTAACTTTGTTGTTCTCCAATTGGCCTGGTGATCCTAACTGACCTAAAACAGGGACTTTTTACTTGGATTAAATGTCAGGAATTGTGAAAAACAGAGTTTAAATGTATTTGGCTAATGTGTATGTAAACTTCCGACTTCAACTGTATATATCAGATCAGCCCAATAGAAAGGCCACATGAGCAATTATGTTTTACTAAGAGTGGTGCTTTTAAAAAGGGCAAGAGAGCGCAGTGACCCTGAACGGACAATCTGTTTCTCGTTCATAGAAGAGAGTTTAAATAAAATGTTCATAGCTAGCGCTTTGGTCTCTGCTTGTACAGCACAGATGTTTGCTTTTCATTTGCCTTCAGGTTCATTTCTCCACAACATTTACTAAACATAAATATAAAGGCAACATGTAAAGTGTTGGTCCCATGTTTCATGAGCTGAAATAAAAGATCCCAGAAATGTTCCATACGTTTACACCTCTGTTAGTGAGCATTTATCCTTTGCCAAGATAATCTATCTACCTGACAGGTGTGACATATCAAGAAGCTGATGAAATAACATCATTATACAGGTGCACCTTGTGCTGGGAACAATAAAAGCCCAGTCTAAATGTGCACTTATGTCACACAACACAATGCCACAGATGTCTCAAGTTTTGAGGGAGTGTGGAATTGGCATGCTGACTGCAGGAATGTCCACCAGTTGACAGATCATTTAATGTTGATTTCTCTACCATAAGCCTCCTCCAATGTCGTTTTAGAGAATTTGCCAGTACTTCCAACCGGCCTCACAACCACAGACCATGGGTATGGTTTCATGTGGGCGAGCGGTTTGCTGATGTCAACGTTGTGAACAAGGTGGCGGTGGGGTTATGGTATGACCAGGCATAAGCTACGGACAGCGAACACAACTGAATTTTATCGATGGCAATTTGAATGCACAAAAACATAGTGACAAGATCCTGAGGCCCATTGTGAGACCCATTTTTTTTAAAGGTGTCTGTGACCAACAGATGCATATCTGTATTCCCAGTCATGTGAAATCCATAGATTGGGGCCTAATGAATTTATTTCAATTGACAGATTTCCTCATATGAACTGTAACTCGGTAAACTCTTTGAAGTGTTGTGTTTATATTTTTGTTCAGTATACATTTGTGTGGTGCCAGCAGAGCTTGGACCTTAGTTTTACACATCTTCCTATAATGCCCCTTTCCATCCAAGCTTAAGACATGAAGGAGCATTTTACATGAATGATGGATCGTTCAAACATTGACAACAGGCATTTAGGATGAAGGGAGAAGTGAAGCAAGTTTTGCTCCCTAATTTCACATGAAGATTGGTCACACTTTTCATTTCTCCGTCATTAAACGCAGCCATCCGAAGAGTGAGGATTTTTTATTTCATTTTTTACTGTTCATTCCTGTCTCTCAAATTAAACTCCAACCTTGACTACTTACTGCAGCAAACTTGATCACATGGATCACATGTAATTCAAGTTTAAGTGCCTGTTTTGTTGGTCCCATCTGTTTTCCATTGAGGCTCTGTTATATGTCCTATAAGTAGCTATTGGTTGCCAAAGTGAGCTCAAGAAGCCAGGTGAACAGATGTAGAAGGCTGGCCTGCTGTCAACAGTCCACACTGCTGCTGTGCCTCTGGCCCTCTGACACACAGGCCGGGTTTTGGCTAGGTGAGACGAAAAGCAGCACAGTGCACACATACAGCCATGCTCCATCTAGCCTAGACTCACAAACATTTTATTAATACAGTCATGCTGTTTCAGAGCCATATTGTACTCATTACTCAAGAGACACAGGCAGGCACATAAAAAGCATCCTAGTACAACACTGAGGTAAGATGCTGCAAAGAACTCTGGGTAAACATTCTTTCAGATGTGTCAGATTTGTGCATCGGACCGACCAATCAGGTGGTCTGCTCATGTATTTATGTTGTGAACAGTTGGCTCCAGTTCAGTTCACCTGCAATGAAATATGAAATGACCTCACTAACACCCCTCTGAGTCATGAAAACAACCTCAGGGTGACAGAGTCAAATCAACAATGAGAGTGAGAGTAAATATAGTGGTGCCTTGAAGATGGGCTGCAGTGGGCAATGCTGTGGTACAGTGAGAGAGAGAGAGACCTGTGTATTGTGATCCCTTACAGTAGGCCCCAGTTTTGCCAGGACAAAATCAGGGTGTTGTGAACACATGCCAGGAATAGCTCACCAAGCCGAGGGGTGAGCAACTACAGCAATGGTGTTTGGCCAGAGCACGATGAGAGAGAGAGAGAGAGACTGAATACTGCCCAGGGATGGAAGAACTGATTGACTGTGGGGAGCCTGTGGCCTCGGGAATATTCTTTCCAAAACACTTGAGTGTGCTGTTTCTGACCAACTCTCTTGCTATCTCTCTCAGAACAATCTTCTTGACCCTAACCATTCAGGCTTAAAGACGGGTCACTCAACCGAGACAGCTCTTCTCTGTATCACGGATGTTCTCCGCACTGCCAAAGCTGACTTTCTGTCCTCTGTTCTCATCCTCCCTAGATCTAACCGGGCTCCCGAGTGGCACCGCGGTCTAAGGCATTGCATCTCAGTGCTAGAGGCCTCACTACAGACCCTGGTTCAAATCTGGGCTGTATCACAACCCGGCCATGATTGGGAGTCCCATAGGATGACGCACAATTGGCCCAGCGTCGCCCGGGGTGAGGGGAGGGTTTGGCTGAGGTTGGCCCTCATTTAAAAAAACGTAATTTGTTCTTAAGTGACTTGTCTAGTTAAATAAAGGTTCAACAAAAATAAAAATGTGCTGCCTTCGACAATGTGAACCATCAGATCCTCCACCCTTTCAGGGCTGGGTGTCTCAGACTCTCCACACTCTTGGATTGCATCCTACCTGTCAGGCCGTTCCTACCAGAAGACATAGGAGCGGCCTGCCATTCAAACTTTCCCTCCAATTCGTTGTGAATCCTATATCCTATTTTATATCCAGCACACAAGAGCAAATAGCTTATTTCCTCAAATATATATATATATATATATTTGAGGAAATAAGCAATTTGCTCTTGTGTGCTGGATATAATATATATATATATATATATATATATATATATATATATATATATATATATATACACACACACACATACACACACACACAGTTGAAGTCGGAAGTTTACATACACCTTAGCCAAATACATTTAAACTCAGTTTTTCACAATTCCTGACATTTAATCTTCGTAAAAATTCCCTGTCTTAGGTCAGACACTGCCTTCTCTCAAGGGAATGACCGCACCAGGTCGTAACGGTATTGTTTGTTGTTATTCTTAAAATTCTAATCTTGTGTGCAGCCTATGTTCCATTACGTTGTTGTGTTTCCAACTACCAATCAGCAACTATGCCTTAAATCCGTCTGTTTGGCAAATGACATGAGTGGCAAGGAGTGGAACGTTAGCTAAAGAGAGTGGTACCCGGACGAGCTAGTCAGAGAGGGAGAGGTTTACCACTCTAGAGCCTACATCAAAGTCTACGGGACAAGCAGCTCATCCATAGGCCTACCAACTGGGCGGCCATCCACGTGACCCGGTTGGGGTTTCATGTGATGTTTGAGCTAATCCCCATCCAGTGGGGAAAATATTACATGGTGAAATTGTGCCAACATATGCAAGGAATGATCAATCTCTGTGCTTTTTATTTAGTGGAATAGGAATTCATTAAACTGTCATTTGTCAACGATCAGTTAAAAATCAATCATAAAGCAATCACATCTGAGAGCTTTGACATGTGGTCATGTTGTAACTTGAAGTCCATTAAAGAGCTAAAGGAAGTCCAAATTTGAGGTCTCTGGGACATCAGGTAGGGTTACCCTCTCAATCTCTACAGACAGAGGGTTTAGCCAGGCCAAGTAGCAATTTGTGGCTGAAGACATTTCAGGGATTTTAGAAACCAATTTCTTGTTGCAAATAATTTAATGATCATAGCACTTTCCCTCTAATAGCATTTTCCCAGCAGAGAGGTAGAGCGCTTTGATGTCTAAAATGTCAGAGATAAAGCAAAACTCTCAGGTACAGTATGCTGTTAACATGATAAAAAGACTTTAGATAGCATCATCAAACCTTTTGAGATCACAAATATACCTTGTATCTGTCTTTATCACAAGGATCATGTATTTTTCCACAAAGTATCATTTTACATGAAAGATACACTTGTTGAACAGCATTTCGTCTAATGAAAGAAAAGCTTGAGCTTAATGTAAATCATACAGTATATAAAGTGCATTCGGAAAGTATTCAGACCCCTTCCCTTTTCCAACAGCATCCTTGAGATGTTTCTACAACTTGATTGGAGTTCACCTGTGGTAAATGCAATTGATTGGACATGATTTGGAAAGGCACACACCTGTCTATAATAAGGTCCCGCAGTTGACAGTGTATGTCAGAGCAAAAAACGAAACCACAAGGTCAAAGGAATTGTCTGTAGAACTCCAAGACAGGATTGTGTCGAGGCACAGATCTGGGGAAGGGAACCAAAACATTTCTGTAGCATTGAAGGTCCCCAAGAACACAGTGGCCTCCATCATTCTTAAATGGAAAAAGTTTGGAACCACCGTGACTCTTTCTAGAGCTGTCCACCTAGCCAAACTGAGCAATCGGAGGAGAATGGCCTTGGTCAGGGAGGTGATCAAGAACCCGATGGTCACTCTGACAGAGCTCCAGAGTTCCTCTGTGAAGATGGGAGAACCTACCAGAAGGACAACCATCTCTGCAGCACTCCACCAATCAGGCCTTTATGGTAGAGTGGCCAGACAGAAGCCACTACTCAGTAAAAGGCACAACAGCCCACTTGCAGTTTGCCAAAAGGCGTGTAAGGACTCTCAGACTATGAGAAACAAGATTCTCTGGTCTGATGGAACCAAGATTGAACTCTGGCTTGAATGCCAAGCATCACGTCTGGAGGAAACCCAATGTTTTTCAGTGGAAACCCGGGGATGTTTTTCAGTGGCGAGGACTAAGAGACTAGTCAGGATGGAGGGAAAGATGAACGGTTTAAAATACAGAGACATCCTTGACGAAAACCTGCTCCAGAGCACTCGGGACCTCAGACTGGGACGAAGATTCACCTTTCAACAGTACAACAACTCTAAGCACACAGCCAAGACAACGCAGGAGTGGCTTCCGGACAATTCTCTGATTGTCCTTGATTGGCCCAGTCAGAGCCCGGACTTGAACCCAATCTAACATCTCTGGAGAGACCTGAAAATAAAGGGATCCGAATACTTATGTAAATGTGATATTTCCGTTTTTTAAATACATTTGCTAAAATTGCTTTGTCATTATGGGGTATTGTGTGTAGACTGAGAAAAACCAAACAATTGAATCAATTGTAGAATAAGGCTGTAACGTAACAAAAAGCGGAAAAAGTCAAGGGTTCTGAATACTTTCTGAATGCACTGTACCTCTACCCCATATGTCTTATAATAGTGTTCCCTCTCATTCTCTAGGTACTATGCCATCTGCTGCCAGCCACTGGTCTACAGGAATAAGATGACACCACTGAGAGTGGCTCTTATGTTAGGAGGATGCTGGGTAATCCCCACCTTTATATCCTTCCTACCCATAATGCTAGGATGGAACAGTATCGGAATAGACCATTTGGTGAGTAATAACTAATTTGTCTGTGTCAATGTGCATATACACTGCAGATATTTGATAAACCATTCAGTGGAACACGATCAAATGGAACTTTATCTGAAACCACATTATGTGCTACCTACATGTTTATATATATGTATATATATATGTATATATATATATATATATATATATATATATATATATATATATATATATATATATATATATGTTTTATATTCCATAGGATGTCAATGAGACAAAGAAAAACCTCCACACAACCAAAAGGGTTTTAGTGTATATCTGGTAGGATATGTGTAAGCTGTTTTAGGCTATCACCTTTTCAGACTTGGTTTAGTCTGTGTCTAGGATAGGATACTGAGTACGTAATAAGCATGTCGTCCAATCTGAACGCATATCTCGTCCAATCTCCCGCTACTGCTCATAATAAAACGATGGCTGTAAGTGAAAGCTCAGTGAAAGGCATCGGCTGAATGATACTGTGTGATAGTAATGCTAAAATGAAACAGCAGGGAGTCTGGATTGAAATGTCAGACCCAATTCTACTATATACCAACCCAAAACAAATGAACCGGGGGGAAAGACTGATGTAATGAAGAGCATGGGTAGAGAGTCGCTAACTTATTATAGTCATGAATAGTCATGAGCATTATGCTTATGTTTCTCTGGAAGAACTTTAGATTTGTTTAAACGGAGGACATGTATATTGGCAAGAAAAAAGTATGTGAACCCTTTGGCATTACCTGGATTTCTGCATAAATTGGTCATCAAATTTGATCTGATGTTGATCTAAGTCCCAACAATAGACTTAGATCAATATTATCATTTAAACATTCACAGTGTAGGTTGGGAAAAGTATGTGAACCGCTAGGCTAATGACTTCTCCAAGAGCTAATTGGAGTCAATGAGACGAGATTGGAGATTTTAGTTAGAGCTGCCGTGCCTTATAAAAAACACCACACAATTTGAGATTGCTTTCCACAAGAAGCATTGCCTGATGTGAACCATGCCCTGAACAAAATAAATCTCAGAAGACCTAAGATTAAGAATTGTTGACTTGCATAAAGCTGGAAACTATCTCTAAATGTCTTGATGTTCATTAGTCCAAAGTAAGACCAATTGTCTATAAATGGAGAAAGTTCAGCACTGTTGCTACTCTCAATAGGAGTGACCTTCCTGCAAAGATGACTGCAAGAGCACAGCGCAGAATACTCAAGGAGGTTAAGAAGAATCCTAGAATCAGCTAAAGACTTACAGAAATCTCTGGAACATGCTAACATCTCTGTTGACGAGTCTACGATACGTAAAACACTAAACAAGAATGGTGTTCATGGGAGGACACCACGGAAGAAGTCACTGCTTTCCCAAAAAAGTTTGCAAAAGTGCACCTGGATGTTCCACAGCGCTACTGGCAAAATGTTCTGTGGACAGCTGAAACTACAGTTGAGTTGTTTGGAAGGAACACACAACACTATGTGTGGAGAAAAAAAGAAACAGCACACCAACATCAAAACCTCATCCCAACTGTAAAGTATGGTGGAGGGAGCATAATGGTTTGGGCTGCTTTGCTGCCTCAGAACCTGGACAGCTTGCCATCTTCGAGGGAAAAATGAACTCCCAAGTTTATCAAGACATTTTGCAGGAGAATATAGGCTTTCTGTCTGCCAATTGAAGCTCAACAGAAGTTGGGTGATTCAACAGGACAATGACCCAAAACCCAGAGGTAAATCAATAACAGAATGGCTTCAACAGAAGAAAATATACCTTCTGGAGTGGCCCAGTCAGAGTCCTGACCTCAACCCGATTGAGATGCTGTGGCATGACCTCAAGAGAGTAGTTCACACAAGACATCCCAGGGATATTGCTGAACTGAAACAGTTTGATAAAGAGAAATGGTCCAAAATTCCTCCTGACCATTGTGCAGGTCTGATCTGCAACTACAGAACATGTTTGTGTTGAGGTTATTGCTGCCAAAGGAGGGTCAACCAGTTATTAAATGCAAGGGTTCACATACTTTCCCCACCCTGCACTGTAAATGTTTACACGGTGTGTTCAATAAAGACATATACGTATAATAGTTTGTGTGTTATTAGTTTAAGCAAACTGTGTATGTCTATTGTTGTGACCTAGATGAAGATCAGATATGATTTTATGACGAAATTATGCAGAAATCCATATATTTCCAAAGGGTTCACAAACTATTGCCACTGTATCTCTCATTCTAATAATACTTTTCAGGCATGAACTCTGATTTAAGGCCAGGCTCCACAGGCTAATAGGGATTCTTTTCTTTCTTTACTCTCATCAGACTGAAACTTTAACCGTTGAAAGTATACATACATGCAAGATATTATTGTATTACACGGTTTATTTATTTAAATATGTAAATATGCAAATGAGTGAAGCCGGCCTTAAATATGCGCCAATTTGCATTTTATGAGAATCTGTTTTTCAACACATTGCTTTAAGGCAATGTGGTTTTATGTTGTTGGTTTTATTGTGATAAGATACTCAATGGTCAGACTTTTACAGATCAGTTTATCAAAATATTGTAACTTCATGGAATTATTTAAAAAACACTTCACATGTATGATGGATGAATATTTTGCAAATATTTACACATAAAATGAGACTTAAAATCAAAACGAGACAAGATATATAAAAAAGCCTCTGTTAAAGTCTGCCTATAAGACCTAAGAACCTGTGTGTGGAATCATGGGAATGTACGTCCTTTGAAGACAGAGAAAAATGAATTGGCCCACCGGGAACATGCCATTTTGAGTCAAAGTTTATTTGTCACGTGCACCGAGTACAAGCTTACAGTGAAATGCTTACTTACAGACTCTAACTAACAGTGCAACAAAAATTATTAGGTGAACAATAGGTAAGTAAAGTAAAAAAACAACAGTAAAAAGACAGTGAAAAATAACAGTAAGAAGGCTATATACAGTAGTGAGGCTATAATAGTAGCAAGGCTATATACAGTAGGAAGGCTATATACAGTAGGAAGGCTATATACAGTAGGAAGGCTATATACAGTAGCGAGGCTATATACAGTAGGAAGGCTATATACAGTAGGAAGGCTATATACAGTAGCGAGGCTATATACAGTAGGAAGGCTATATACAGTAGTGAGGCTATATACAGTAGCGAGGCTATATACAGTAGGAAGGCTATATACAGTAGTGAGGCTATATACAGTAGGAAGGGTATATACAGTAGGAAGGCTATATACAGTAGGAAGGCTATATACCGTAGGGAGGCTATATACAGTAGGGAGGCTATATACAGTAGCGAGGCTATATACAGTCGGAAGGCTATATACAGTAGGAAGGCTATATACAGTAGAGAGGCTATATACAGTAGAGAGGCTATATACAGTAGGGAGGCTATATACAGTAGCGAGGCTATATACAGTCGGAAGGCTATATACAGTAGAGAGGCTATATACAGTAGGAAGGCTATATACAGTAGGGAGGCTATATACAGTAGGGAGGCTATATACAGTAGCGAGGCTATATACAGTCGGAAGGCTATATACAGTAGAGAGGCTATATACAGTAGGAAGGCTATATACAGTAGAGAGGCTATATACAGTAGGAAGGCTATATACAGTAGGAAGGCTATATACAGTAGAGAGGCTATATACAGTAGGAAGGCTATATACAGTAGGAAGGCTATATACAGTAGGAAGGCTATATACAGTAGCGAGGCTATATACAGTAGGAAGGCTATATACAGTAGGAAGGCTATATACAGTAGGAAGGCTATATACAGTAGGAAGGCTATATACAGTAGGGAGGCTATATACAGTAGGGAGGCTATATACAGTAGCGAGGCTATATACAGTAGAGAGGCTATATACAGTAGGAAGGCTATATACAGTAGAGAGGCTATATACAGTAGGAAGGCTATATACAGTAGGAAGGCTATATACAGTAGAGAGGCTATATACAGTAGGAAGGCTATATATAGTAGGAAGGCTATATACAGTAGGAAGGCTATATACAGTAGCGAGGCTATATAGAGTAGGAAGGCTATATACAGTAGGAAGGCTATATACAGTAGCGAGGCTATATACAGTAGCTAGGCTATATACAGTAGGAAGGCTATATACAGTAGGAAGGCTATATACAGTAGGAAGGCTATATACAGTAGCGAGGCTATATACAGTAGCTAGGCTATATACAGTAGGAAGGCTATATACAGTAGCGAGGCTATATACAGTAGGAAGGCTATATACAGTAGCGAGGCTATATACAGGCACCGGTTAGTCGGGCTGATTGAGGTAGTATGTAAATGTAGATATGGTTAAAGTGACTATGCATATATGATAAACAGAAAGTAGCAGTAGCCTAAAAGAGGTGTTGGCGGGTGGTGGGTGGCGGGACACCATGCAGATAGCCCAGTTAGCCAATGTGTGGAGGCACTGGTTGGTCAGGCCAATTGAGGTAGTATGTACATGGATGTATAGTTAAAGTGACTATGCATATATGATAAACAGAGAGTAGCAGCAGCGTAAAAGAGGGGTTGGGGGGAGGCACACAATGCAAATAGTCCGGGTAGCCATTTGATTACCTGTTCAGGAGTCTTATGGCTTGGGGGTAAAAAAACTGTTGAGAAGCCTTTTTGTCCTAGACTTGGCACTCCGGTACCGCTTGCCATACTGTAGTAGAGAGAACAGTCTAGGACTGGGGTGGCTGGAGTCTTTGACAATTTGCAGGGCCTTCCTCTGACACAGGCTGGTATAGAGGTCCTGGATGGCAGGCAGCTTAGCCCCAGTGATGTACTGGGCCGTACGCACTAGCCTATGTCGTGCCTTGCGGTCAGAGGCCGAGCAGTTACCATACCAGGCAGTGATGCAACCAGTCAGTAATGCTCTCGATGTTGCAGCTGTAGAACCTTTTGAGGATCTGAGGACCCATGCCAAATCTTTTTCGTTTCCTGAGGGGGGGAATAGGCTTTGTCGTGCCCTCTTCATGACCGATTGCCTATAAAGATAGGTTAATGCAATTAAAATGTACTTTCCATAAACATGACCATTTACGTCACATTAATTAAACTCTTATTCATATATCACTTCCAAACTGACAAATAAACATCAAACATACCTTTTACAAATACATTAGCACGTTTCATACATTTGTTTCAAGCAATAGAGAATATGCTTTGAATACTGGCCTGTTGAGAAAATATGCATTTTGGGGCAAATTCTCACATCACTTTGCTCAATTTGTCACATACAATGATTTTGTATGGCTGTTGAAATTTGCAGAACATTAATCAGCTATGCCTGCCCCATATGTAAGGCCCTCTTTGAGTTGTTGCTGTTGACGCTTTACTTTCTTGACTATGTCATGGGACCTGCGCCTACACTTGGCACGCTCTATTGAAGCAGCATCAGCTCTCACAACTCCTCTCTGATTGCTCCAGTGTCACCAAAGTGCTGACAAGCCACAATTTCTTCATCACACTTGGTATAGCAGTGGCTCCCTGCCATATTGGCTGCTCCGTCAATGCGGTTTTTGTCCAACACAGTTTTGGAGTATCGCGACCACACTACAGAGTTCAGCCATTCATTTGCATTCTGGGTTCCTCCATGCTACATTCTTTTGAGGACGTTATCGTTTAACATCCTATGATATACAGGTACCATTTTCTGTGCAACCTCTCTATTAAAAAATGAATGGCCTCCCAAGGTTTTTGTGACAGGGTGGAGCTTCACCATTTTCTATGGCTCGCTGATACCAGCACCAATGCACACACCTATCCCGTAGTTGGACATGAATCCTCTCTTGTGCCAAGTGCCATCGAAGGATGCCTGGATGTCTATGATGGCATCCTCACCCTCCTTCAGCAATTCTGCTTTGTCTAGGTCTATATCTGCGTATATTGCTCTTCTAATTATCTTTGCAGCGCTCTCCATTGACTGTAGCTCTCTCTGAATCTCTGCAACTAAAATGGGGGGGGGAGCACTTATTATCTCAAAAGTGTGTTTACTGATCATCTTATTTGGTCCTTTGTTGAGTATGTGTAGAGTACCAATCAAACGTTTGGACACAACCACTCATTGATGTTGGGCGATTTGGCCTGGCTCGTAGTCGGTGTTCCAATTCATCACAAATGCGTTCGATGGAGTTGAGTTTAGGGCTCTGTGCAGACAACTCAAGTTCTTCCACACCGATCTCGACAAACCATTTCCGAATGGATGTTTTGTGCACGGGTCATTGTCATGCTGAAACAGGAAAGGGCCTTCCCCAAGCTGGTGCCACAAAGTTGGAAGCACAGAGTTGTCTAGAATGTCATTGTATGCTGTAGCATTAAGATTTATCTTCACTAGAACTAGGGGGCCTAGCCGGAACCATACACTGCCCCAGACCATTATTCCTCCTCCACCAAACTTTACAGTTGACACTGTTCATTGAGGCAGGTAGCATTCTCCTGGCATCCGCCAAACCCAGATTTGTCTGTCGGACTGCCAGATGGTGAAGCGTGATTCATAACTCCATAGAACATGTTTCCACTGCTCCAGAGTCCAATGGCGTTGAGCTTTACACCTCTCCAGCCGACACTTTGCATTGCGCATCAGGTGATCTTAGGCTTGTGTGCGGCTACTCGGCCATGCAAACCCATTTCATGAAGCTCTCAACGAAGAGTTCTTGTGCAGATGTTGCTTTTAGAGGCAGTTTGGATCTCGGTAGTGAGTGTTGCATCCGAGGGCAGACCATTTTTACAAGGTATGCGGTTCAGCACTCGGTGGTCCATTCTGTGAGCTTCTGTGGCCTACCACTTTATGAATGAATAACGATAACCTGGCTATATAGATATGTACATATAAGTAGATATGTACGTATAACTAGGAATAATGTGTAATAAACAGTAACAGCAGCGTATGTGATGAGTGAAAAAGTTGGTGCAAAAAGGGTCAATGCAGATAGTCTGTGTAGCTATTTTGTTTAACGATATAGCACTCTTATGGCTTGGGGGTAGAAATTGTTCAGGGTCCTGTGGGTTCCAGACTTGGCACATTGGTACTGCTTGCCATGCATGATGCAATAATTTCCATGGTAATGTAGAATGTTCATTCAGATTAGAGGTCGACCGATTAATCGGAATGGCTGATTAATTAGGGACGATTTCAAGTTTTCATAACAATCGGAAAATTGTATTTTTGGACACCGATTTGTCAGATTTTTTACATTTAGTATTTTTACACCTTTATTTAACTAGGCATGTCAGTTAAGGACACATTCTTATTTTCAATGACGGCCTAGGAACAGTGGGTTAACTGCCTTGTTCAGGGGCAGAATGACAGATTTTGACCTTGTCAGCTCCGGGATTCAATCTTGCAACCTTACAGTTAACTAGTCCAATGCGCTAACCACCTGTCTCTCATTGCACTCCATGACGAGACTGCCTGTTACGCGAATGCAGTAGAAGCCAAGGTAAGTTGCTAGCTAGCATAAAACTTATAAAAAACAATCAATCAATCATAATCACTAGTTAACTACACATGATTGATGATATTACTAGTTGATGATATTACTAGTTTGCATATAATCGATGCAACGCAGGGGGATGATTTAACAAAAGCGCATTTGCGAAAAAAGCACAATCGTTGCACGACTGTACCTAACCATAAACAGCAATGACTTTCTTAAAATCAATACACAGAAGTACATATTTTTAAACCTGCATATTTAGTTAAAAGAAATCCAGGTTAGCAGGCAATATTAACCAGGTGAAATTGTGTCACTTTTCTTGCGTTCATTGCATGCAGAGTCAGGGTATATGCAACAGTTTGGACAGCCTGGCTCATTGCGAACTAATTTGCCAGATTTTTACATAACATTGAAGGTTGTACAATGTAACAGGAATATTTAGATTTATGGATGCCACCCGTTAGATAAAATACCGAACGGTTCTGTATTTCACTGAAATAATAAACGTTTTGTTATCGAAATGATAGTTTCCGGATTCGACCATATTAATGACCAAAGGCTTGTATTTATATGTGTTATTACCTTATAATTAAGTCTATGATTTGATATTTGATAGAGCAGTCTGACTGAGCGATGGTAGGCACCAGCAGACTCGTAAGCATTCATTCAAACAGCACTTTTGTGCATTTTGCCAGCAGCTCCTCACAATGCTTCAAGCATTGAGCTGTTTATGACTTCAAGCCTATCAACTCCCGAGATTAGGCTGGTGTAACCGATGTGAAATGGCTAGCTAGTTAGCGGGGTGCGCGCTAATAGCGTTTCAAACGTCACTCGCTCTGAGACTTGCATGGGTAATGACTTGCATGGGTAATGGGTAGTTGTTCCCCTTGCATGGGTAATGCTGCTTCGTTTGTGGCTGTTGTCGTTGTGTTCCTGGTTCGAGCCCAGGTAGGGGCGAGGAGAGGGACGGAAGCTATACTGTTACACTGGCAATACTAAAGTGCCTATAAGAACATCCAATAGTCAAAGGTTAATGAAATACAAATGGTATAGAGAGAAATAGTCCTATAATTCCTATAATAACTACAACCTAAAACTTCTTACTTGGGAATATTGAAGACTCATGTTAAACGGAACCACCAGCTTTCATATGTTCTCATCTTCTGAGCAAGGAACTTAAACGTTAGCTTTCTTACATGGCACATATTGCACTTTTACTTTCTTCTCCAACACTTTGTTTTTGCATTATTTAAACTTAATTGAACATGTTTCATTATTTATTTGAGGCTAAATGGATTTTTATTGATGTATTATATTAAGTTAAAATAAGTGTTCATTCAGTATTGTTGTAATTGCCATTATTACAAATAAATGAAAAGAAAAAACGGCAGGTTAATCGGTATCATCTTTTTTTTGGTCCTCTAATAATTGGTATCGGTACCTGCGTTGAAAAATCATAATCGGTCGACCTCTTAGTGTAGGCAGTATACTTGAAAATACATTTGGAATGGTGTCATTATGTAGGCTATTTATTTTCATCTTAGAGTAATATAAATATCCTGTGAGTGATATTAGCCAAAACATTTACTCTTCAGAGAGCATCCCATTTGGACCGTCAGGTGTGGCACGTTGTTTCCAGTTGATCCTGGGCATTCTGAAGACATTCTCCAACACACTATTGATGATAGACAAGAAATCGGAGTGTTTAGTTACATATGCGCCATCTTCTGCGGCATCGTCAGTCTGATGTTCTTCCGCCTCCGTTCTCGGAATAAAATGGTCCCATTCTGGACAGCCGAGACATTCACTGTCTGTTGGTAAAGGTACAGTAGGTATCTCCCTCAACTGCCACATCAGTCACCATGCGTTCTGGGGAGAGCCTGTGTTTCCTGAACATTTGTTCGCTCCTGTCCCTCTATAGCTCTTTTCTCTTGGTCAGCCCGCAAATGGAACAACTCAGCCTCAGTATACTCCGGCTCAAACCAGAAAATTTTGCCAAGAAAGTTATTACAAGAACTATTGCGGTCAAGGGAGGCCAGAGCAGTGTGTTTGGGAGGTATTTATGATGGGCTTTGACGTTGTATGGGGTTTCTATCGGTAAGGTGGGACTAGAATAAGCTTATTACCTACATCTAATTAATCAAACAATGGACCTAAAAACTGTCTGTGGTACTGACAAATGACTAGGCAAGTGTTCTAAAGGGCCAAAAAGATGCCTTTTAAGTGACTTTGAACAGCTTATGGTAGAAGATGCCAGGAACACTGGTTTGAATGTGTCAAGAACTGCAACGGTGCAGTTTTTTTAACGCTCAACAGTTTTCTGTGTGTATCAAGAATGGTCCATCACCCAAAGGACATCCAAACAACTTGACACAACTGTGGGAAACATGAAGCGTCAAGATGGGCCAGCTTCCCTGTGAAACGCTTTCGGCACCTTGTGGAGTCCATGCCCCATTGAATTGAGGCGGTTCTGAGGGCAAAAGGGGATGAAACACAATATTAGGAAGGTGTTCCTAATGTTTTGTACGCTGAGTGTATATAGGTCTACACATTGCAAGTGACCACAACCATATACCTAGAAATGAGACTCAGCAAATCAGAATGTCAAGCAGAAACACATCTCCAGGCTCAGTCGTTAGTGTCTCTGCCAAAGCTTCATCCAACGAGAGGGCCCAGTCGATATACTAATGCATGTATAAACAAATAAACAACAAGCTGTGAAAGAAGCTGAGGACATGAGGCAAATGGACAGATCTTCTGACAGGTCCCCTCGGAGAAGCTAATTCGTGGTTTGATATCAAATGTATATATATATTTTTTGCTTTTATATATTCGGGAGAGCCTAATTCACAGTGGTGCCCTGAGCACCAACATTTAGGGAGAGGCGAGATCTATTTCTGAAAGGGAAGCCCACTTTAAATCTGATCTTTTTAACTAGCTCAAACATATGTTTTTTTAAACATGAGATCTTTGTCAATCCAAATGCCCAGATATTTATAGTTAGGAACCCGATTTGATGGGAGAACCACCCAATGAATAAATATGTAGACCATTTGAAACATTTTTGCAAGAATTAGAGAACAACATGTATTTACTCTTGCCCACTTTAAGTACACATTTTAAACCAACCAGGGCTTCCTGTAAGGCAACAAGTTCAGATTGCAGGTCTTACATAGCCTGGTCAACAGTTGGGGCAATGATACACATAACAGTGGCATCTGCATACAGATAAATATGACAAGTTTTAACAGATAGACCAATATTATTTATTCAATATTGGCTCCTGAGCCAGGACTAGCTAATACGTTACCTACTGGGCACAGGCGTCAATTCAACCTCTATTCCACGTTGATTAAATGTAATGTCTTTGAAATGATGTGGTAACAACGTTGATTGAACAAGTGTGTGCCCAGTGGGTAGGACGCTAGCCCAGTCAAAGCTGCCTCCCCAATGCAGATGGAGTTCATGATTTAAAAATAAAAAGATGCGTTGTGTATATCATTCGATCACAGTGTCTTTCATTTTCTCCTGACTGAGCTCAAAACACTTTTGATTCGTAGGCAGTAGGCACAGATGTGATGTGAAAGTGGCCTGACATTCTGGCAGGGTGCCGATAGAAGACAGTGATGAAGGATCAGTTCAGAGAACCTCTTCTTTCCCAGTCTGGACCTAGTCAGTCTGCTCAGGAAATAGCATTGATTGGAGATTGGTTTGTGCACTGTTCATCATTGCACTCCTACTTAATTTTCATTGTTTAGAAAAATCAACTTAATCATCAGTAGCCTACAGGATTCCACTGTAAGTGGTGGACTACCCTGACAAGCCCATCCTCTCACCATGGTAATAATGAATTGCCACAATTTGTCATCGAACGGTATTGTCCTCATCCATGTCAACTTGTCATATCATAGACCTGTTCTCAGAATTATAACTGTACTGTGTTTGTGAAACTAAAGTTCATTGAACTGACACATTAACTATGTATGTATGTGTTTTTCTTCTGTGTGTGTGTGTGTGTGTGTGTGTGTGTGTGTGTGTGTGTGTGTGTGTGTGTGTGTGTGTGTGTGTGTGTGTGTGTGTGTGTGTGTGTGTGTGTGTGTGTGTGTGTGTGTGTGTGTGTGTGTGTGTGTGTGTGTGTGGTGTTACCACATCCCTACCCCTTGGTAGATAGAGGAACGGAAGTTCAGCGGTGATGCAGCCAACTCGACGGCGTGTGTCTTCATGGTCAACAAGCCCTACGCTCTGACGTGTTCCGTGGTGGCCTTCTACATCCCTCTGGTTCTGATGGTACTGGCTTACCAGCGTA
Organism: Oncorhynchus gorbuscha; assembly: GCF_021184085.1. NCBI lineage: Eukaryota > Metazoa > Chordata > Actinopteri > Salmoniformes > Salmonidae > Oncorhynchus > Oncorhynchus gorbuscha. The sequence continues at coordinate 60,080,529 of NC_060185.1, forward strand.
TCTATGTGACTGCACGGGCGCACGCTCGACAAATCGGCGTGCTGCAGCGGGCAGGGGGTGCTGCCGCCTCGGCAGACAGCGCCGACCACCAGCGCAACCACCGGATGCGTACGGAGACAAAGGCGGCCAAGACTCTGTGCATCATCATGGGCTGTTTCTGCCTGTGCTGGGCCCCCTTCTTCATCACAAACGTGGTGGACCCCTTCATAAGCTATACAGTTCCCGACCAGCTGTGGGCAGCGTTCCTGTGGCTGGGCTACATTAACTCCATGCTCAATCCCATTCTCTATGCCTTCTTGAACAAGTCCTTCCGCCGTGCCTTCCTCATCATCCTCTGCTGTGGGAGAAAGCGTTACAGCGTCAGGCGGCCATCCATACTAGAGCCAGGGCCCCCCTGCTCGGCCACACAGATCAACGGCTCCACACATGTGCTCAAGTAAGTGCCCTCCTTACCTAAGTACCTGAGAGCCACTCTCTAACTCTCTACAGCCCACAGATACTCTTCAGATGATATTTGCCTCAGCTTGAGATTTTGTTATTAATATATTGTTTCCAATGGAACGGAATGGGGTCTTAGGCAGGTGGATGAATTGTAGCTTACATGACCACCATGCACCTGCCACAACATTCCCACCATGGACCTGCCATAACATTCCCACCATGCACCTGCCATAACATTCCCACCATGCACCTGCCATAACATTCCCACCATGCACCTGCCATAACATTCCCACCATGCACCTGCCATAACATTCCCACCATGCACCTGCCATGACATTCCCACCATGCACCTGCCATGACATTCCCACCATGCACCTGCCATGACATTCCCACCATACACCTGCCATAACATTCCCACCATGCACCTGCCATAACATTCCCACCATGCACCTGCCATAACATTCCCACCATGCACCTGCCATGACATTCCCACCATGCACCTGCCATAACATTCCCACCATGCACCTGCCATAACATTCCCACCATGCACCTGCCATAACATTCCCACCATGCACCTGCCATGACATTCCCACCATGCACCTGCCATAACATTCCCACCATGCACCTGCCATAACATTCCCACCATGCACCTGCCATAACATTCCCACCATGTTCCAGGACCTGAGTGACATATGACTTTATTACTTTACACAGATTACCATCTACTGTACAATAGACTTTCCCGTTAGACTTGGTGAGTTAGAGACTTACAGTCAGTCTCTGTCATGTTGCTTTAGTAGTACATGTATCTCCTATGTTATTACATTTCAGTCATTCATCCACCCAACTGTCTAACTTTAGAATTCTCAGACTATAATGGGAAACAACTATAGCTCCGTCCAAACTAAGCATATTCTATTTATCCCCATTGGCTTCTTCTAGAGATTTGGCCTGATGTATGTTGCTATACATGGCTATAATGCAGAGGGTCACTACTAAACCATTGCATGACAGGATGTTCTCTTTTTTTATTACTTCATTTACCCTATGACCAGCAGTCCCCGCTCAGTCCCAGCTAGCCCATATCTCAGACAAGCAGCTAGTTCTTATGAAGATACAGTCAGGTTGGCTACATTCCACCTCTCCATTGAAGCACTCTCTCTTAAGGGAATCTCTATCTTCTTGTGTTGCTGGAGTAGAATGATTTCGAGAGTCAAGAAAATAAGGCGTCATGATTAATGTGTATAATATTACTACCAATGAATCACTGATGCCCAGCTCTCCTCTCCTAGATCACTACTCTGGGTCATTAGACAGGTAAATGATGGCCATAAACATAGCCCTAGCCACAGCCATAGCCATTGTTGGTTAAGGGCTTGTAAGTAACCATTTCAGGGTAAGGTCTACACCTGTTGTATTCTGCGCATGTGACAAATAAAATTTGGTTTGATCATTTAGCCCGTAACCGCTTTTCCCAGACAGAAATCTTACAAAACAAGAGACTCTAATTACACGATGTACCAATTCGGACGTTATTGCAGGAAAACTAATGTTCCCAACTTTTCACATTTGATTGTGTTTATTTTGTTGCTACAGTTAGATGAATGGTATTACTATAGCTGAGCGATTGTATTAAATCAACAGGAAAAGGACGGAGTAGGTATGTTAACCGGCATAATGAAGACAAAACTGCTTCCTTAATATTTCTACAAACTCATAAAGCAAAGCAAATAAGGAATAACAATTATGTTTAATAGATGGGGGATTAATTGTTTGAATTATTCAAATGAGTGGGAACTCGTTAGCATGGCATGGTTTGCATTAACTCTGTGCTTTATGCATGGTTTGTTAGTGACATTTAGATGTGTTTCACTTTGGAGAATGGAGAGTACAGGAGATACAGAGTTCAAAAACACATACGTCTGTGTCATCATCTTGCAGCTACTTCCATCTCTCAGGCGAATGGACCTCTGATGTTGGTCAGTTAAGAATTCAATCGTTTTCTTTTGTGCATACAGTTTACACTGGGATCTAGACCTTACACAAATACCAAGTAATTCTTCCACAGGAAGGTTGCGTGTTCAAGGTTGCATGTTTGAAAAACATTCACTCCTGACAACCCTTTTGTTTGCCATAGCAATACCACTAGAATCAAGTTGTTAAGAAACAGAGCAAAGTACTGGGCCCTGTGACACCAACTATTTGAACTGGCAAAAGGGCGGAACATCGATCTGTGACATGTATTAACCCCTTACACTCGTGGGAAATGACTTTTATGACAGGGCTGAATTGAAACGTTTCTTACAGAAGAAATCTGAAATACAGATGCATAAACATTGTAGCAATTGAAAGGAAACAGGTTGGAGATGATGGGGGAAAAATGACTCGACCAAAGATGAGGACACAACAGTTCACCTGACACAAGATTGAATGCAAATATTATACTGTTGATTTTATGTGCATTTTACATTGACTGTACTTTTCAGGGCCGCCGGAAAACGTGTGGCGAGGCGGCATTTGCCACAGCACTTTTCAACCAGGTGTGGCAGCGCCAAACCACTTTTGATTTAGTTTAGGGACGGATCGAAATGTACAGAATGGTTACCTGGAGGAAGAATGGGGGGGAGGGTCATGCTTTTTCAATTTCAGTCAAAGGGAGGGTTTAGTATTTTTAAATCTAGTCCAGGGGAGGGTGATGTCATTTGTAACTGATGAAATGGTAATATGTCTCAACGAGGGCTTTGTATTGGAGCCTATTTCTTCCTATTTAAGAAATAAGAGGTTTAGGCCTACCTGTTTGACAGACAAAATTAGGCTACAGGCTGCTATATCCATAGATTTGTCGGTCAATTCCTCTACCCACCATGCACTCTTTAAATTGCCTACCTCTGTGAAGGGCTGTTAAGTTAAAACCAAGACTCACCTTGTTATTAAAGACAATTGCAAAAACCACAGGTCTTGTTAGCTTAAGATTTTTAACAAAATCAAATGTGTCCGATTATATCAAGTGATCTATAACAGTGCTTTGGTCAGTGATGCTTTGCTAGAAATAAGCTGTAAAATCCCCTGGAAAGACATGACTCAGATGCATATGGGAATATCATTGTTTCGTTTCTTTGACATTCTATAGCCTAGTAGACACAAAATGAAGTAATCTAATTCTATCACTATCAATTGATTAAGCTTTTCACTTTCTGTACAATAAAATATGTTTCAACCCAGACGGGGTTTAAGATAGGGTAACATATGGAATTGATCATACCATGAATCATTTAGCTATTTGATTTGGAATTTTAGGACCCCTTTAGCTATAAAAAAATATATATATATTTACAAATGATTTGATCTAGTATTGAATTTGTCCTTTACTACTATAGCCCATAGAAACACGTTTTAAAAACACATTCATAAATGGGAAAAAAGACAATCCAAAAATGTATGATAAGGAATAAGGTTTTGAAGTGTCTGTCCTATATCTAACAGATATAAGAAAGCTCGTAAAATATTTTCGATTTTTTTTGGGACTATTTAACCCCGTATTTTTGTAGGCACAAAACTACTGTACCTGTATACTTCCATTCATTTGTATGGGTTACCTTCAGACGAGTCCCGTGAAACTTGTGGGAGTCGTAGAGCAAATCTCCACTGTGTTCGTGAGAGTCTCCCCTTTCCACAGTGGGGTCATAATAGTTTGTAGCCCAAACGGTTTGGACGCAACAGACAGACGTTGGCACGTCAACGTTTCCGATTTCAGACGAGTCCTGTAACACTTATGGGGGTCCTAAAGCAAAACGGGCAACACCATCGTGTTCGTGAGAGTCTCCCCTTTCCACAGTGGGGTCATAATAATTTGTAGCCCAAACGGTGTGGACGCAACAGACAGACAGACGTTGGCACGTCAACGTTTCCGATTTCAGACTAGTCCTGTGACACTTGTGGGGGTCCTAAAGCAAAACGGGCAACACCATCGTGTTTGTGAGCGTCTCCCATTTCCATAGAGTGGTTAGATTAGTTTCGGACGCTACAGACGTTTTTCGCGAGAAGACCAATTTTTGGGATATCTCACTGTCTGACGAACACTTTTGTAGCTAAGCCACCTTCCACCTCAGATGCAGAAGGCCGACACACAGTGCCTTCAGAAGGTATTCATACCCCCCTGACTTATTCCATATTTTGTGTTTTTTCTAACCCATCGACACACAATACTCCATAATGTCAAAGTGAAGACGTGTTTTTAGAAATTTTTGCAAATGTATTGTATACAAAAATATCAATTTACATTAGTATTCACACCCCTGAGTCAATACATGTTAGAATAACCTTTTGCAGTGATTACAGCTGTGTGTCTTTCTGGGTAAGTCTCTTAGAGCTTTCCACACCTGGATTGTACAATATTCGCACAATTTATTCTTTTTAGAATTCTTCATTGCTAGACAACCATTTCCAAGTCTTTCCATATATTTTCAAGCAGATTTAAGTCAAAACTGTAGCTCGGACACTCAGGAACATTCCCTGTCTTCGTGGTAAGCAACTCCAGTGTAGATTTGGCCTTTTATTTTAAGTTATTGTCCTGCTGAAAGTTGCATTCATCTCCCAGTGTCTGGTGGAAAGCAGACTGAACCAGGTTTTCCTCTAGGATTTTGACTGTGCTTAGCTCCATTCCATTTTGACTGTGCTTAGCTCCATTCCATTTCCTTTTTATCTTGAAAAACTCCCCAGTTCTTGACAATTACAAGCATACCCAAAACAAGATCCAGCCACCGCTATGCTTCAGAATATGGAGAGTGGTACTCAGTAATGTGTTGTATTGGATTTGCCCCAAACATAACACTTTGTATTCAGGATAAAATGTCTTGCCATGTTGGAAACAGGATTTATGTTTTGGATTATATTTATTCTGTACATGCTTCCTTCTTTTTACTCTTAGGTTAGTATTGTGGAGTAACTACAATGTTGTTAATCCATCCTCAGTTTTCTCCTATCACAGCCATTAAACTCTATAACTATTTTAAAGTTGGCCTCATGGTGAAATCCCTGAGCGGTTTCCCTCCTCTCCGGCAACTGAGTTAAAGGAAGGCTGTAATCTTTGATGTAACTGGGTGTATTGATACACCATCCAAGTGTAATGAATAACTTCAACATGCTCCAAGGGATATTCAATATCTGCTTTTTAGATGCCCTTCTTTGTGAGGCGTTGGAAAATCTCCCTGGTCTATGTGGTTGAATCTGTGTTTGAAATTCACTGCTTGACTGAAGGACCATACAGATAATTGTATGAGTGTGGTAGAGAGATGAGGTAGTCATAAAAAAATGTGTTAAACTATTATTGCACACAGAGTTAGTCCATGCAACTAATTATGTGACTTGTTAGGCACATTTTTACTCCTGAACTTATTTAGGCTTGACATAACACAGCGGTTGGATACTTATTGACTCAAGACATTTCAGCTTTTCATTTTTAATTCATCTGTAAAAATTCTAAAAACATAATTCCACTTTGACATTATTGGGTATCGTGTGTAAGCCTGTAACACACAGTTTCAATTTAATACATTTTCAATTTAGGCTGTAACAACAGGCTGTAACCAAATGTTGAAAAGGTCAAGGGGTGTGAATACTTTCTGAAGGCACTGTAGGTGGATGCGGTGGATTGGTTTTTATTTTTGGCTTAAACGGACAGATTTTGATGTGGATTTTTGTATTATGTTAATAGACTCTTAAATTAAAGCATACATTTTTCTGTGTCGGTAGACCTTCTCTGTCTGGGTTGGAAAGGTAGGCCTAACTTTTGAATGTACAATGTTCAGATTCCTAATGACGTTTCAGATTGAATTATTTGCAAACAGGGACAGTTTCATTGCAAACCTAGATAGGTATTGAAGAAATATGATAAGATGAACATACAGTCCTATCTCTCTGTCCATTTTTAGGCTGTAATTTCTGACATTTGTGAGTAAAATCTAACTTGGGCTAATTAGGCTACCTAGACTTTTTTAATCAAAAATTATTAACTGGAATTAATCAATAAGCACAATAGCTGACATAGACTGTGAGTTAGTTTATTATTAGGCCTATAGTTGCACAAGATGCAAACCTGCATAGAGCAAGCTCAGCCCTTTGGGTTTTATTGTCCAATCATGTTGCTTTGTCTGTGTCTGTGCATATGAAACCCCCATTTTTTTTTAACACCACGTGACCTGATTGGGAACACTCTGGTCCCATCATAGCCCATATTAAACATTTTTACAACCGAATCAGATTAATGACATCATACCGTATAAGGTCTGGAGTTTTACCTGGTTAGGTTAGCAGATCAGCAAAAACTACGGACCCAAATCATTTTTGTGGCCACTCCACTTCTGGTACATTTCACTGCATTGTTGATAATGGAATCTGAAAATACTTTGGATAAATTCAGCAACGTGATAACAACAATATTCCTGGAAAATATGGGGTAGGTGTAACATAAGACAAAACATTTAAAAGGGTTTGAGTGAGAGGACTAACTTGTGTTTTGAAGTGGCCACACACCTTTCCAAAGTGTGCACAGTTCCAAGGTAATTTCAATGCACTTTTATAACTCAAAGAAGAGTCTTCAACTATAAGGTGTTTTTTCTTTGCTCTCCTATCTGTGCCCTTGAGAAACTAGAGCAAGCACACTTGTAGTTGTTTTGTTTGGAACTCAACCCTGCCACAATTACTGTTTACACAATCCAAAAACACTCCGTTCTAAATCGCAATATGGGTCGGATGGGCATCATTTGAAAGCGTGTTATATTGCCAACCTGACTAGCTAAGCTATAAAATATGACATTAGTGTTTGGCTTTCACAATGCAATTCAGGGAAACATAGTAATTTTGGTGCGCATAGAAAGGAGTCATGAGCGCATTCATTAGACAAACAGGCTCATTCTGTTCAGAACAACGCAGGGGTTGACGCCATGTCACCTTGTAACTGTACATCAAACATTGTGATCATACATTTTGACTCTGTATACGACATGAGTTTTATGACATGGATATGTGAAGTGCGCATTTGGAAGCACGGGTGTTTGGCTTGCTTGAATGACTTCAAAGTGGTATTTATTATGATCATCAACAATCTCATCTTTCAAAATAGAAAGAGTCTTCTTCATTTACAGTATTTCCTTCACTCAGACAACAAAAATGTTCTACGGTTGCCTAGTTAGAGGGAGGGATGGGGGGAAACTTCTTGTCAGGGTGGGCATTCTAGTTTCGTTATTTCTATGTTTTCTATTTCTTTGTCTATCGTTGTCTCTGATTGGGAATCATACTTAGGCAGCCTTTGTCCCACTTGTGTTTTGTGGGTAGTTGTTTTCTGTATATGTTATGCACCTTACAGAACTGTTTAGATTTTTTTCACAGTGTTATTTTGTTCAAGTGTTTTGGTTAATAAAGAGTCATGAACACTTACCACGCTGCGTTTTGGTCCGGTCCTCATTATGACGAGAGCCGTGACATCACGTGAGGTGCTCAAGTTCATAACGGCAGTAAGTCTAAACCCATACAGTGTTGTGAAGTGCAGAGCCAGAGGTCTGACTTAATTCATAGCAAGTTACTGTACAGCCACTGCGTCCCAATTTAGCCGATTTTTCTGTACCTAAACCTGCCATTTTAAACCTTTATACGTGTACGAGTGTAAAGGGCTACCTCAAGTGTGTAAGATTGTGTTTTTGTATGAAGTTATTTCAGAAAACTCTGTTATGTGTAAATGTATGTTAATGTACCATTAAAGTAGATCTTGAATTTCTAAGTTAAGTGTTTTATAATGCAAATGTATATTTTACCAACTTGGAGGCCGCAGTAAAGAGTGCTATTGTTGAAAGTGATGACAGGCTGTCCGTACTAACAGACCTTAATTGAAAGCATGAACGTTTTTAGTTTAACAACGTTCTCCTTCGCCACTGGAGTCTGTTCTGTAAACAGAACATGTTGAAAGTATCTCCAGATTGAAAAATATAAATTACCATGAAATAATCTACACAATGTCCCTGCAAAAAATCTTTGTCTTCTGTTTGGAAACTCTGGGTGAACATAAATTCTGGTTTAGCTGGTGGAGCTGTCAGCAGGTTAATCTAGTTGATTAACAGAGGAGTGAATTATGCTCGGCTGTCTGTTGGTCGGGGCAGCTGTGGCGAGTCGTGAGGTGAGGCAGCTATAGACCTGGGAGAATGAGTTAAGTGGAAGGAACCCAGGCTAATCAGTGATTATCAAACGCAGCAGAATGAGTTTAAAACACAGGCCCTATTTACCATCTCATCCTGTCTTCAGTCTGTAGGGCCCTGCACCCAGACAGACTCTATCAATGCATCCTTCACTCTTATCTTTGACTAAAATGAAGGATGCATTGTTAATATATATATGATAGTAAATAAATAATAATAATAATAATTTTATATTACATCTATAGTGATTTTCATAGAAAATGAAAGCGCTTCAAGAGCAAAAAACAAGCAAGCAATATATGATGACCGGTCAACCAATAGGCCAAGTCTTTGAAAGCTACGTCCTCCGAAGGTAGAGGGGGTCAATTCATGGCTTAAGCAAAGGGAGCTAGACAGAGGATGGTAGATGATGGTGATGGAGTCTGCTGATGATCTTGTATTGTCTTATTGACTCTGGACTTCTCCTCTTCCACTCTGTGTAGCAACCTAGAGGTTGAAAGCTCACCACACAAAGTTCAGAATAGTAGCCAGTCGCCCTCTCTATGAGCCCTCTGCTTCAGCACTGCTGGATTCCTCGGTCTCCCATTTCTCTTACACTTCAGGCCACTCCTCAAATTATGTTCTCAAAAGATCAGGAATTGGCAGCCAGATGAAACAAAGATGGTATTGTTTCCATGTGTTTTTCAAACAAAAGCTAGCTAGCCAAGCCAAAAAAGTGTTAACCTGCCAGTCAATCTGCAAATCAGTGGCTCCAAAATGCCAGATATGTGCAATAAAAACTAAATGTTATAAAAAACTAAAGAGCTGATTAAAAACAAAACCATTAAAAACACCTAAAAATATGTACACGTTTACAGGAGCTCTGTGCTTAGGCTTCCACTAGGGTGCCATGTCAACTATATACATTTTATCCATCTTGGCAGCCAGGTTTGGACACGTTGCACCTGATTCCTGGTAACTCCCCAAACACCTTTACCCAGATGTTAATAAAAAAGATGGGTAATAGAATGTATTAAGTGCTGTCAAGGGGGCAAGATCCAGGCTCTAGTTGTATACTACGCAGGGTGCCAGGTAGAGATACTGGAGGAACACTGAAAGTTGTTGCACAATTTACACAAATTGGGTGGAATTTGCTGCTGACTGCACCCCCACAGCTTTTGTAATAACACTAATTACCACACCTAATGGGAAGAAAGGTCAAGTTTGGGATTTTGTTCTAGATGATTACCTCTGATGCTGTATGAATTAAAATGGAATAGAACAGCATGAGTGAGCACAACACAGTCCGCAATGATGTACTCAACTGAACATCAGCGGTGGAGAAATAAACGTAGCAAAAAAGATTACATGACTAAGTGATGAATTCCAAATGGGAACAAACGAATGAAATGAAAAATAAGCACGTTAACTCATAATTATCTTCTGTCTTTTGCAGGTAATTGGGTCGTTCCACCAATTCGATGCCTTTTGAGAAGTGTAACTTGGAAGTACGTAACTTTTGATTTCACCTAATTTTTTACATTCTGTCATATATTTTACTTCATAAAAAACGAATTTTGCCATCTCAAGAGGTTAAATAAACAACTGTACTTTAGTAAATGCCTATTAAGTGCCAAATAAAGTAACATGGTTGACCGTAACAGGGTTGACCGTAACAGGGTTGACCGTAACATGGTTGACCGTAACAGGGTTGACCGTAACAGGGTTGACCGTAACAGGGTTGACCGTAATAGGGTTGACGATTTCATCTTAAATCAACCATAAATCCCCTCGTGACGGGGTGAATGGCTTGTTGTGTGCAATAGGGACTGGCAATTGAATGCAACTTCACAAAAAATATCAAATTTATAAAATATTTCTAGCCTGTCAATCTATGGGTAACAGGGTTGACCTGATATACTCAACCCAGTAAGTTTTCCACCACAAAACACCAGGCCAAAAATGGCCAAAAAGACTAGAACCAGCTCACCTAATTTTACACTATGATTAGACTATCATATGTTTTTCTTTAGATTTTTTTTTGAAAGGAATAGTTTCACCATTTTAAAACGAGAGTTCAGTTGACGTATAGTAACAGAGTTCAGCTTAAAATGAGGGACAGACATAATTGAACACTAATCAAATGAAATAAATATAATCATCAGAAATTTATTTGGGTCAAGCACCAAAATAACTAGGACTTTACAATCATGTTGAAACTCTGAAATGTTTTTGATTAAGTGGGTTGAAATCTCCCTAGAAGTAGGGTTACAAAATTCCAGAAACCCTCCAACTGGGTTTTCGTACAAAACCAGGGAATTTATTGAAAGCCTTATTTGTCATTATTGAATGGAAACTATTCTAAAATTCTACTTAATTTAGAATATTTGTACACATAGAAAAGGTGTGATTTATCTAACAATCCTACGAGCGTCATACGCACACCGGTAGGATATAACCATTGATAAAAATATAAATTGTTTTCAGCCGTAGTGCTCATGCATGAGCTTGGCTACTAGCAGTGGTTGAAAAAGTACCCAATTTTCATACTTGAGTAAAAGTAAAGATACCATAATAGACAATTCGCACAGTAAAATACTACTTCAGTAAGTCTAAAAGTATTTGGATTTAAATATACTTAAGTATCAAAAGTAAATGTAATTGCTCAAATATACTAAAGTATCAAAAGTGTAAATCACATCAAATTCCTTATATTAAGCAAACCAGATGGGACGATTTGTTTTTTATTTATTTACGGATTGCTAGCAGCACACTCCAACACTCTGACATAATTTACAAACTAAGCATTTGTGTTTATTAAGTCCACCAGATCAGAGATATTAGGGATGACCAGGGATGTTCTCATGATAAGTGTGTGAATTGGACCATATTACTGTCCTGCTAAGCATGCAAAATGTAATGAGTACTTCTGGGTGTCAGGGAAAATGTATAGGGTAAAAAGTACATGATTTTCTTTAAGAATGTAGTGGAGTAAAAGTTGTCAAATATAATTAGTAAAGTAAAGAACAGACCCCAAAAAGCTATTTAAGTAGTACTTTCAAGTATTTCTACTTAATCTTAAGGATCTCTACAGATCGGTGTCCCACCCGTGGAACGGTTGAGCTAACGTAGGCTAATACGATTAGCATGAGCTTGTAAGTAACAAGAACATTTCCCAGGACATAGACATATCTCATATTGGCAGAAAGCTTAAATTCTTGTTAATCTAACTGCGCTGTCCAATTTACGGTAGCTATTAGAGTGAAATAATACCATGCTATTGTTTGAGCAGAGTGCACAGTTTTGAACTTAAAGTTATTAATAAACCAATTAGGCACATTTGGGCAGTCTAGACACACTATTTTAAACAGACATGTAATGGTTCATTGGATCATTCTAAAATGTTGCACATGCACTGCTGCCATCTAGTGGCCAAAATGTAAATTGCAACTAGGATGGAATAATACATTATGGCCTTTACTTGCAGTTCAAAGATGATGGTACAAAAAAATGATGTTTTTATCTTTGTATTATCTTTTACCAGATCTAATGTGTTATATTCTCCTACATTCCTTTCATATTTCCACAAACGTCAAAGTGTTTCCTTTGAAATGGTATCAAGAATATGCATATCCTTGCTTCAGGGCCTGAGCTAGAGGCAGTTAGATTTGGGTATGTCATTTTAGGCAAAACACATTTTTTAAAAGGGGTAGATTCTTAATTAAGTACTTTACACCACTGGCTACACCCCGATTTAACCATATATGCTCAAAATCATATTTTTAAAGCCTGTGTGGAATATACAATGCCATACCATGAAATTCTATGTCAAATGTTTACGGGACTGAAATAGAGATGGTAGTGTCAGAAATTGAGTACAACCAAAGGGTTTTATTTGGCTCAATCAGTTGTGGTTTGACAGTAAAAAAAAAAACATAGCTACAAAGACAGGACCATTAGGACATTTCAAGTTGCTTTAGCAATGGCAAATATACTTCAGATGAGTAGGCAGCACACACCAATATGCCATCCATCCTCAACAGGTCCATCATATAGGCGTACTGGCCAACATTGCTGTTCTGCAAAATGAACGAGTCGTGCGTTCCACCTGGCCACCACCTTCAGCAGTGTTTTTTGCCCATCACATCACCTGCACAATAAGAGTTTTCTGTTTACATAGTTGAACTCGTTTTGGGATGGTGCTTTTGTGCGGTGTGGGTGCTGTCTGTTACTCCGTTCGTATTTGGGAACTCATTAACGACAAATAAATCCTTCTTGACTTCCACTTTGTTGTGCTACGGTGTATGGAAATGTTATGTTACAGTTCGTTTTGCTGATGATTGCATCCAAAACATTGGCCCATCGAGGGATGTGAGATGCTGATCGGCAAGCTCCCACTGAAAAGTGGCCAAAACCCCAAGGGTGGATAGCACTTTGATGTGTATCGGAATGGCATGTGTTTACCTTTCTCAAGTAGGTCTTCAATTCTCGTAAAGATCCTATAAGATTGGTTTGCAAAAATGTGCTTTCTGAGAAGTGCAGCTTGTGCCAAATCTTCCAACAGAGCAAGATGAGCCATCTCTCATTCCATTTCCCATTATCTCAGTCTTTTATAGTATTTCTAAAATGGTTTTACTTTCACACGTGCCTCTAATTTCACAGATTACTGTACTTGTGGTCAAATGATATATAGCCTATCTGTCACGCCTTGGTCATTGTATCTTGTGTTTTTGTTATATGTTTGGGTAGGCCAGGGTGTGACATGGGTTTATATGTTGTATTTCGTATTAGGGTTTGTATTAATTGGGAGTGTGTATGATTAGGGGTGTGTCTAGTTAGGCTTGGCTGCCTGAGGCGATTCCTAATTGGAGTCAGCTGATTCTAGTTGTCTCGGATTGGGAACCGTATTTATGTAGCCTGAGTGCGCGTTGTATTTCGTGGGTGATTGTACCTGTCTTAGTGTTAGTCACCAGATAGGCTGTATTAGTTTCATTCGTTTGTTGTTTTCTTCTTCTTCCGTTATTTCATGTACCGTATTAGCTTTATTAAAAGTCATGAGTAACCTACACGCTGCATTTCGGTCTGACTTTCTACAAACAACAGACTAAGATCATTACAGAATCACCCACCACAATTCACAGACCGAGCAGCGTGTGAACTGGCAGGAGCTAAAGGAGGACGATATGGACGGCAGAAGCAGGGATTATACGACGTGGGAGGAAATCGACAGGTGGGCAGCCGACCCAGAGCGAGTGCAAGAGCCCGCCTGGGATTCCCTACAGCAATGCGAAGAGGGCTATACACGTATGGAATCGAGAAGGAAAGCATTGCTATACAGAGCGAAAACTGAAGGTAACAGGGGAAAGCGCAGAGAGAGAGTGGCTGAGTCAGGAAACAGACCTGAGCCTACTCTCCCTGTTAATCGTGAAGAGCAGTTGCAATGGGAGAGAATGCATCATTTGGAGATTTGGACATGGGAGGAGGAATTAGACGGTCAAGGACCCTGGGAGCAGCCGGGAGAATATCGCCGTCCCAAGGAGGAAATAGAGGCAGCTAAAGCGGAGAGGCGTATGTATGAGGAGGCAGCACGGCGACGCGGTTGGAAACCGGAAAAACAGCCCAAAAAAATTATTGGGGGGGAGCTAGAAGGGAGAATAGTTATGCCAGGTAGGAAACCTGCGCATACTCCCTGTGCTCACCGTTGGGCTAGAGAGACCGGGCAGCCACCGTGTTATGCTATGGAGCGCACGGTGTTTCCAGTGCGGGTGCAGAGCCAGCTGCGACTCATACCAGCCCTTCCTATTGGCCGGGCTAGAGTGGGCATCGAGCCAGGTAAGCTTGGGCAGGCTCAGTGCTCAAGAGCTCCAGTGCGCCTGCACGGTCCGGTCTATCCAGAGCCACCTCTACACACCAGTCCTCCGGTAGCAGCTCCCCGCACCAGGCTTCCTGTGCGTGTCCTCGCGCCAGTACCACCAGTTCCAGCACCACGCACCAGGCCTCCAGTGCGCCTCGCCTGTTCAGCGCAGCCAGTGCTTTTCTCCCCTCCTACGCTGCCGGAGTCTCCCGCTTGTTTAGCGCAACCAGAGCTGTTCTCTTCTCCTGCGCTATCGGAGTCTCCCGCCTGTTCAGCTCAGCCAGAGCCTTTCTCCTCTCCTGCACTGCCGGAGTCTCCTGTCTGTCCAGCGCCACCAGTGCTCCCAGTCGGCCCAGCGCGTCCAGTGTGCCTCGCCTGTTCAGCGCAGCCAGAGCCTTTCTCCTCTCCTGCGCTGCCGGAGTCTCCTGTCTGCCCAGCGCCGCCAGTCGGCCCAGCGTCACCAGTCTGCCAGGATCCGCCAGGAGTGCCAGTCTGCCAGGATCCGCCAGAAGTGCCAGTCTGCCAAGATCTTCTAGATCGGCCAGACAACCTGAATCATCCAGGTCCACCAGCCAGCCTGGATTTACTGGAGCCTACTACCTGCCTGAGCTTCCTCTCAGTACTGAGCTTCCTCTCAGTACTGGGCTCCCTCTCTGTACCGGGCTCCCTCTCAGTACCGAGCTTCCTCTCAGTACCGAGCTTCCTCTCAGTACCGGGCTTCCTCTCAGTACCGGGCTTCCTCTCAGTACCGGGCTTCCCCTCAGTACCGGGCTTCCCCTCAGTACCGGGCTTCCCCTCAGTACCGGGCTTCCCCTCAGTCCCGGGCTGCTTCGGTCCCGGGCTGCCCCTCTATCCTGAGTTGCCCCTCTATCCTGAGTTGCCCCTCTATCCGGAGTTGCCCCTCTGTCCCGAGCTGCCCCTCTGTCCCGAGCTGCCCCTCTGTCCCGAGCTGCCCCTCAGTTATGTGGGGATCAGGGTGAGGACTATTAGGCCATGGTCGGCGGAGAAGGTGGATTATCCTAGGACGCGAAGGGGAGGAACTAGGACATTTATGGAGTGGGGTCCACGTCCCGAGCCAGAACCGCCACCATGGACAGACGCCCACCCGGACCCTCCCTATGCTCTTGAGGTGCGTCCCGGAGTCCGCACCTTAGGGGGGGGTTCTGTCACGCCTTGGTCATTGTATCTTGTGTTTTTGTTATATGTTTGGGTAGGCCAGGGTGTGACATGGGTTTATATGTTGTATTTCGTATTAGGGTTTGTATTAATTGGGAGTGTGTATGATTAGGGGTGTGTCTAGTTAGGCTTGGCTGCCTGAGGCGATTCCTAATTGGAGTCAGCTGATTCTAGTTGTCTCGGATTGGGAACCGTATTTAGGTAGCCTGAGTGCGCGTTGTATTTCGTGGGTGATTGTACCTGTCTTAGTGTTAGTCACCAGATAGGCTGTATTAGTTTCATTCGTTTGTTGTTTTCTTCTTCTTCCGTTATTTCATGTACCGTATTAGCTTTTTTAAAAGTCATGAGTAACCTACACGCTGCATTTCGGTCTGACTTTCTACAAACAACAGACACACAATGAAAATACAATTCAATCAAAAAATTATTTAATTATTACTCACAATTGCATACATTTTCAACCGACATTTTCCCCATTCTAAGATTGACAAGCAGTTCCCATATTCCACCACTTGGCACCATGCGTACAATTGTGTGGTTAGATTTACGCACACTCTCAAGCAAGTGTTCACATGGATAAATCTCACACTTTGTGTGGAAATGATCCCACACTTGGTTTACATACAGATTTGTGCCTACGCATGATTGATAAATGAGGCCCCTGGAATGTTGCAACTGTACCTAGAAGTGGGCACAGGGTTGGGGACATGTCAAAATACAGAATTTTGGCTCTTTATTTAGCAAGCCCTTTATTCATATCAAAAAATCTGTTTCATTGAATTCTACAGTACATTTGTCTATATTAAAGGGCACTTCATTTAATATATCAGGCTTTTAAAATTCAATATTGGTGCACAACTTCTACTTAAAATATCAAAGGGATGCAAAAAAACACTCTTTTATGAGTAAATGAGAGAAACAGTTAAGCAATAAATGACAGCAATAAATGCCAGTGTGGTCTAATATTTCATGACCTGTTCGAGAGTCATCAGTTTCGCTCTTCTGGGACGCATGGGGTTAAACACTGGTTGGTGTGATGCTCACAGGAGCTGACATGTACCCAGATGTAGGGGTCAGATTCTTATCTACCGCAGAATGAACGGGGCACATCTCTCCTCCTAGTCGCCCTTCTCTCTCAGCATGCTCCGACCTCACCTGACTCCTAACCACAAGATCACACAGCTTCCTTTAATTCTTCCCTTCTTTCTATTCAAGCAGTCACGCCTGATGCAGTTCCAGTCAATTGTATGTAAACAAATCGGGAAATGCAGGGATGTGAAGCCTTGACCTTCAGAGTAGTAGAGACAGGCCTTTTTGACTCCTGAGTAAAAGCAGATGAAATTGCACCCGGTTATTCAGCTGACCCATTGTGTCAATCTCAAATCTACAGGAACATTACAAGCATATGAGATTTCTGGCAATAAAATCATACATGTTACAAAATGCGTTGTATTGTAAGAAATCAATTGTTCAGTATTAATGCTGATATCTGCAATCTGATAATGTGCAATGTGCATAATAGCCTGTTACGGTTTTAATGGGAAAACACAGAACCCTAAAGCCATTGGTAGTATCAGACTGTTTTATGTGATATATTGTGATTTTATTACTGCCCAAGCACAACTAATAACATTCATAATGTTTTCTCCAGAGTCTACTGAGCCTTTAACTTACCACGTCCTCACCCCGTCGGCCTAGTAGTCGTGTTATTCTCCGAGGAGCCATATTTCTAAGTTATGTCAAGTGAGTGTGGAGACAGAGGCCAGGCCAGACAGTCATCCTGTCTGAGGCGCAAGCAGCCACTATTTGTGTTGGTTCATGCTCCCTGGCTCCCCTCAGTGTGCTATAAATTACATCTATTATGATTTACATTTTAAGTTAAGCTTTGACTTAATAGGGAAAGTCAATCATTTTATGATGTTTCGCTACTTACAATTACCAACCATTACAAAATCCACTTCAAAAGGGAGTTGTTGGAGGGATTTTGTGCTTGTGTAAACACATTAGACTTTCATCACAGGGACAGCTCTTGAGAGATTAAAATGTTACTTTTTTCACACTTTAAAAGACTATGTTTCAAAGATGGTACTGACTGTTTCCCTTGCCTCTCAGTATTGACCCCTATACATACTTCAAAGCTCTAAGGATGTAGGTGCATCATTTTTGTTAAAAAATAAATTATAATCTGCCCACGTTTGGGCTATTATAAATATATAAAACTGAAAGGGTTGCTGTTTTTCAGACCTGGAACAAAGGTTTTTGATGCATTATTCAGTCTACACTCCCGCAAGGTGTCTTACCTCGAACAAGGCCTCGTCTTTGACCTGCTCCTTTATTTATATGTGTGAGGTAGAAGAGCGGTTATTGCGTGATTGTGGTAGAAACTAATCCTTGGCCAAAGTGAGAGTAGGGAGAACGCGTGAAGAGGAGATAAACCACACTGCACCATGGTGCCACATCCTGAACCAACAGCAGTTTTATGCTCCAGGGCTAATAGGGAAGATATATGGGGCAGTTGAGAGAGCAGAGCCAGCAAAGCCCAGTCTGGGCCTACATCTTGCTTCCTCACAATCTACAATGCTACAGCAATGAAAGCTCACCCCTAAGCTTAGCGTTATTCTGGGGTGGGGGGGTGGGGGTGGGGGGGGGTAGTATGTGGTGATGCTAAGAAAACATGTACAGTCTCACGGACGTGGGCGCTGCTAGTGAGCACCGGGTGGCATTGCAGATCAGTTTCACTGTGGTGGGGGTTTTAAACCCACTCTGTTTAGAATGATCAAATGCCCTTGCACTCCGGTCATATTGAATACCAAGCAGTCTATCAAATAACATAGACATATTTTAAACAGATATTAGATATACTGTTTTCCCCAATGTACTGTATACTGTAAGCTATGGTATTGGATATAATATATATATATATATATAATATATCTCTGGGTTAGAAGTTAGAAGTCTCTACCAGATGCAGTGTTGTCCCCTCCCCCCCCCTCCCCGGGGTATTTGACCTCAATTTCACAGATTGCTTAACAGCTCAATCAGGTAGCACATACGACACTGAGCAGCATATTGTATGCAATTTGTAATACTTCCTATACTCACTCAGTCTGCATCTGGATGATTGGTTCTGGTGGAATGGCTTTGAAACAATGCCACATATACAGTCGGCGTATGTGTCAGGTCTGGACCAGACAGTGTCTGGACCAGACAGTGTCTGGACAGCGTGGAGAGTGTCTGTTTTGTTTTGTCTGCAGAAATACCGTGACAGGAGTATGACATTGTCACCTGGCACCAGAATCGCATAGAAAGACATTACATTATGATCACAAACGAAAAAACAAGTTTTCTGATTCAGTAAACCTATTTATGTGCTAAAGATAATGTTTAAAGCATCTGGATTTCTGAGTGAGATTTCTGCATCGAGAGTTATTGTCAGGCGTGTGCGTACTGATGGTGAAGTCGGGTGCAGAAGAGTAGAGAATTGTGAACAGGCGCACACTTTATATCCTCAGGAGGAAGATTACAGACTACAATCAATCTTCGTGAAATAACACGGAAATAACGAACGCCAGCCTGGTGCGTTACTAAAACATGTAACACACAAACAATATCACACAAAGACGTGAGGGGGGGGCAGAGGAATAAATACATTCAGTGTAATTGGGGAATGTAAAGCAACTGTGCAAAACAAGACAATACAAATGGATAAATGAAAAATGGAGTGGCTATGGCTAGAAAGACGGTGGCGCCGACTGCCGAACGCCGCCCGAACAAGGAGAGGAGCCGACTTCGGCGGAAGTCGTGACAGTTATAATAAACCTCATTTCTCCTTACCATAACATCAATCAATACTGAACGTTTGTAAGTTTATCCAAGGACCTTCATCAATTACCATATCATGGCTGAGGAACATCAATCAATGTATGTAAGGTTATCTGAGGACTCGGCCATGTTCCTGACTGGGAAAGGCTCATATCGAAAGAGGTCATGCGCGTGATATTCTTTAGACCGTAGGCTCTATTCTAACTCCATTGTAAATCTAAGGGCTGGTGGTAGCACTGTAAGTCCGGGGGTGTGTCAAAAATATGTTTGCTATTGAAACAGATGGAATTAAGAGCACAATAGGAAAGGGCTGGATTTTGATTTAATAAACAAGTTGTAGGCGTGACAAGGTCTTGACCACTCACTGGCTAATCAAGGCCTTCCATGGCTTAATACTACATGTGTTCCGTCTCAAGTTCTGTAGGTTAATGATGGTCTTTGCATTGTCATCAACTCCAATTTGGCTGGGGGCCAATGGAATTTCCCGTCCTAGTCCATTGTAGATTGATTCTACAGTTTATTAAATAGCATAGGCTACAGTGACGTGTGATAGCACGTCATACATTTTTACAATATAGCAAATTTTGACTTTACAGCTGGCCTATCTAAGAGGAAATCGCTCAGTTATGCCTCCAGGACAAGACTCATGACATTAAACATCAACATGCCAACAAGTATAGACCTTTACGCATTGCACATATCCTCGAATAAAAAAATACTAGGCTCCCGTGAAGTGTATTATATGTGTGAGGCACGTTCTCAATAAGCAGACATAGCCGAGGCATACCGTTGATATTACGTTATAGGACTATATATTTGTAATATGTTTAGATGAGCTCGTCTTTGGTAACCGGCCAAGAGGCAGTCTTTGAAAATGGGGATGGATACAAGCCGAATGCAATATGCACTGCAGGACCTATGTGAATAATGCAAAAGCCTCACGAGTAGAACATTTAGAAACCTTTAATGGATAGGCTACTTGGCTAATGGATGGTTAGGATAAGAAGGACACCAGATGCATTGCTGTTGAACCAGCTTTTGTTAGAGTATGGTAAGGGTAGCCTACTAAGGACTTAATTGTTTTAATCAAATGAAACAATGTTGCTACATACAAGGTTTACAGGCACAAAAAGCACATCTCTTGTACCATGTGCATATGGGCACTGCACGTCAAGACTGGAAAGGCTGCGCTTCCATTGTCAAAAGCCATGCCATAACCAACCGCGACACTGCTAAATGTCCGCACAGACTGCGGTTGTAGCCGTCTTATGCCACGATTTCTGCCGTCCCAGACAAAATGTCCAGGTCGTAAAACGATTGTCGGACATCTTCACTCGTTCAGTGTGACAGGGTCTCGGTCTGACTATTTAAATACCACTATGTGCTGTTTTAGGCTCTGACAAACGTCTGTCAGTTTACGCAATTTTGCGCCTTTATCGTGTAGTGTGGCTGGTGTTAGTTTCAAATTTGAATGTCATATGCACAAGTACCGTGAAATGTCTTTCTTGTAAACTCAAAATCCAACAATGCATTAATCAATAACAATGTATTACTAGCAAAAACACACAAGAATTAAGAGTAGGGAATATGAAATACACAAAGTAAGTAAGCATACTATATACAGGAAATATTAAACTCAGTTCCAATACCATATTTACATGTAAGTATAAGATAGACAGAGTAGCAGCAGCTTGCATGTTAGTGGGTGCAGTGGTGGAAAAAGTACCCAATTGTCATACTCGAGTAAAAGTAAATATACCTTCATAGAAAATGACTCAAGTGAAAGTTACCCAGTAAAATACTACTTGAGTAGAAGTATCAAAGTAAATGTAATTGCTAAAATATACTTAAGTATCAAAAGTATAAGTATAAAACATTTTAAATTCCTTACATTAAGCAAAGCAGACAGCCACGTATTCTAGGTTTTGTATTTATTGACAGATAGCCAGGGGCACACTCCAACACTCAGACATCATTTACAAACGAAGCATGTTGAGTCCGCCAGATCAGATGCAGTAGGGATGACCAGGGATGTTATCCTGATAAGTGTATGAATTAGACCATTTTCCTGTCCTGCTAAGCATTCAAAATGTAACGAGTATGTGTGGGTCTCAGGGAAAATGTATGGATTAAAAAGTACATCATTTTCTTTAGGAATGTAGTAAAGTAAAAGTAGTTAAAAATATAAATAGAAGTACAGATACCCCAAAAAACTACTTTGGTAGTACTTTAAAGTATTTTTTACTTAAGTACGTCCATCCTGATTCTACACGTTTCTTTGTGGTAGAGGTGGACGCGTCAGACACTGGAGCAGGGGTGGTCCTTTCACAGCAAAATGAAGGGAACAAGAAACTGCACCCATGTGCCTTTCTTTCCAAGTGGTTCTCACCAGCGGAACGCAACTACGATGGAGGCAACTGGGAGCTCTTGGCAGTTAAGTGGGCCCTTGATGGGTGGAGACACTGGTTGGAGGGGGCACCTCATCCATTTCTGATCTGGATGGGACCATAAGAACTTGGTCTCCCTTTAAGAAGCCAAGAGGTTGAACGCTCGCCACGATAGGTGGGCTCTGTTTAACAGTAGCATATCATCCGAGATCCAAGAATCAGAAAGCAGACACCCTATCCCGCCAACACAATGTCTCTAACAAGGAGAGGGACTCCGAGCCCATCATCCCCAGCTCCCGCATTGTGGTCCCCATGTTATGGAGTTTTGAGTCCACCGTCCAACAAGCGCAAACCCGAGAACCTGACTCCAGCGGGGGTCCCTCTAACATGTTTATGTTCCGCGAGCAGCCCGTTCCCAAGTACTACAATGGGACACTCCTCTAAATTAACTGTGCATCCAGGGGTTAATCAGATTCTGGAGTTCCTGAGACGGAAATTCTGGTGGCCCAACATGATTGAGGATGTGAGATCCTTCTTTACGGTCTGCTCCACTTATGCCCAAGGCAAGTCCTCACGACAGCGACTGGCTGGGTTGCTCCAACCTCTGCCCATACCCAGCCAGTCCTGGTCCCACCTGTCCATAGACTTTATTACAGGGTTACCCCCATCCCAAGGGCTTACCACTATCCTGGTAGTTGTCAATTGGTTTTCCAAGGCAGCCCATTTCATCGTCAATTTGCCCTCACAGAGGTAGACCGCTGATCTCATGATTACTCATGTCCTTCGACTACAGACTTCCTCAGGACATTGTCTCGGCTCTCGTTGGTCCCAGTTCGTTGCGCAGTATTGGAAAGCCTTCTACTCCCTGTCGGTGATGTCGGGGAATCTCTCCTCGGGGAATCTCTCCTCGGCGTTCATTGGACGATGTCTCCGCACCTGGATCAGAGCACGATCCTCCTTGCTCCGCTCCTCTGCCCGACACCAACACCAGGCAAACCAGCACCGAAGGCCTCTTTGGCTCCTCCGACCGGGGCAACAGGTGTGGCTGTCCACACGTGATCTTCCATTGCAGAAGCTCCATCCACGCTACATAGGACCATTCCAGAACCTGAGTCTCATCAACCCAGTCCCCTATCGTCTCCAGCTTCCCAGGTCTATGAGTGTCTGTCAATCCTTCCATGTCTCCTGTCTCAAGCTGGTAAGGACCAGTCCCTTCTCTCCACCCACAGCTGCCCCTCCGCACCCTCGACTTGTTGATGGTCGCCCGGCCTACGCTGTCTGGCGTCTGTTGGAGGCTTGTGGGTCTGAGGCACCCTGCAGTACCTGGTGGACTGGGAGGGCTACGGCCTACCCGGAATGTCCTAGATCCGGGACTTGTTCAGAACTTCAAATCAAAATTGTATTGGTCACATTCACATGGTTAGCAGATGCTAATGCGAGTGTAGCGAAATGCTTGTGCTTCTAGTTCTGACCATTCAGTAATATCTAACAAGTAATCTAACAATTTCCCAACAACTACCTCTTACACACAAGTGTAAAGGAAGGAATAAGAATATGTATATATGGATGAGAGATGGCCGAACGGCATAGGCAAGTTGCAGTAGATAGTATAGAGTACAGTATATACTTATGAGATGAACTTGTTTCCTCATTTAGTTCTTCTTCACCACGCTGTCTGTGTGGATGGACCATTTCAGTTTGTCCGTGATGTGTATGCCGAGGAACTTAAAACATTCCACCTTCTCCACTACTGTACCATCGATGTGGATATGGGGGTGCTCCCTCTGCTGTTTCCTGAAGTCCACGATTGTCTCCTTTTGTTTTGTTGAGTGTGAGGTTATTTTCCTGACACCACACTCCGAGGGCCCTCACCACCTCCTTGTAGGCCGTCTCGTCGTTGTTGGTAATCAAGACTACCACTGTAGTGTCTGCAAACTTGATGATTGAGTTGGAGGCGTGCATGGCCACGCAGTCATGGGTGAACAGGGAGTACAGGAGAGGGCTGGAGTACAGGAGAGGGCTGAGAATGCACCCTTGTGGGGCCCCAGTGTTGAGGATCAGCAGGGTGGAGATGTTGTTTCGTACTGTCACCACCTGGGGTCGTCCCGTCAAAGTCCAGGACCCAGTTGCACAGGGTGGGGTCGAGACCCAGGGTCTCGAGCTTGATGACGAGTTTGTAGGGTACTATGGTGTTAAATGTTGGGCTGTAGTCGATGAACAGCATTCTGGACCTACGTGCTGGTCGCCCTGGCTTGTAAGTAAGCATTTCACTGTAAGGTCTACACCTGCCAGTATGCCAATTTTTACATTATGAAATTGCAAACTAATGTACGTTTGACACTTAGCCCCAGCTGAAAATAGAGCCCATTGCCTAGAGCCTTTTTGCTTTTCTCGGCTCGGACAATTTAGTCAGTTAGACGTGACTTGACCCGGTGTTGTTCTTCTGCTGAGTCTGAGCCTGAGCTCAACCATCCAGAACGTTACAGCTGATAGCCCTCGCTGGGACCATTACAGAGGGATGCCCATTTGGTAACTCTCATACACCTTCCCCTTACAACAGTCTTTCAGCCAGTTTGTGCTGTCTTTTCCTGTGGACCTCACAGCAGTGTTGTTATAGAGCACATAGGGAAACAGTCCATTGTTGTATTCTTTGTACTGTAGATGAAAGTATCCTATCCACTCCTGTCTTTACCCAGCAGTGAGTTAAGTTGTGGTTTACTGAAGAAGAATGGCACCAAACAAGCAGCCGAGCCAGTTAGCACCTGATAGCCTTTTTGATTAAGGCTATGTGTATACTGTGTACATTCTCGTATTTGCTTTTACATGCCGAGCCCATAATGTACATCATTTGTGGTTTTATGTATGTGCTGCTAACCACACACATGACTTCAGGTTCAGATATAAAGACAGAGCAAGTCTGACTCGCCTGGTTTAAGGGTCTTTTGTTGTCCGTCTTATTACTTACGAGAGCCTTTTGCCATCTCAAACCTTCCTCTATATTGTTAGACACTGTAGATAGTTTTTTTTATAGACTTTTTCAACTACTTCTTCCATTTACTTTAATATTGGTGTGCTGCATTTTCTGTTTGTCCTTAATCCTTACGTCTATTGACGCACCGTGAAGTAACATAATAACAAAAAAAGTCTGAATCTGTCAGTTTAAGCTAGAGAATTTGTTTTGCTTGGGCTAGGTTTCAATCCACCACATCCACTCGATGGCCTTCTGCATCTGCAGTGGAAAGTGCCAGAGCTACAGCATTGTTTGTCAGACCAGGAGGCATCCCAAAAATCGGTCTTCTCATGAAAATGTCTGTAGCGTCCGAACAGGTTGGCCTACTAACTAAAGATGAGACTCTCACGAACACGATGGTGTTCTCCATTTGCTCTACGACCCCCACAAGCCCCACGGGACTCGTCTGATCTCGGTGCTGCCGATGTGCCAACTTCTGTCTGTAGCCCAAACCGTTCGGACTCTACAAACAACTATGACCCCACTATGGAAAGGGGAGATTCTCACGAACGCAATGTTTCTATCGGTTTTGCTCTACGACCCCCACAAGTGTCACAGGACTCGTCTGAATTTAATCTGGTACCGGTTGTCAGTTAAGGATTTGCTATTCATTGTGTTTCTATGGGCTATAGTAGTAAAAGCCCAATTCAATATTTTAGCAAATAATTTATTTTAGAAAACTGGATACCTACAGGGGTCTTAAAATTCAAAATTCAATAGCTAAATGATCCATGGTATGACCATCTTAAAACAATTCCTTATGTTAGCTTAGTGACCTGCGCGCGGACCTGTCTCCTAAAGTATCTTGCTGTATGTACACTAGCTGTGTGTTAGCAACTGCTGAATAAGTCACTTGGGTGTGGTCTAACCAGATTCCCCCCCCCCCCCCCACACTCATTCTCTCTCTCTCCCACTCCCCTTGTCTTCTCCTCTGCCTTTCTCCCCCGCTTCCTTGTTTTTCCCTCCCTCCCTCCCTCCCTCCCTCCCTCCCTCCCCCTCCCTCCCTCCCTCCCTCCCTCCCCTCCCTCCCTCCCTCCCTCCCTCCCTCCCGCTTTTTCTTTTTCTTCTCACCCTCTATCTGGACTTCTTCTGCCCCCTGCTCTTGCTACCATGTGCCGCCTCCTCCAGTGGCTGCTCCTCTGCCTCCAAACTCCTGCTCTGGTTCTGCAACACTAGGCCTGTTCCTGTCTAGTGCTGCTTGACAACCTCTCAAGTGAGTCTATTTCACACCTCCATACTCCCTCAACCTGCTCTGTGTTCTCTGTCAATCTCTCTGACATGCTAGTTCAGGTTACATGCATGATGTGAAGAGTGTGTGATGTGCATCTATTTCATTTTCTATTGCATTGTTTTATGTTCAATTGCACAAACTAAGAAATTATAGTTTTCTGTATTCTGTATTTTCTCTGTGTGTGCATGCATGTGGTTCTCTCCATGTCCTGAGAGAACTTGAAAGATCTCCCAAAACCGGCCAGTCAGACAGATTGTTTGTTGAGCCTGTTGAGTAGCTGAATAGGCCTGACTTGTTGCTAATCTCTTTTTGCCTGTTAATCTAATTCTGGCCTCTGATATAATCCAGTGGGCGCTATCTGCTTGATTAGATTGTAATATAAACTCTACAAGCAGTGTTGGGATGAGATAATTAATATATTACTTATTACGTTCAACAAAAGTAACATATTACCTAATAATGATGTATTACTTTGCGTTACTTTCATGGGAAAAAAACTCAGATTTCGGGCTGTTGGAAGGAGGTAGCAAGGTGAGCTGCATGCGCTGTACCAAATATAGGCTACTTACTCAGGTTTTGTCCTTTCATCTGTGGCGCTGCTTTCCTGTGCTAGTCTGCAAGTGCTGAGGTATCATATGGGCTGTTTAATTATTATTATATATTCTGTTAGCCAAACATCTGTACAATCAAATCGAAATCTTTCTCTCGTGCCACCAGTTCTGGTTAGACCGCACATACATGGACCAATAATGATGTATAGAGCCCACAATTGCCAATAGACGATGAAGCCCTCTATGTGGGCTTTGCTATCACAGAAGTGATCAATGGCAAGGATCAGAGGTGCACCCTCTATCAATTATTATTATTTTATTCATTTATGTACAGTATTTGATTTTTTTTGTACTTTGTACACCTTTTTTCTCCCCAATTTCGTTATGTACAATTGGTAGTTACAGTCTTGTCTCATCGCTACCACTCCTGTACGGATTGGGGAGAGGTAAATGTCGAGAGCCATGCGTCCTCCGAAAACACGACCACGCCAAGCCGCACTGCTTCTTGACTTACAACTCAATTCATCTGGAAGCCAGCTGCACCAATGTGTTGGAGGAAACAACGTACAGCTGGCGACCAAAGTCAGTATGCAAGGAGGCTTCCTCGGGTGGCTTCCCTCTATACATTCTTATGGACAGCAGCTGTTGTGACATTTCTCCAAACACATTTTCTCCATTCTCTCGAGAACTAAATGAGGAAACAAGTCGAGATCGGATCATGGAAACACGCTCGGCAGTGATATGGGCTCACCTTGCAATCTCTACAGGTATTGTTGCTGGAAGAACAGAGCCCTGATGTACTGTTTTGTTATGTCGAAACTTAGTTATTTCTGCTTCTGGAATAAAATATTGTAGACGATCTGAAACAATGGTATAAATAGCCAAGAGTTATAGCACTGGCTCATTAAATGGCAGTCTTTACAGTATCGGAATACGAGATGATTGACGATGAAAGCCTATGCACGATACTGTTTTCTTATTATCAGTCAAGAAATGGATCCCCAGAAAGACAGAACACCGTGCTTGAATAAGCACACTCGAAAATAGACGTACATCAACATATATAGTGCATATTAGTTATTCGATTGTTATTCCATTATACTGTATTGATAAGTGTTCTTGCATCGAATCCCTATAGATAACAAGCTGTGGGAGATGGAATACTAGCACATTCTAAACCACCTGCTAGGAGCATTACGTACTGTAGAGCCCCTCAAATTCAAATCTGGTCTTCGAAGCCAATGCTTTTTTCATTCTTCCCCTCTAAGAAGAATGAATTAGACCTAATTGTCAGTTAGAACAGAAAACCAGCAGGGGCGATTATCATGAAACCAGGTTTAACCATGTCTGTAGATAATACAGTTACAAAACCATGATGCATCTGCAAAAATATACTATCATTCTGAAGAGTAAGATGCATAGTTAATTGCTCTGTGTATTATTGTAAATACGTTTAGCATTTTCTTTTGAAGTTTGGACATTTTCACCCTTAATTTTCATTACCGAAATTTGTCCGGGTTAAATTCTCAGGTCATTTCATACAATTTTACTTTGCAAAAACCTAATTTATTTCAATAAAACACAAAGAATGTGGCTGTATTATGTCCAACATTAATAACAATGTTACTCTAGTTGAAATGTACATTAAATTATAATATTTATTACGGAAAATCATGTCTGTGGCCATGTTTCTCATTACGTAGCACTTTCAAGTTCCTGTAAGAATTCCGATCAGTATTTAAATAGTTGTATTCATCCATGATGCATCATCTGGAGGAGTAGCCCTTCGATGAGCACAAGTTAAGTTCATTTATTTGCTTATATGCCACCAGAATGAGGTTCTTAAACACACCCATTTACCTTCTCATTACCGAAATGGCTAAAAAGATTAAATTGGAAAGTGTCAGAAACATTACATTTTAACAACATGGAGGCATGAATGGGATTTAGTGATGTGGTCAATTGTTCAGATCAAATTTGATTGGTTAAATACACATATTTTGTAGATTTTATTGTGGGTGTCGCGAAATGCCTGTATTCCTAGCTCCAACAGTGCAGTAGTATCGAACAATTCACAACTATACACACCAATCTAAAATTAAAAGAATGGAATTAAGAAATGTATAAATATTAGGACGAGCAATGTCGGAGTGGCATTGACTAAAATACAGTAGAATAGAATACAGTATATACATATGAAATGAGTAAAGTAGTATGTAGACATTATTAAAGTAACTAGTGTTCCATTATTAAAGTGACCAGTGATTCCATGTCTATGTACACAGGGCAGCATAGGTACTGTTTGTTGACTCATGTCTGTCTCCTATTATTTGCCGATTGAGCTGAACACAAATGTATCATTACCACTTCATTTGCTGTTTTTTGGGGGGTAATGAGAACCTTTATTTCGGTAATGATAATAAGCTAAATGTAATGTATGGGTGTGCTGTGCTGGTGACTTTAATTTATTACTAGTTCCACTCCTTACACCTATTAAATATATTTTTGGAAAACATCAGTTATTTATTAGTAGGCTTTGTTAAATATTTTGTGCATAAACCCCGTTTAATTTAAAGCCACAATCTGGAGTTTGTGTTTCAGCAAGGAGCATCCCCGCCACTTAAATTAGAATATCCTATCACGGCTCAGGCTAAGACCCAGATGCAGACACAGGAGGCGGATCTCAGAGTTTATTACAGTACAAGGGGCAGGCAATCGGTAGGTCAAGGCAGGCAAAGAGTCGTAATCCAAATCAGAGTCAGGCAGGTACAGAACGGCAGGCAGGATCAGGACAGGTAGAAAGGTCAGAACTGGGAAGACGAGGAAAAGGAAAAACTAGAGCACAGGAAACACGGGAACACGCTGGTAGGACTTGACAAGACGAACTGGCAACAGATAAACAGAAAACGCAGGTATAAATACATGAGGTAATGGGAGACACCTGGTGGGGGTTGGAGTCAATCACAAGGCAGGTGAAACAGATCGGGGTGTGACATATCTCTGATTTTCTGTTTCACCTGTCTTGTGCTTGTCTCCACCCCCTCCATGTGTCACCCATTTTCCCCATTATCCCCTGTGCATTTATACCTGTGTTTTCTCTTTGTCTGTTGCCAGTTAGTCTTGTCTTGTAAAGCCTACCAGCGTATTGTACCGGACTTCTGTTCACTTTAGTCCCTGTTTTCTAGTTCTTCCGGTTTTGACCATTCTGCCTGGCCTGACCTTGAGCCTGCCTGCCGTTCTGTACCTTACAGACTCTGACCTGGATTACCGACCTCTGCCTGCCCTTGACCTGTGATTCAAACTGTCTGCATCTGGGTCTTATCCTGAGTTCTGATACAAACATGCAATTGCATCTTCGAAACCTGCTCATCTTTAGGAAATGTATATCTTTCATATACTTGAGACATTTTGGCTTAATTTGTTAACGTGACCTTTGTTCTTTATTCAAATACAGTGGGGCAAAAAAGTATTCAAAAAAGAAAATCACATTGTAGGATTTTTAATGAATTTATTTGCAAATTATGGTGGAAAATAAGTATTTGGTCAATAACAAAGGTTTATCTCAATACTTTGTTATATACCCTTTGTTGGCAATGACAGAGGTCAAATGTTTTCTGTAGTTTTTCACACACTGTTGCTGGTATTTTGGCCCATTCCTCCATGCAGATCTCCTCTAGAGCAGTGATGTTTTGGGGCTGTTGCTGGGCAACACAGACACAGACTTTCAACTCCCTCCAAAGATTTTCAATGGGGTTGAGATCTGGAGACTGGCTAGGCCACTCCAGGACCTTGAAATGCTTCTTACGAAGCATTGTGTCCATTGTCCTTTCTTTCTGTGCTCCCAAATGTTTAGATATGCTGCTAAAGTAACAAGACAGTTAGCTAGCTAGCTAATGAGGTAACATGATGAAACAAGGTATAAACAAATGCCCAGCCCGTGTGTGATTTTGGAACAACATGGTTTATGAACCAAAAAAATCAAACTTTTTGGTCCACCAGCCACTGTTGCAGGTAGATGGAAACCAATCACTCAGAATTCTTACCAGCCAATAAATGTATTCGCCATAATAATACCAAAAGCCCAAAGTCTCAAAATCACACTTTTTATAGAAACATAACATAATTGTATATTCTAAGGACAAAACAATGCTTAAACCACATCAGGGGACAACTTTTGAGGTCTAGGGAAGAAAATAATAAAAATAAACATTTGGGACCATATAGTTGCCCTTTAATTTCATTTGCGCAGCTCAAGAGACTGATGTTTGACTGGCTGTGTTTCTGCATGCGCGATAGCAGAGTTCACGAAACAAAAATACCCCCTATTGATGAAAATCATCATGATATGTCATTCTGCCAGTTAAGCCTACTTTGCAGTTAACATTTAATTTGGGAAGTTATATGGGAAAGCCTTTAGAAGTGACATTGCTAACTGGCAGGCAACCCCATGTCATTACATCTTCAGAAAGTTGTGTGTACAAATGTGACATATGAAAATAACAAAGATAGAACTGTGCATGGGGATTTTCTACACTCTGAGTCGATATTCACATAAGAAGGAATTCCCCTTGACAGCTGCCACAAATTGAGGGAAACAAACATTATTACCCATTGACCCACATTTTTAAATAATTATTATTATAATTATTTTTAATTTATTTAACTAGGCAAGTCAGTTAAGAACAAATTCTTATTTTCAATGATGGCCTAGGAACAGTGGGTTTAACTGCCTGTTCAGGGGCAGAACGACAGATTTGTACCTTGCCAGCTCGTATGCAGGTCGGCTGGCTATACATTCGTATCCCCCGTGGACCGGTTCGTACATAGATGCCTTTGCAGCCTGAATGGAGAATTGTTTATCTTCCTTAACTTGATTTAATGGCGAGAAGGTGGAAAAAATGATAAAATATTAATACTTTCTTTATGAAACACAATTTTCCACCACCATGCTATGGTGGCCTAATGCAACTTCCTGACATTGTGTACAGTTTTCAGACTAAGGGTAAATAACAGACTGCTGCAACTTGATTGGCTGAACAAGATGCACAACAATCTGGACTTGCGTTTAGCCACTCTAGCATGGTGGTGGAAAATGGTGTCTCCATAAAGATATTTAACAAATTTTCTTATGCCTTCTCACTATTAAATCGAGTTAAGGAGGAAATCAACGCCTTTGCAGCCTGAATGGAGAATGTTTTATGTATGAACCGGTCCACATGGGATACGAATATATAGCCTTCTGAGTATATTCCCTTTTGCCGGTTAGATGAAATGACAATCTGCCGGCCTTTAGGCTACGGCTCGTAATGCTCCCTCGTAGAGAGCCCTGTGGCTTCAGGTTATTTGGCATGGGAAATGTTGGGGACGCATTGTCCAAGTAGGCTATGCGTAGCTACTGTATGTGTGTGTAAAACATGTTAGAACTTGTTTAGTATAGTCTGTTTTTAACTCCTCTCACTACTCGTAGCTGTGTAATCTGTTTGTGTTGTTGGTATTGGCTATCTTAATGTTCTGGTCAGTAGCTAGCTAGCACTCGCATAGCTGCTAGCACTGTCATGAAACGGTATTAGGGAAGCCCGACAATATGACGTTTTGAGAGAATTAGTGAAAATGCTCGGGACCAGGCAATTTTGAAATGTAACCTTTTTAGATATCTTTCACTTTCTTATATGTAGTTTTGTAATTGACCCCCCAAAAAGTGCTTTTTGCTGTGAGCCAACCAAGGTGACCACAGGTTGTTTTCCCCAAAGACGGTGGGGCCACGACGTTCTAATGCGGATTGGGACTATAACCACAAATGAGCTTCACAGTAGAAAATGAGTTAAATGACTTCCACAACTTTCTTAACAATTCAGCCAAGAGTCATCACAACAAAAGGTGAAAGTGAATACAACATATTTAATTCAATGATTTTGTTCAAGTGGGGACAATTTGCTCTGACACAGGGGTTTATCTGCATACTGGTTTATTTGCACATTTCTACATACTGACCGCAGCCATGTGATACTTGACTGATCATGATAATGTGATTGCTTAACCTTTTTTTTTTTTTTTGCATTTGACTGATTTTTTTCCCCCCTGCCAAATGACACCAAGATTGCATGGTGCAGATTGCAGCGCCATTTACAGAGCTATAAGCATGATGGTTGTCATAGCTCTTTGAATGGTACTGTCATATGTACTGAAATACCAGCTCCATGATCCACTCACGCAGGCAGGCAAGCAGACGTCTGCACGTTGTCCTTTGGTATGTTTTTCAGTTCGTAGTGAATAGGGTAAGTGGTTAAATATGAATAGCCTGTGCCCTTTAAGACAAAGTGATAAATGAATGCCTTTCACATGAGAAATAGCTTAAAAGCTATGGTTGGGTCACATGTTACAGGTAGTCTGACATTTAAAGTCTCATAGATACAAGGTTACTAACTGTAATTTGCGGTACAGCATGTTTAAAACACGAGGTTGGTAAATGTTAAAATCTGATATACAAAACACATTTTACAAGTGGATTTATTGAGACGTGCATGCCTAATTCTTTGATTTTTATCGGGTTTTAAAGTATGGAAAGCAAAATCCATGTCTTATTAGCTGTATTAGGGTTATGTAAGAGGACTAAAGTACTAAGTGCTGCTGGTTTTCAGCATTTCACCAAGTACCTTCAGCATTTCTTTTTCTGTCTGCCATTAAATGGGTTCTGAAAGCATGCGCCCGTCTTTGTGCTGGAATCTAAGTAGCACTTCTCAACTGTTATTTGATCGTTGAATGAAATGACTGTCTTTACTTTCACCTTTTCACTGCGCGTGACACTTATGTCAACAGCAGTGTAAGTGCTTTAGCCTACTTGTCATATTTGCTAGACTGTACATTTCCACGTACACATTTTTATATTCTGAATTATGACAGAAAATGTATTTGACAGAATGTGGAAAACATCACCCATCCTCCCACCTGTGGCAACCCACACAAACTATAAGAAAGACCAGATAGGCATCTTATAGTGCATTCGGAAAGTATTCAGACCCCTTTCTCCACATTTTGTTTAGTTTTAGCCTTATTCTAAAATTGATTAAATAGTTCTACACATAATACCCCATAATGACAAAGCAACAGGTTTTTAGAAATATTTTCAAATGTATTCAAAATAAACTGAAATATCACATTTGCATAAGTATTCAGACCCTTTACTCAGTACTTTGTTGAAGCACCTTTGGCAGCAATTACAGCCTTGAGTCTTCTTGGGTATGACGCTACAAGCTTGGAACACCTATATTTGGGGAGTTTCTCCCATTCTCTGCAGATCCTCTCATGTTCTGTCAGGTTGGACGGGGAGCTTCGCCACACAGCTATTTTCAGGTCTCCAGAGATGTTCGGTAGAGTTCAAGTCCGGGCTCTGGCTGGGCCACTCAAGGACATTAAGAGACTTGTCCCGAAGCCACTCCTGTTTTGTCTGGGCTGTGTGCTTAGGGTCGTTGTGCTGTTGGAGGGTGAACCTTTTCCCCAGTCTGAAGTCCTGGAGCAGGTTTTCATCAAGGATCTCTCTGTAGTTTGCTCTGTTCCTCTTTCCCTCGATCCTGACTAGTATCCCAGTCCCTGACGCTGAAAAACATCCCCACAGCATGATGCTGCCACCACCATGCTTCACAGTAGGGATGGTCCCTGGTTTCCTCCAGACATCACGCTTGGCATTCAGGCCAAAGAGTTCAATGTTGGTTTTATCAGACCAGAGATTCTTGTTTCTCATGAGAGTCCTTTAGGTTTCTTTTGGCAAACTCCAAGCTGGCTGTCATATGCCCTTTACTGAGGGACTTCCGACTGGCCACTCATCCATAAATGCCTGATTGGTGGAGTGCTGTAGAGATGCTTGTCCTTCTAGAAGGTTCTCCCATCTCCACAGAGGAACTCTGGAGCTCTGTCGGAGTGATCATCGGGTTCTTGGTTACCTCCTTGACCAAGGCCCTTCTCCACCGAATGCTCTGAGTCTTGGTGGTTCCAAACTTCTTCCATTTAAGAATGATGGAAGCCACTGTGTTCTCGGGGACCTTCAATGATGCATAAATATTTTGGTACCCTTCCCCAGACACAGTCCTGTCTCGGAGCTCTACGGACAATTCCTTCAAACTCATGATTTTTGCTCTGACATGCATTGTCAACTGTGGGACCTTACATAGACAGGTGTGTGCCTTTCCAAATCATGTCCAATCAATTGAATTGATCAAAGGTGGACTCCAATTAAGTTGTAGAAACAGCTCAAGGATGACCAATGGAAAGAGGATGGACCTGAATTCAATTTAGAGTCTCATAGCAAAGTTTACATACACTTATGTTGGAGTCATTAACCTGTTTTTCAACCACTCCACAAATTTCTTGTTAACAAACTATAGTTTTGGCAAGTCGGTTAGTACATCTACTTTGTGCATGATGCAAGTAATTTTTCCAACAATTGTTTGCCAACAGATTATTTCACCAATTCCAGTGGGTCAGAAGTTTACATACACTAAATTGACTGTGCC
Source organism: Oncorhynchus gorbuscha (assembly GCF_021184085.1). Classification (NCBI taxonomy): domain Eukaryota; kingdom Metazoa; phylum Chordata; class Actinopteri; order Salmoniformes; family Salmonidae; genus Oncorhynchus; species Oncorhynchus gorbuscha. The sequence continues at coordinate 60,115,673 of NC_060185.1, forward strand.
TTTAAACATCTTGGAAAATTCCAGAAAATGATTTCATGGCTTCAGATGCTTTTGATAGGCTAATTGACATCCTTTCTTGTTTATTTTGTATTTATTTATTTTACCTTTATTTTACCAGGTAGGCTAGTTGAGAACAAGTTCTCATTTACAAATGCGACCTGGCCAAGATAAAGCAAAGCAGTTTGACACATACAACAACACAGTTACACATAGAATAAACAAACATACAATCAATAATATAGTAGAAAAATATATATACAGCATATAAAAATGGGATTAGATAAGAGAGGTAAGGCAATAAATAGGCCATGGTGGCGAAGTAATTACAATATAGCAATTAAACACTGGAATGGTAGAATGTGCAGAAGATGCATGTGCAAGTAGAGATACTGGGGTGCAAAAGAGCAAGATATATACATAAATACAGTATGGGGACGAGATAGATTGGATGGGCTATTTACAGATTAGCTACAGTATGTACAGGTGCAGTGATCTGTGAGCTGCTCTGACAGCTGGTGCTTAAAGTTAGTGAGGAAGGTAAGTCTCCAGCTTTAGTGATTTTTGCAGTTTGTTCCAGTCATTGGCAGCAGAGAACTGGAAGGAGAGGCGGCCAAAGGAAGAATTGGCTTTGGGGGTGACCAGTGAGATATACCTGCTGGAGCATGTGCTACGGGTGGGTGCTGCTATGGTGACCAGTGAGCTGAGATAAGGCGGGGCTTTACCTAGCAGAGATTTGTAGATGACCTTGAGCCAGTGGGTTTGGCGATGAGTATGAAGCGAGGGCCAGCCAACGAGAGCATACAGGTCGCAGTGGTGGGTAGAATATGGGGATTTGGTGACAAAACGGATGGCACTGTGATAGACTGCATCCAATTTGTTGAGTAGTGTTGGAGGCTATTTTGTAAATGACATCGCCGAAGTCGAGGATTGGTAGGATGGTCAGTTTGGCAGCATGAGGGTATGTTTGGCAGCATGAGTGAAGGATGCTTTGTTGCGAAATAGGAAGCCAATTCTAGATTTCATTTTGGATTGGAGATGTTTATTGTGAGTCTGGAAGGAGAGTTTACAGTCTAACCAGACTTTTTATTTTATTTCACCTTTATTTAACCAGGTAAGCTAGTTGAGAACAAGTTCTCATTTGCAACTGCGACCTGGCCAAGATAAAGCATAGCAGTGTGAACAGACAACACAGAGTTACACATGGAGTAAACAATTAACAAGTCAATAACACAGTAGGAAAAAAAGGGGAGTCTATATACATTGTGTGCAAAAGCCATGAGGAGGTAGGCTTTAGGGATGATCAGTGAGATACACCTGCTGGAGCGCGTGCTACGGATGGGTGTTGCCATCGTGACCAGTGAACTGAGATAAGGCAGAGCTTTACCTATCATGGACTTGTAGATGACCTGGAGCCAGTGGGTCTGGCGACGAATATGTAGCGGGGGCCAGCCGACTAGAGCATACAAGTCGCAGTGGTGGGTGGTATAAGGTGCTTTAGTGACAAAACGGATGGCACTATGATAAACTGCATCCAGTTTGCTGAGTAGAGTGTTGGAAGCAATTTTGTAGATGACATCGCCGAAGTCGAGGATCGGTAGGATAGTCTGTTTTACTAGGGTAAGTTTGGCGGCATGAGTGAAGGAGGCTTTGTTGCGGAATAGAAAGCCGACTCTTGATTTGATTTTCGATTGGAGATGTTTGATATGAGTCTGGAAGGAGAGTTTACAGTCTAGCCAGACACGTAGGTACTTATAGATGTCCACATATTCAAGACACCTAGGTATTTGTAGTTATCCACATATTCTAAGTCAGAACCGTCCAGAGTAGTGATGCTGGACAGGTGGGCAGGTGCGGGGGACGATCGATTGAAAAGCTTGCATTTAAGAGCAGTTGGAGGCCACGGAAGGAGAGTTGTATGGCATTGAAGCTCATCTGGAAGTTAGTTAAGTGTCCAAAGAAGGGCCAAAGGTATACATAATGGTGTCGTCTGCGTAGAGGTGGATCAAAGAATCACCAGCAGCAAGAGTGACATCATTGATGCATACAGAGAATAGAGTCGGCCCGAGAATTGAACCCTTTGGCACCCCCATAGAGACTGCCAGAGGTCCGGACAACAGGCCCTCCAATTTGACACACTGAACTCTCTGAGAAGCAGTTGGTGAACAAGGTGAGGCAATCATTTAAGAAACCACAGCTGTTGAGTCTACAAATAAGAAGGTTGTGATTGACAGTCGAAAGCCATAGCCAGGTCGATGAATATGGCTGCACAGTAATGTATCTTATCGATGGCGGTTATGATATCGTTTAGGACCTTGAGCGTGGCTGAGGTGCACCCATGACCAGCTCGGAAACCAGATTGCATAGAGGAGAAGGTACGGTGGGTTTCGAAATGGTCGGTAATCTGTTTGTTAACTTAGATTTCAAAGACCTTAGAAAGGCAGGGTAGAATATATATAGGTCTGTAGCAGTTTAGGTCTAGAGTGTCACCTCCTTTGAAAAGGGGGGTGACCGCTGCAGCTTTCCAATCTATGGGAATCTCAGACGATACGAAAGAGGTTGAACAGGCTAGAATAAGGTTTGCAACAATTTCGGCAGATCACTTTAGAAAGAGTGTTCAGATTGTCTAGCCCGGCTGATTTGTAGGGGTCCAGATTTTGCAGCTCTTTCAGAACATCAGCTATCTGGATTTGGGTGAAGGAGAAGTGGGGGAGGTTTGGACGAGTTGCTGTGAGGAGCGCAGGCCTGTTGACCGGGGTAGGGCTAGCCAAGTGGAAAGCATGGCCAGCCGTAGAAAAATGCTTCTTGAAATTCTCAATTATAGTGGATTTATCGGTGGTAACATTGTTTCCTTGCCTCAGTGCAGTGGGCAGCTGGGAGGAGGTGCTCTTATTCTCCATGGACTTTACAGTGTTCCAGAACTTTTTTGAGTTTGTGCTACAGGTTGCACATGTCTGCTTGAAAAATCTAGCCTTAGCGTTCCTAACTGCCTGTGTATATTTGTTCCTAACTTCCCTGAAAAGTTGCATATCACGGGGGCTGTCCGATGCTAATGCAGAACGCCACAGGATGTTTTTGTGTTGGTCAAGGGCAGTCAGGTCTGGAGACAACCAAGGGCTATATCTGTTCCTGGTTCTACATTTTTTGAATGGGGCATGCTTATTTAAGATGGTGAGGAACTTTTAAAGAATAACAAGGCATCCTCTACTGACTGGATGAGGTCAATATCCTTCCAGGATACCCGGGCCAGGTCGATTTGAAAGGCCTGCTTGCTGAAGTGTTTTAGGGAGCGTTTGACAGTGATGAGGGGTGGTCATTTGACCGCAGACCCATTACGGATGCAGGCAATGAGGCAGTGATTGCTGAGATCTTGGTTGAAAACAGCGGAGGTGAATTTGAAGAGCAAGTTAGTTAGGATGATATCTATGACGGTGCCCGTGTTTATGGATTTGGGGTTGTACCTGGTGGGTTCATTGATAATTTGTGTGAGATTGAGGACATCAAGCTTAGATTGTAGGATGGCCGGGGTGTTAACCATGTCACAGTTTAGGTCACCTAGCAGCACGAGCTCTGAAGATAGATGGGGGCAATCAATTCAATATATGGTGTCCAGGGCACAGCTGGGGGCAGAGGGTGGTCTACAGTAAGTGGCAACAGTGAGAGACTTGTTTCTGGAGAGATGGATTTTTAAAAGTAGAAGTTAGAATTGTTTGGGTACAGACTTAGAGAGTAAGACAACTCTATTTGAGTCAATTGGAGGTGTACCTGTCGATATATTTCAAGGCCTACCTTCAAACTCAGTGCCTCTTTACTTGACATCATGGGAAAATCCATAGAAATCATCCTAGACCTCAGAAAGAAATTGTAGACCTCCACAAGTCTGGTTCATCCTTGGGAGCAATTTCCGAATGCCCGAAGGTACCACGTTCATCTGTATCAACAATAGTACGCAAGTATAAACACCATGGGACCACGCAGCCGTCATACTGCTCAGGAAGGAGACACGTTCTGTCTGCTAGAGATTAATTTACTTTCGTGCGAAAAGTGCAAATCAATCCCAGAACAACAGCAAAGGACCTTGTGAAGATGCTGGAGGAAACAGGTACAAAAGTATCTATATCCACAGTAAAACGAGTCCTACATCGACATAACCTGAAAGGCCGCTCAGCAAGGAAGAAGCCACTGCTCCAAAACCGCCATAAAAAAAGCCAGACTATGGTTTGCAACTGCACATGGGGAAAAGATCGTACTTTTTGGAGATATGTCCTCTGGTCTGATGAAACAAAAATATAACCGTTTGGCCATAATGACCATCGTTATGTTTGGAGGAAAAAGGGGGAGGCTTGCAAGCCGAAGCGCACCATCCCAACCGTGAAGTACAGGGGTGGCAGCATCATATTGTGGGGCTCTTTGCTACAGGAGGGACTGGTGCACTTCACAAAATAGATGTCATCATGAGGTAGGAAAATTATGTTGCTTCAATATATCCACATCTCAAGACATCAGTCAGGCAGTTAAAGCTTGGTCGCAAATGGGTATTCCAAATGGACAATGACCCCAAGCATACTTCCAAAGTTGTGGCAAAATGGCTTAAGAATAACAAAGTCAAGGTAAGTCAAGTGGCCATCACAAAGCCCTCAATCCTATAGAACATGTTTTGGCAGACCTGAAAAAGCGTGTGCGTGCAAGGAGGTCTACAAATCTGACTTCGTTACACCTGCTCTGTCAGGAGGAATGGGCTAAAGTTCACGCAACTTATTGTGGAATGTTTGACCCAAATTAAACAATTTATAGGCAATGCTACCAAATACTAATTGAGTGTATGTAAACTTCTGACCCACTGGGAATGTGATGAAAGAAATAAAAGCTGAAATTAATCATTCTCTACTATTATTCTGACATTAGACATTCTTAAAATTAAGTGATCCTAACTGACCCAAGATAGGGAATTTTTACTTGGATTAAATGTCAGGAATTGTGGAAAAACTGTGTTTAAGTGTATTTGGCTAAGTTGTATGTAAACTTCCGACTTCAACTGTATATAAATAAGGTATTTCTTTTTTCTTTTTAATACATTTCAAAAACAGTTTTCCCTTTGTCATTATAGAGTATTGTGTGTAGATTGATGAGGAAAAAAATACTTAAATCTGGAAATAGCCAAGGGTACTGAATGCTTTCCAAATGCACTGTATAGGCAACATGAAGGCACCTGGGACATTTCATTACAAAGTTGGCATATGAATTTAAAGAACACAAGTGCAAGGTTGACATTCAATGCATGCTCCCCTAGTTACAGAAAGGAGCATCAACCAATCAGTGAATAGCCTATCTGATGGTCACATTGTAGCGCTGTTGAGGAAAATCTACCACTGAAGTCAGAAGAAAGGGTCTCTCTCTCTCAAGGGGCTTTATTGGCATGGGAAACATATGCTTATATTGCCAAATAAAGTGAAATAGATCATAAACAAAAGTGAAATGAACAGTAAACATTTCACTCACAATTGTTCCAAAAGAATAAAGACATGTCAAATGTAATATGTCTGTATACAGTGTTGTAATGAGTAGTTAAAGTACAAAAGGGGAAAAAATCAACATAAATATAGGTTATATTTACAATGGTGTTTGTTCTTTACTGGTTGCCCTTTTCATGTCGCAACAGGTCACAAATCTTGCTGCTGTGATTGCAGACTGTGGTATTTCACCCAATAGAAATGGGAGTTTATCAAAATGTATTTGTTTTTGAATTCTTTGTGGGTGTAATCTGAGGGAAATATGTGTCTCTAATATGGTCATACATTTGGCAGGAGGTTAGGAAGTGCAGCTCAGTTTCCACCTAATTTTGTGGGCAGTGTACATGTAACAGTATAACTTTAGACCGTCCCCTCGCCCATACCCGGGCGCGAACCAGGGACCCTCTGCACACATCAACAACAGTCACCCTCGAAGCATCGTTACCCATCGCTCCACAAAAGCCGCGGCCCTTGCAGAGCAAGGGGAACTACTACTTCAAGGTCTCAGAGCAAGTGACGTCACCGATTGAAACGCTATTTAGCGCAAACACCGCTAACTAGCTAGCCATTTCACATCCGTTACATACACATAGCCTGTCTTCTCTTGAGAGCCAGGTCTGCGTTCAGCGGACTTTCTCAATAGCAAGGACATGTTCACTGAGTCTGTCCATAGTCAAAAATGTCCTTCATTTTCGGTCAGTCAAAGTGATCTGCCACTGTGTACTCTCTGTTTAGGGCCAAATAGTATTCTAGTTTGCTATTTTTTTTGTATATTCTTTTCAATGTGTCAAGTAATTATCTTTTTGTTTTCACATCATTTGGTTGGGTCTAATTGTGTTGCTGTCCTGAGGCTCTGTGGGGTCTGTTTGTGAACAGAGCCCCAGGACCAGCTTGCTTAGAGGGCTCTTCTCCAGGTTCATTTTTTTGTAGATGATGGTTTTGTTATGGAAGGTTTGTGAATCGCTTTCTTTTAGGTGGTTGTATAATTTAATTCTACTCTGCATGCATTATTTGATGTTGTACATTGTACACGGGATATTTTTGCAGAATTCTGCATGCGGAGTCTCAATTTGGGGTTTGCCCCATTTTGTGAATTCTTGGTTGGTGAGCAGACCCCAGTCCTCACAACCATGAAGGGCAATGGGTTCTATAAATGATTCACGTATTTTTAGCCAGATCCTAATTGGCATGTTGAATTTTATGTTCCTTTTGATGGCATAGATTCTTGCCTTGTCTCTCAGATCGTTCACAGCTTTGAGGAAGTTACCTGTGGCACTGATGTTTAGGCCGAGGTATGTATAGTTTTTTGTGTGCCCTAGGGGAAAAGTGTCTAGATGGAATTTGTATTTGTGGTCCTGGCAACTAGACCTTTTTTGGAACACCATTATTTTTTGTCTTACTGAGATTCACTGTCAGGGCCCAGGTCTGACAGTCTCTCTCTCACTCTCTCCCCGTCAGTGTTTCCACCTTAAACAATAGTTGAATTTTTTGGGATTAACTCTGAACATATGATTTAAAGATGCTTGTTTTACACTGTCAGGGCATCACCTACAGTAAATCTGAGGGTTTTCGTCTTCAAGTGGACTGTAGGGAATTCAGCACTCTGGGCTATGTTGGACACAGTCCAGCTGCAAGTTTCTTGGAGAGTCCGTTCATTTTAGAGTACTCCTTCCATTTGTGTGGTTTCTGCTCTTTGTCATAGTGGTGTAGTATAATGTATAAATTATCATAAAAGCAACCATTGTGCCTTCAATATCAAATCAAATTGTATTTGTCACATACACATGGTTAGCAGATGTTAATGCGAGTGTAGCAAAATGCTTGTGCTTCTAGTTCCGAAAATGCAGTAATATCCAACGAGTAATCTAACCTAACAATTTCACAACAACTACCTTATACACACAAGTGTAAAGGAATGAATAAGAATATGTACATTAAAAAATATATGAATGAGTGATGGTATAGAACGACATAGGCAAGATGCAGTGGAAGTATAGAGTATACAGTATATACATATGAGATAAGTAATGTAGGGTATGTAAACATATGAAGTGGCATTGTTTAAAGTGGCTAGTGATACATTTATTACATGCATTTTTCCATTATTAAAGTGGCTGGAGTTGAGTCAGTATGTTGGCAGCAGCCACTCAATGTTAGTGATGGCTGTTTAACAGTCTGATGGCCTTGAGATAGAAGCTGTTTTTCAATCTCTCGGTCCCTGCTTTGATGCACCTGTACTGACCTCGCCTTCTGGATGATAGCGGTGTGAACAGACAGTGGCTCGGGTGGTTGTTGTTGTCCTTGATGATCTTTATGGCCTTTCTGTGACATCGGGTGGTGTAGGTGTCCTGGAGGGCAGGTAGTTTGCCCCCTGTAATGCGTTGTGCAGACCTCACTACCCTCTGGAGAGGATTACTGTTATGGGCGGAGCAGTTGCCGTATCGGGCGGTGATACAGCCCAATAGGATGCTCTCGATTGTGCATCTGTGTTTTTGGTGACCAGGCAAATTTCTTCAGTCTCCTGAGGTTGAAGACATGCTGCTGCGCCTTCTTCACCATGCTGTCTGTGTGGGTGGACCATTTCAGTTTGTCCGTGATGTATACGCCGAGAAACTTAAAACTTACTACCCTCTCCACTACTGTCCTGTCGATAGGGGGCTGCTCCCTCTGCTGTTTCCTGAAGTCCACGATCATCTCCTTTGTTTTGTTGATGTTGAGTGTTATTTTCCTGATACCACACTCCGAGGGCCCTCAGCTCCTCCCTGTAGGCCGTCTCATCGTTGTTGGTAATCAAGCCTGCCACTGTAGTGTCATCTGCAAACTTGATGATTGAGTTGGAGGTGTGTATGGCCACGCAGTCATGGGTGAACAGAGTACAGGAGAGGGCTCCAGTGTTGAGGATCAGCGGGGTGGAGATGTTGTTACCTACCCTCACCAGGGCGGCCCGTCAGGAAATCCAGGACCCAGTTGCACAGGGCGGGGTCGAGACCATGGGTCTCGAGCTTGATGACGAGTTTGGAGGGTACTATGATGTTAAATGCTGAGCTGTAGTCTATGAACAGCATTCTCACATAGGTATTCCTCTTGTCCAGATGAGTTAGGGCAGTGTGATTGTGATTGCGTCATCTGTGGACCTATTGGGGTGGTTAACAAATTGGAGTGGGTCTAGGGTGTCAGGTAGGGTGGAGGTGATATGGTCCTTGACTAGTCTCTCAAAGCACTTCATGGTGACGGAAGTGAGTGCTACAGGGCGGTAGTCATTTAGCTCAGTTACCTTAGCTTTCTTGGGAACAGGAACAATGGTGGCCCTCTTGAAGCATGTGGGGACAGCAGACTGGGATAAGTATTGATTGAATATGTCGGTAAACACACCAGCCAGCTGGTCTGCGCATGCTCTGAGGACACGCGAGGATTAACACGTTTAATTGTTTTGCTCACGTTGGCTGCAGTGAAGGAGATCCCGCAGGGTTTGGTAGTGGTCAGTGGCACTGTATTGTCCTCAAAGCGAGCAAAGAAGTGAAATGTGAAGAGTTTTAAAAGTCACTTATGAATTAGTCAATGAAACATCACACCTCTAACCATCACGTGTGTGGTGCAGCACGGTTCTGAATTATAAAAGCTTATGCTCTCCTGTTGGCGATGAGCAGGTAAACACTAGCTGATATTTTTTAAAAGTTTTCCGCCCATTGAAATATGTAATGTCATCTTGGGATGTTGTCTGCCAGCAGCTAGCTACAATTATTCATGAACAGCAGTCTGGTCTCACCTGAGTCAACGCTCTTCACCCTACTGTATTCCCCTGGCTGCGAGGCACACAGACTGTGATTTTTTAAATAATTTAAATGTAATCTTTTATTTAACTAGGCAAGTCAGTTAAGAACTAATTCTTATTTTCAATGACGGCCTACCCCGGCCAAACCCGGACGACACTGTGCCAATTGTGCGCTGCCTTATGGGATTCCCAATCATGGCCAGATGTGATCCAGCCTGGATTTGAACCAGGGTCTGTAGTGACACCTCTTGCACTAAGATGCAGTGCCTTAGACTGCTGCACCACTCGGGAGCCTAAATTATTTTCTCAAAGAAAATGCAATATTATTTTTCTCCCATCGGAAAGCGGGGATAGGACCCCCTTTAGTGCCGTCCTCAACTAATCTATGGCCATAGAACTTCAGGTGTTGGGGCCGGCCTCTGAAAGTATTGCAAGATTTTTAAATCTGGTTTATGTGAAGACAAAAAGGCCTCAGACTTGTACATTTACAGCACACTCCTCTCCACAACACATGTTTAAAAACATGTTCACACACAAAGGTTTACTCTGTCTTATTCTCATTACTCAACACTTCTCTCTCTCTGTCAAACACACACAGACACACACACACCTCGCGCACACACACACCCCCCCACACACACACACACACACACACACATCTGAATTGCAAGGTAAACAGACTTCTCCTCTCCCAGGGGACTCATAGGTACGTTTCTTATTTTTGCTCTCTCCATATTGGCTCCTCATTCCAGTCAAAGAAACAATCAGGTCAGGAATGCTCTACCACTGCAACGGCAACCGTCACTCAACTAGAAGTAATCAAACTATCTTTGTTCCATGTAGAGTTTCAGCATGTTGATGTTATTATCTTAAAACAGACACAACGTTCCTCCAACTACCACAGCTGGCTTCCCTGTGTGTTAGCTAGCCTGGACACCCACAGCTGCCTGCTGGAATTTGGTGCCTGTCTGGCCCCTGCCCTGATTGTGTGTGTGTGTGTGTGTGTTTGTTTCTAACCAGCCAGAGAGCTGTTTGTATTCTGGACCCCTCACTGAAAGATCAATCACACTGCTTGGCTTCTCTCTGTAGTCCTGCCAGTCTTGCACTGGGCCCTGTTTGGAGTTCCATGTCTATATCCAGATTAGCATATGGGCATTCTGTATGATGGAGCTCCATGTCTGTATCCAGATTAGCATATGGGCATTCTGTATGATGGAGCTCCATGTCTGTATCCAGATTAGCATATGGACATTCTGTATGATGGAGCTCCATGTCTGTATCCAGATTAGCATATGGGCATTCTGTATGATAGAGCTCCATGTCTGTATCCAGATTAGCATATGGGCATTCTGTATGATAGAGCTCCATGTCTGTATCCAGATTAGCATATGGGCATTCTGTATGATAGAGCTCCATGTCTGTATCCAGATTAGCATATGGGCATTCTGTATGATGGAGCTCCATGTCTGTATCCAGATTAGCATATGGACATTCTGTATGATGGAGCTCCATGTCTGTATCCAGATTAGCATATGGGCATTCTGTATGATAGAGCTCCATGTCTGTATCCAGATTAGCATATGGGCATTCTGTATGATAGAGCTCCATGTCTGTATCCAGATTAGCATATGGGCATTCTGTATGATAGAGCTCCATGTCTGTATCCAGATTAGCATATGGGCATTCTGTATGATAGAGCTCCATGTCTGTATCCAGATTAGCATATGGGCATTCTGTATGATAGAGCTCCATGTCTGTATCCAGATTAGCATATGGGCATTCTGTATGATAGAGCTCCATGTCTGTATCCAGATTAGCATATGGGCATTCTGTATGATAGAGCTCCATGTCTGTATCCAGATTAGCATATGGGCATTCTGTATGATAGAGCTCCATGTCTGTATCCAGATTAGCATATGGGCATTCTGTATGATAGAGCTCCATGTCTGTATCCAGATTAGCATATGGGCATTCTGTATGATAGAGCTCCATGTCTGTATCCAGATTAGCATATGGGCATTCTGTATGATGGAGCTCCATGTCTGTATCCAGATTAGCATATGGACATTCTGTATGATGGAGCTCCATGTCTGTATCCAGATTAGCATATGGGCATTCTGTATGATAGAGCTCCATGTCTTTATCCAGATTAGCATATGGGTATTATGTATGATGGAGCTCCATGTCTGTATCCAGATTAGCATATGGGCATTCTGTATGATGGAGCTCCATGTCTGTATCCAGATTAGCATATGGACATTCTGTATGATGGAGCTCCATGTCTTTATCCAGATTAGCATATGGGCATTCTCTATGGTGCCATGTCTCATTTAAGGCTCCCTTCAAAAATACATTTCTATATTAATGAATTTCTTATGTAAATGAGGTTCCTATGTTAATGTGACTTTGCATAAATAAATGCTGGAAACAACAGTGGGTAGTGGCTGTTGAGTAGTACCCTTCATTCTGCCTACATCCTCAGAGACAATAGCTTGCTTAATCAGGTATCGTTCAATAAAGACTTCTGGGGCGCCCCCTTGCTGGCGTGCCTGTCCCTCTTCTGGAGAAAGACAGGTGGAACATGAGCCCCAGCGTAATGAAGGGAGGCCCCTCCTGCTGTGTCCCGATGCCCTCCCTGTGCCCTGTGTCATGTCAAAAATCTTCCCAGTGTGAAATAGTTCCCAATCGTTCTGATTGTGTTGTGATTGTGACATCGTGTTGTAAAGATGTTCACAGCGTGAAAATGTTCCCAGTCAATAATTTGCACGTGTGTCTGTGTGGATGGCTGAGCTCGTGCAGATGTTTCTCTCACACCCCCTCACCCTTGATTTGGCTAGCTAACTAGCATAATTAGCTATAAACTGGTAAAGATGGCATCTTCTCAGAGGTGTGCAGTTTTAACTTGTTTGTATAGCTAACTAATTAACTAAAAAACATATATGCACTGGCAATCGAAAACGTAGCACCCAAGTCTTTGCAATTGAAAAAAAAATCTCTCCTCACATCAACCCTCAGCACTTTGACACATAAGTCCAGGAATTTATATGCTGACCTTACGCCCCAACGAGCTTCTGATTGGTCAGAGTCAATACTCCTGGCCATAATTTGATATGCAGATGTGTGAAGCAAATGCACATGCAGACAGAACAGTTTTTTGAGGTTGAGGGAGGGTGAGAGAGAAACATCCGCATGAGCTCGGACATCCACAAAAAATGATGCAATTATTGAACTGGGAACATTTACATTTTAGAACACAATCAGAACGATTTCACGCTGGGAAGCTTTTTACGTGACACCCTTGTGTGAACCAGAACATGTTGGAGTAGATTAGTTTGTAATAGATTCCATCTCCTCCTCCAAAAGAAGGTTGGAATTGCAGAATTGCCTATTACCAAGAGGAGCTGGGTTTTGCTTCCCTATTTAATTCCAAACAGCTCAGTAAGGAAGCTTTGACCCCTGCTCCTCTGCCATAGATTGCCTATTACCAAGAGGAGCTGGGTTTTGCTTCCCTATTTAATTTCAAACAGCTCAGTAAGGAAGCTTTGACCCCTGCTCCTCTGCCATAGATTGTGCTCCTTAGCAGGCTGAAATGGAAAAACATGTATTCTTCGATCTGACGTCGCCCAGATAAACAAACTGGAAAACATGTTATTATCTAATTAGTTAGATTCTCAGCCCCGCTCTCTGATTCATTTAATTTCACTATATTTTCAAACTGATGCCCATTCTGTTTAGTCATTCTCTGAACAAAGTTGTTCAGACAAAATTAGTTAGAATGAGCACATGTATTTATTCTCCAAGACCAAAGTTGAAAAGTTTAAGCCCTCACAATAAATTATGGTGTTCACTTTGAATTACCATCCTCTACCAGAGTAGCTGCAAATGTATACAGTAATTCTTGTTCTAGTTACATTATGGAGTTTGTTGAACTCTCAGAGGCAACACTGTGTCTAACCCACAGTGAAGCATATGGCACAGATCAAACACTTGACTGCTGTGGCCACAGCTGAGTGGCTGTTATGCTGTGGTCAGTGGTAATGAGCCATTAATACCAATGAGATGAAACCTGGGCTCATATCCACAATGCGTCTCAGAGTAAGAGTGCAGATCTAGGATCAGTTTTGCCTTTTAGATACTAATGAATAAGATTATATTGACAGATCCTAGATCAGCACTCCTACTGTTCTCTCGAACACTTCCTTGATCATCCACCACCAGTTTACTGTATATACAGGGCAGGTGACAAAAGGCAGATATTTGTTCCTATTTCTAAACTTGCCCAAGTAACAGTTTTGGATTCAGGAAGCCTACATTGTTTGTGACTTCTAATTCTTAAGAGTCTAAGCCGTTGGTGGTTCAGGAAATAAACACAGGAAATATACAAAAGTTTTAGAACACCTAATTCAAGGATTTTTCTTTATTTTTACTATTTTCTACATTGTAGGAAGGAAGGAAAAGCAGCAAACAAGTGCTCAGCATATGTGGGAAGTCCTTCAAGACTGTTGGAAAAGCATTCCAGGTGTAGCTGGTTGAGAGAATGCCAAGAGTGTGCAAAGCTGTCATCAATGCAAAGGGTGGCTATTTGAAGAATCTCAAATATAATATATATTTTGATTTATTTAACACCTTTTTGGTTACTACATGATTCCATATGTGTTATTTCGTAGTTTTGATGTCTTCACTATTATTTTACAAAGTAGAACATAATAAAAATAAAGAAAAACCCTTGAATGAGTAGGTGTTCTAAAACTTTTGACCGGTAGTGTAAATATATATTATTTGACACATATTTAACCCTTTTTTGGGGTAGGCACAAAACTACCTTCATACTTCCATAGATTTTTTAAAACTAGTACTGGTTACCTTCAGACGAGTCCCGTGGCACTTGTGGGGGACCGTAGAGCAAAACGGAGAACTTGTGCTTGTCGTGCTTGTGAGAATCTTCCATTTTCCATTAGTTTGTAGCCTAAACGGTTTGGATGCTACAAACAGAAGTCGGCACATCAACGGTACCAACTTCAGACGAGTCCCGTTGGGGTTGTAGAGAAAATCAGAGAACACCCTCGTGTTCCTGAGAGTCTCATATTGCCACAGAGTGGTCATATTAGTTTTTTTAGGCCAAACCTTTCTAACTGAACGGTTTGGCCTACCATTCAGACACTACAGAGTTTTTCGTGAGAAGACCGATTTTTCGGGATGTAGTTCGGCCACCTTCAACCGCAAATGCAGAAGGCTTCCATGGGCGGATGTGGTGGATTGAGACGCAACATATGTAAAAAAATATATAAAAAAATTAATGGATATGTCTAGCTTAACCCTTTCTCCTACAATTTCCATCAAAATCCGTCTGTTTAAGCTGTAGCTTTCTGTATTTTTGTTGTTGCATGGGGTGCATCTCAATCCACTGCATCCGCCGATGGCAGAACTAAAGCGGTGTTTGTCAGACCACGAGACATCCTGACAATCGGTCGACTCACTAACCCCTCTGTGGAAAGACGAGACTCTCATGAACACAATGGTGTTCTCTGTTTTTGCTCTACCACCCTACAAGCCTCACGGGACTAATATGACCACCCTGTGGAAAGGTGAATCTGTTACGAACACGTACAGTACCTGTCGGTTGTTTTGCTCTAACAAGACTCGTCTCAAGGTCATAGGTGCCAGTAAAAAAAAATGTATGGAAGTATATATGGAGAAAGAAAAAGTTTCCTGATCTTTCTTATATCTCTCAGCTATAGAACAGACACTTCAGAACAAACTTTCTTTAGATTTTTTTTTGGGGGGGGACAATCTGTTCCATTTAGTGAATCTGTTATTCGATGAGTTATGGGCTAATAGCAGTAATGCCAAATTCAATGTTTCATCAAATATTTTTTAAATATATTTTTGGATACCTTAAGTGGTCTTAAAATGTTTAATAAAATAATGAAATGATCCTTGGTATGACCATCTTAAATCAATTCCATATGTTATCTTAGTAGAACCCCTACCCCGGCTTTGACAGGGCTTAGACTCTAGAGGGTTTTAAACTGACAGATTCTGAGTGGATTTTTTATTTATTAGGTTACTTAGATTAACATACCGTCACTAGACTCTAGGGGGTTTAAAGCCCAGCGACTAGCAAAACTGTTTATATGAACCGTAAGACAAGCTCTCTAAAAGGTTTGGATGGATTATATTAAAATGTCAGCGGTTAAGCGTTAATAAATTCAGGATGAGAATCAGAGAGAGGGCAGCAGAGAATGGGTGGTGGCCATGCCAGTCAAGAGGGTGCTCTGGCCTATTGTATGTGTTGCTGCTATCCCTTAGTACAGAGCTCAGGAGCTGCTATAGGGATACAGAGAAAGAGAGGAGATGGACTCATCTGCCCCTCCATCACTGCAATTATTACATCATAATGTACTATACCTAAGTCATGTGTTTCCAGGGCATTTTATCCATTAGGAGCAGTGTCACCATCTTCCTTTCAGTCTGTGGTTCTCTCTGTGGGTAATTGGTACCACTATATCAGTTGTACCACCACAAGCAGGACATTTAGGGTTAAACACTGCAATGTGGTAGCAATTTTGGGTTCTGCTCCATTGGAAAGCTCTAGCACATTTCCTTTAATCCCGGAACATTAGACAGTTTTGAGGGGGGTTTTTTAAAGTACATTTCACAGCCAATTTCTAAGCAGGAATTGCCTTTGGTTTGGTTGTTTATGAAAACAGATCCTAATGGTTTTAGGATGGCTTCCACCTCTCAAACAGAGACAATGAGTCAATATGACAGTGAATTGTTTGATACACTTCAACGTAAGCGATTTACTCCAGAGAAATCACTCATGATATGGTTTCCAAATGGTGTTTCTTTCTCACCTGTTTGATGATTGGCTTTCTTGCACGTGGGAAATGTAATTTAGTTAGCGTGATTATTTTATGCAATGAGTTTTGCCATATTCATATGTCTCAATTTCCCTTGAAAGTGTGTTTTAGATTTGGAGTGAATGAATGATCACGTTACAGTCAATGTGACCGTTTTGTACTTTATAGGGCGCTCATTCCAACTTCTGATTATATGTCCTTTGATTATATGATCAGTGCAAGCGTCACAGAATTTGAAGAAATACGAAACCGTTGATCATATCGCTTACTCATTTGAGAGTTGGCGAAGTAATGTTTTACTGTGTCAGAAGAAATAAGTATTAAGAAAACATCTGTGGCCCTAAACTTGTCAAAGTTAAAATCATGACTTGCGTCTAAAATGTGCAGCCGGATGGTTTTCACTCACCGTTCTGTATCGTCAACATGACACGATTTCAGCCATCCATTAAAGGAAAAAATGTCTGCCTTTTTGGTGTATCTTCAAGTTCTCATGATGCCAGATGGTGAAAGGGAGAGTCATCTCAAGTAGGAGTATTGTAGACTTGGCACTGGCTTGGCTCAGCCTCCTATCCCACTTTTCTATGTTGGATAGTATGATTTGTGGGGTATATTTTGTATAGTGGATCTGAATATTGTCATTTAAAGCATGCCGACAACATTGTAGGTTTATCACTAATCCTGATTTATCATGACCCTTAGAGTGAACCAGTTAAGGTTTCACTGAAGTTCCACTCCTTTATTGCAGCCAACAACAACCCCAGAAAAGAGAAAGTCAGGCTCACCTCCGCAGAGCCAACCCCAATTTACTGTAATCCCAGGGCTTCACATTAACCAGACTGCTTGAATCAGGCAGGAGTGCTGCTTGCTTCATGTGGTTTTAAGTTACTTAACAATAACTCTCTCATTTTAAGGGTAGGCTACAAGTTCAACAAAACGGTGAGTCCTGTGTAAAATCTATTGTTCTGTTCATTCTGTGAAATGTTTGTTTTACGAGTTCATCATCAAAAAGTATTGATGCATCTCGGATATTAAAGTTAATTGAATGATTACCCAATGTCAGGTTGAAATTAAATGTTACATTCTGTGTTTGTATAATTTCAGGTATGCTGCCCTGCACAACGGAAACCATCTTGAAAAGGAAAAGCAGTCGTTGCAAAAAGAGGACATGGAGTCGCCGGAGTCCTGCTTCTGACAACCACAGACAGTCAGACAGGCACTACCCTGTGCAATCTGAGACAGGGACTGGGCCAGAACCAGCCCTAGAGGGAGTCATTCTAAGGCAGCCTCTCCCACTGAGAGACCACCAAACCAACAACATGTTTGGACTGAATTCTTAGTAGCGGGATCGATTATGGACTGTGGAATACTTTAAGGTGAATAATGTTGCCAAAGCTATTTGATATTAACTTTGTTTTAAGATGTGTCGTTTCGTATTTCCTTTGCTTAGAAAAGGAAGAAAAACACTCAATCTTTCTGATCCACTATAGCTAGCTCTGTTAGTTAACGGATGTTCCAGTAATGCTTTGTGTTATCTGTCACCAATATAAACATTTCAATAAGCTTTATTGATCTAAGGAGGTGCAATTTCACACAGGCACAGAGGGCTCATAACCCCTTCATTTGGAATTAAGTATTAACTTGAAAATGTTCTCATTTTATTCAACTTCAGGTCTCTTATCTCTCTCTGTCATTGGTGCCCTATACTCAATCACTATCAGCCTAGATCCCATAACTTTCCTTTGATGCTTTGCATAATCTTCAAAAGCTGAAAGTGATAAAGTATTTTAGCACACCCACGGTATGGTATGTGATGAAATAATTCAGCCCCTGAAGTGTATTATTAGCTACTACACTTCATAAATGATCCCTTCTCTCTCATGACTCCTCTCTCAGATGTCGACAAAGATGGACCGTGCAATAAGATGGACGTGTTTTTAAAGATTATGGTTGCTGAAGCAATTTAATCTTGGTCACAGTATTTTGCCTCCTACTGATGTGTGTTGTCTACTACAGTACGTGCATACTACGTACAGTATGTGGGTGCATGCTTGAGATCATGTCCTATACTTCATGAAGGGCCCCTCTCAACACCACGTGTTCAGTCTAGTCCACAGCAACATCCCATTTCTTATGCATTACGAACAGTAGTCCGAAAACATTTGCTAGAGTGTACTACAATTTTCCGGCATTTTGTATTCATGAACAATCCAAGGTATCCCTTGAAATGTATATTTACCTGCACCTGAAATGTGAACATTGACTTTCTTTTCCTGTTCCATTCCAAAGCAAACCATTCCACTTGCTGAATCCTTCAGTAGGCTACCAATGATGACTAGCTTGTTTAAAAGGCAATCGCCACCAAAGCCAGCATTTCATTTTCAATAAGTCACCAAATAGAGGCTCAATGGTTCAGTTAATAACATTCTGTCCAAAACACTGGGAATATTTCCTTTCAGAAAACAATGCAAAGAAATCATACATAGTCATATACAGCAGGATGTAAAGAAAACCAACTGCATTTTCCCCATACACTCAACTTTTAAACACACATTCAAGTGACGTCTCCCAGCAACTTAAACAAAATGACACTGTTGATTGAACTTCCTGATGAAATGTCCAATCTTAAAGGGGCAGTGCAGTCAAAAACATTATTTACCATTTTTTTGTATAATATTTCCAGACTATCAGGTCGAAATTACACCCTGAAATTGTGAAAATTATGAAAATGCCCTTTAAGTGTAAGCTTTTTGAAGAAAAGCCAGCAGACACTATGCCCTCCATGGAATGAGTTTGACACCTCTACCCTAGAGTCTAGACCAGAGTTTCCCAACCCTCTCCTCAGATGTTTCACATTTGAGTTTTAAACCTAAACTACCACATCTGATTCAATTAGGCAAAGGTGTGAGGATTAGTTGACTAA
This sequence comes from Oncorhynchus gorbuscha, assembly GCF_021184085.1. Taxonomy (NCBI): domain Eukaryota; kingdom Metazoa; phylum Chordata; class Actinopteri; order Salmoniformes; family Salmonidae; genus Oncorhynchus; species Oncorhynchus gorbuscha. The sequence continues at coordinate 60,134,735 of NC_060185.1, forward strand.
TTGAATCAGGTGTGCCAGTTTAGAGTTAAAACAAAAATGTGAGAGGGTTGGGAAACCCTGGTCTAGATGATCCAATCAGATGTGTCAGTACATCCACACGATCAGTCTGAGCATTTCAATTGCAAAAGAAGGCTCAGGGAAATAAATGATAGACAAATATATTTTGATTTACAACCATGAAATAAACACTCAGTGATTTATTAGACACTGAGTGATGATTTAAAAACATCAAATGAAAAAGACTGCATGAGGCTTTAATAGAAAGCCCAGCAGAGGATCCTGTTTTTGTAATGTACATGTTGATACATAAATATCGGAATGACCATTTAAGTTGTCTCTGAGTGGGGTGTTTGGGGCAAGGTTGAGTGTGTTACGCAGTGTCCAGTAGCATTAAGCCATAAGTCATTAAATCCATCCTGTCTTCCTCCTTACAAAATGTCAGTCACTCCCTCCTTCCCTCCTGTCCTTGGACTCAATCTTTCCCATGAAGATTTTTGAAGTGGATTTAACAAGTCACATCAATAAGGGATCATCGCTTTCACCTGGATTCACCTGGTCAGTCTGTCATGGAAAGAGCAGGTGTCAATAATGTTTTATACACCCAGTGTAGGCAGAGCCTTTACAGTGCTATACTCTTCTGGAACAGATTTTAAACCAATGTTGTTTTTTTCATGCTCCTCAAAAAAAGCTATTTATCTCAGACTGTGACCTCTTCATAATTGAAGCACTAGCACTTTAGTAATATATAGATAATGATGTAAAAAAAAAAGTATTTTCATCAGTTGATCGTCCACGACCAATTTTATAAACAAAGGTATTTTGATCACTTAAATGATTTCCTTTCCTTTTCATTCATCCTGAAGATTTGATTTTGTATTGTATTTTTGATTATACATTCAGACAAGTCTGTAGTGCATTATTTTGGATACAAAGGAAAATGCCACATGTACAATCCATGAAGACCCATTCTAATGATATAATAATCCAAATAGTCTCAAATCGTTCCCTTTGTGAGTGGGACTTTACTTGCTTACAGTGCAAACAATGCAACATAATGTTTGTCCATGAACAATCGTAAAATTGAATTTGTATATCTTTGTTTGTGTTTCCTTTTTCAGGAATTTAATTCAGCCAATTAAGAAGATGATATATGCATTGTACTTCCAGCATAATTAAGGCTTATATTTCTGGGATTTTAAAGTGTACATAGATGAATATTCTTCAGCAAAAAAAGTGGGATATGAGTCTGTCTCTTCAGTGAGCTTGAACAAAGCAATTATAATGGCTTTATATTCTTCATTTCAGTAGCTCTGCTGGCCTATCCTTCCAGCACAGTATAATGATAAAGCCTGAACATGTAAGCCACCATATACTACAGTACACATGTGTATGCATAGTTACATACAGCTGTTTTTTTATGTTCATAAACCTTGTACATCACAACATTTTATTGCTAGTTTTCAATTGACGTGGCCAGCATAATAATTTCACCCAGACTCCAAAGGAGGGGGTTACCCTTCATGTCTTGTTTGTGATAATAGATGTGCTGCGTATATAATCCCCTGGGCCCGGCAGTTTCCATGACACCTGGAATATACATCTCTGTGATCAACATGTATGGTACATTATGTGTTGGTGGTTGAAAGTCCAGAATTAGAACACAACCTGTGGAGATTTAAGAGAAAACCACCTGCGGTAATAACATAACTTTCACCATTTACTTTAGTTGCACCCCTAAGGTAGATTTGAAAGGAGAACCGTCAACTACCTAATTTTATACTGTATAGTCAGATACCAGTTACACAATATGCAGCCTAATTATTTATCAGACGTTTTAAAAACAGACGTGATACTAGGAATGGTACAGTAATACATTGTACTTTCCCTGTGAATAGTCCTGTAGGACCTCCTTTAGTCCTTGTTGAATTACATACACGTAGAGTTGGGACAATCAACCAAAAATGATCGACACCGACCAAGGCATTTCGTCCATTAGGATAAGTAGCCTATACTAGAGAAATGTGGAGTTTGACATGAGTTTGCTAATATGGGTGATTGTTAATGGAACAGTTGATGGCTACAACCATCAAACTAGTAGTAATATTTTAAAGCAGGGATCCCCAACCTTTTCTAGCATGAGAGCTACGTTTAAAAATAAATGTATTATGTCACCAGTTACACAATAAATTATTGGTTTCAAATAGACACATTATCATTTTTTCCTCTCACCTGCAGCTCTTCCTTGGGTCCTTAGTGTACAAGAGAAAGTAATTCCTTATGTTTTTTGTCAATATACCTGGTAAAATAATGGTTTATAAACTACTCTAAGCGGGGCCCTTAAAAATCAGATTTTTTTCTTCACAAAAATTCTGTTTTAGATTTTCCTAAAATTACATTGCTTTATTTTTCACTTTGAAAATGCCTATTGTTTATAGAGAAACAACATTGGATGTTCTGAGCTTAAATCACATGACTTTTTTTTTTAGGCGTGGAAGAAATTTATATTTTTGATTGTAATTCCTCTTTAATTGCGCATCTGGTGACTGAGGAATGTGCCGGTCTAAAAATGGTTCTGTACTGCTGCTTCTCAATTCATGACAAAGTATATCATACAAATTACAGTATATACTTACTTCTGCCAGGTAAGCCAGCTTTGCGGTTAACATTTAATTGAGAATGTTTTGGGGGGAGTTGTATATAGCATACTTCAGAATTGTTTGAAGAGCTACTCATAGTTGGGCTTCTCGTGATCGACCTGTTGGAGACCCCTGGTTTAAAAAAGATGTGGTAAAGTTTAAGGTAATGACATAAACATATCATTCTATTTAACATTATCGCACAAATTCTGGCAATTTATCATGATCTGGATTTATTCTCCATATCGCCCAGCTCTACATGCATGTACGTAAAGGTTAAGGCGATGATTAATTAAATGCTTCACCTGTTCATTAGTGATCAGAACCACAGGCATCTGTCCCCGTGGTGTGTTCCCCAGCCTCTGCATGTTGAGAACATCTGAGAGTAGCTGAACTCTGAGTTGGGCCGTATCCACAAAGCGTCTCAGAGAAGGAGTGCTGAGTGTATAGGGTCTGTCTATACAATCTTATTCGTTATGAACTAAAATGTTAAAATGATCTTAGATCAGCACTCCTACCCAGAGATGGATACGGACCCAGTTGTCTAGAGACAGAGGCAAGGGACTACATCTGGTGTAGAGCCACAATGTAATATACAGATCAAGTCAATTGTAACCTACATAACTCATCTGGGGAGATATTGGACAATGAGGAAGAATAAAATGAAATATGTTTGTTGCAGCAAATGTCATACCTCCAAACATACACAAATGTTGCTACTTTTACAACTCAACACAGTATTGCGTTTTTAAAAGTTTGTTCAGATATAACCAATGTCTGAGAAAGAGTTGTATCTCAAAGCCAAACATTCCCTTTAGGTTTGGATGCTTTGGCGCAATCGTTTTTCAGTTTCAGTTTGTCCCCAACATGTCGTCACCGCCTTCACCCTAGGAACCTCCTCCAACCTTCCCCTCTCACTCTTTGGGTGCCACCTCTGAAGGCAGTGGAAGCTCACAGCATGAATGTGTTGTACAGTAAATCTCCCAGCAGTGTTGTTGAAGAATAAACTTTTGTATTAAAACTCCTCAGTGTTTATTTTGATGGAACACAGATGAGTCACTATTTTCACAAACATCCTCTCTGTCAGTGGGCCAGAACGTGTATGACTTTTTCTGTTGGTAGGTGAGAGCTCTAGTAAATAAATGATGATTTAAGACGGAGAGATGTTATTCATCCCCGGCGTCACGTTTCTTATAGGCATCACCTGGTTTCAATAGGGAGCATGCTAGTAATTTATATGACAGATAATAGTATCATTCAACCACTCCATAGACCATTAGTTCTTTATTCCAAATGGAACGCATTCGCAGTCTTTTTCTCTTCAAACAGAATGAGTGAGGGAGTGGAGTGTTCATTGGCTGCCTAGCTTGTTATATAATCGTGAATAAAGAGGGTCACTGCGGTAGGTAAACCTTTACCCTTTTACCATAGGCAATGGCCTTCTGTTCCAGTCCCGCAGCACAGTTAGAATACAGCCTAATGATTCAGACAGCAGGAGATAATTTCTCCTTTAGCCTATAAGCTGTGTGCGTCACTCCCAACCTCTCCTATGGTTTATTTACAGTGCACAGGGACTGCATCAGACAGAGAGTCTTTCGAATAAACATACTACATGTACCAGGTAAAAGCAGACTTATCTGTGTGTAAATCTTATGTTTTTTAATGGAGTCCCATGGGTTCATAATTATGCTAACCATGGTAGCATAATGTCACAATGTCTCCTAAGGTGTACAGTAAGCCTAACGTTGAACATATCACAGAGGTCCACAAACATGCTGGGTTGTTGCTGCTGTCATTTTGGCCCCAAAACTGTGGACCATATGGCTCAGCTTGGTTACTGACAGACTTTTGACAGGCAAATACCACACATCCTGATTCCCAGACAGACCTAAGTATGACAGACAGACGTGAGCCTCATTACACAATGGCATGTTTCAATCGGATGGGAAACCCTTTACAGAGTCACAATATCCTGCAGCTGTCAAAGCAAGTTTTCCATAACTGGCTTAACAGATGGACTTGCCACATTGGGGTTTCATCTCTCTGTTTAGGATTACGGTAGGCTATGTGCCTGACACACAAAGTAGTCCCCTTCTTTCGTCCTCTGCCTCTTGACTTTAAAATACATTTACTGTGTTTCCTCACACTCAATGCGCACGCGCATGCACGCACACCTGCACACACACACGCACACCTGCACACACACACACACACACACATGCACACACACACACACACACACACCTGCACACCACACACACACACACACACACACACACACCTGCACACACACACACACACACACACACACACACACACACACACACACACACACACACACACACACACACACACACACACACACACACACACACACACACACACACACACACACACACACACACACACACACACACACACACACAGTGCCATGACAAGTTGAACTATTGCACAATCATCTATTTCCTTGTTTACTTTCAGTATCAATAGGTTGGCACTAAGCGTAGATATAATTGGTTTCAGGATTTACAAACCTCAATAGTCAGTCATATTTGCCTAATTCAATTCATTTCAGAAGCCGATTGGCCGTAGTATGAAAGGGCACACAAACTTTCCTTATTTTCTGCTTATTTACTTCCTCTTTATTTCTCATACCTGACCTTCAGTTATGTATTTCTCAGTCTGTTAAAAGTGTGAATATAATTTTGGAAGTCATTCCTCAAAGACTATTGTTTCGAAATAAACTTTAGTTTAAATGGAAATAGTTTCCTGTTGTTTTCCATGACCATGTTTGAATTCACAGTTTGGCCTGATTACAAAAAGGATGTATTGGTCCCTAACAGTTATCAAGCACCATGCTGAAGCGAACCTTATAAATATTGGGTGGAAACTGAACAATGTCTTTCCCTGATTGTCATGTGGAGGAGTAACCTGCTAAGTTGCAGATCCCATTAATTTCCTATGGCTCTGATAAGCGTCTCAACTTGACCTTTATAAATATAGTCTAGATTTTAATGGCTTTGTAAGCTTTCTAATAATGCATCTAACATTTAGAAGCTCAGGGGAGAAGGATCTCAATCTCTCAGCTCAACCTGAATGGAGTTAGGCCCCTATACTATAGGGCTCTTCACTGTCATTCAGAGATGAGAGCTCTGTATGAACTTCTGCCACTCATGCTATCAAATGCCCTTATTGCCTTCATTTCTTCATAAAGTGTGTATTTTTGTTTGCTTCTCAGTTTTGTCTGCTTTGCTTAGTTCACCAAATCTCCTCCTGATAAGTTTCTCCAAAACAATATACAGTACCAGTCAAAAGTTTACACACCTACTCATTTCAGGGTTTTTATTTATTTTACTATTTTCTACATTGTAGAATAATGGTTAATACATCAAAACTATGAAATAACACATTTGGAATCAGGTAGTAACCAAAAAATGCCTTAGAATTCTTCGAAGTAGCCACCCTTTGCCTTGATGACAGTCTTGCACACTCTTGGCATTCTCTCAACCAGCTTCATGAGGAATGCTTTTCCAACAGACTTGTTTGCACGAGTTCGCACGTATGCTGAGCACTTGTTGGCTGCTTTTCCTTCACTCTGCGGTCCAACTCATCCCAAACCAAGTCTCTTCTTTTTCTTGGTGTCCTTTAGTAGTGGTTTCTTTGCAGATATTTGACCATGAAGGCCTGATTCACGCAGCCTCCTCTGAACAGTTGATGTTGAGATGTGTCTGTTACTTGAACTCTGTGAAGCATTTATTTGGGCTGCAATTTCTGAGGCTGGTAACTCTAACTTATCCTCTGCTGCACAGGTAACTCTGGGTCTTCCTTTCCTGTAGCGGTCCTCATGAGAGCCAGTTTCATCACAGCGCTTGATGCTGTTTGCGACTGCACTTGAAAAAACTTTCAAAGTTCTTGAAATGTTCCGTATTGACTGACCTTCATGTCTTAAAGTAATGATGGACTGTCATTTCTCTTTGTTTATTTGAGCTATTCTTAACATAATATGGACTTGGTCTTTTACCAAATAGGGCTATCATCTGTATACCACTCCTACCTTGTCACAACACAACTGATTGGCTCAAACACATTAAGAAGGTACACTTGTTAGTTGAAATGCATTCCAGGTGACTACCGCATGAGGCTGGTTGAGAGAATGCCAAGAGTGTGCAAAGCTGTCATCAAGGCAAAGCATGGCCACTTTGAAGAATCTCAAATTTGTTACTACATGATTCCCTATGTGTTATTTCATAGTTTTGATGTCTTCACATAGTGTTGATGTCTTCTACAATGTAGAACATTTTAAAAATAAAGAAAACCTTGGAATGAGTAGTGTCTAAACTTTTGACTGGTACTATATATATTTTACAAGGCCAGCCTGTCAAAGTAAGGTAATTATTCAGCATATCCTTTACAGTTTAAGATGTTTTGTTTAGGATACCTGTTGCCATTTAACTCAAATAAATGAGTGATGGCATCAGTGATGTTTTCCAACTATCTGTATGATATTGTTTCCTTCAAACATTCCATAGATATTTAGAGCACTGTCTCTCTGCTGGGAAATGGGTTTACTAGTAGTGTCCTAACGTGTCTACTGCCAATTGCTCTTTCGGGAGGGTTTTATGACCAACACTCCCTCCTTTCCCAGCAGCTCCCTTCTTTTTCTTTTAAGCTGTGAGCCACAGGTTAGTGTTTAAAAAAAATGTGAGTCTTGTTCTTGATGCAGCTCTGCAGAGTGGTCACTTGCTGGGACAGCCGCCAAGTCATAAAATCGGATTTTTAACCTAACCTTAACTCTAAACTTAATCCCATTGTTAACCCTAATCTTAAATGTAGAAAAAAAGCACATTTTTGTTTTCATGTATTTTTACAAAATTGTCACTTTGCTCCTGGCCAATCTAGCAGAAGTTGCTCAGTTCTGCCTCAAAGACAATATTCATCCCAATACATTTAAGTCAATTAGCAACTAAGGTAAAGTGCCTTGCTCAAGGGCAGGTCAACAGAATTTTCACCTAGTCAGCTCAGGGATTCAAACCAATGAACTTTCAGTTACTGGCCCAACACTCTTAACTGCAAGAACCGGGGGAGAGGTGGAGAGAGAGCGATACCAGAATTCCACTGGGCTGATGCTGATGGTGACTCCTCCAAGCATGGTCCTGTACAAAGAGTCTCGGACAGAGTTTGACTGCTGATATAGGATCAGTTTAGCCTTTTAGAGCATGATGAATAGCATTATATGGACAGGGACGGACTTCGATTTTAGAGTCTGAGATGCTTTTTGAGCCATGGAGGGAGATGGAGTTCACTGCACTGAGCAATGGCTAGAAATACAGGCATGTTTGATCTCCTACCATGCTGATGTGGCTCCTCTGGTCCCTCTGAAACATCACAGAGCAGAACTGACCACAAACTTTATTTGACTCTTTGCAAACTGGAATCCATATATCCTGAGGCTGCATTCATTGTAGCTGGGGATTTTAACAAGGCTAATCTGAAAACAAGACTCCCGAAATTGTATCAGCATATCGATTGCGCAACCAGGGCTGGTAAAACCTTGGATCATTGTTATTCTAACTTCCCCGATGCATATAAGGCCCTCCCCCATCCTCCTTTCGGAAAAGCTGACCACAACTCCATTTTGTTGCTCCCTGCCTACAGACAGAAGCTAAAACAAGAAGCTCCCACGCTGAAGTCTGTTCAACGCTGGTCCGATCAATCTGATTCCACGCTCCAAGACTGCTTCCATCACGTGGACTGGGATATGTTTCGTATCGCATCAGACAACAACATTAACGAATACGCTGATTCCGTGAGCGAGTTCAGTAAAACGTGTGTTGAAGATGCCATTCCCATAGCAACGATTAAAACATTCCCAAACCAGAAACCGTGGATTGATGGCAGCATTCGCGTGAAACTGAAAGCGCGAACCACTGCTTTTAGTCAGGGCAAGGTGACCCGGAAACATGACCGAATACAAACAGTGTAGCTATTCCCTCCGCAAGGCAATCAAACAAGCTAAGCGTCAGTATAGAGACAAAGTAGAATCACAATTCAACGGCTCAGACACAAGAGGTATGTGGAGGTAAGAGGTAAGAGGTAAGAGGTACAGTCAATCACGGATTACAAAAAGAAAACCAGCCCAGTCATGGACCAGGATGCCTTACTCCCAGGCAGACTAAATAACTTTTTTTGCCCGTTTTGAGGACAATACAGTGCCATTGACACGGCCCGCAACCAAAACATGCGGACTCTCCTTCACTGCAGCCGAGGTGAGTAAAACATTTAAACGTGTTAACCCTCGCAAGGCTGCAGGCCCAGACGGCATCCCCAGCCGCGCCCTCAGAGCATGCGCAGACCGGCTGGCTGGTGTGTTTACGGACATATTCAATCGATCCCTATCCCAGTCTGCTGTTCCCACATGCTTCAAGAGGGCCACCATTGTTCCTGTTCAAAAAGAAAGCTCAAGGTAACTGAGCTAAATGACTACCGCCCCGTAGCACTCACCTCCGTCATCATGAAGTGCTTTGAGAGACTAGTCAAGGACCATATCACCTCCACCCTACCTGACACCCTAGACCCACTCCAATTTGCTTACCGCCCAAATAGGTCCACAGACAATGCAATCTCAACCACACTGCACACTGCCCTAACCCATCTGGACAAGAGGAATACCTATGTGAGAATGCTGTTCATCGACTACAGCTCAGCATTTAACACCATAGTACCCTCCAAACTCGTCATCAAGCTCGAGACCCATGGTCTCGACCCCGCCCTGTGCAACAGGGTACTGGACTTCCTGACGGGCCGCCCCCAGGTGGTGAGGGTAGGTAACAATATCTCCACCCCACTGATCCTCAACACTGGGGCCCCACAAGGGTGCGTTCTGAGCCCTCTCCTGTACTCCCTGTTCACCCACAACTGCGTGGCCACGCACGCCTCCAACTCAATCATCAAGTTTGCGGACAACACAACAGTGGTAGGCTTGATTACCAACAAAGACGAGACGGCCTACAGGGAGGAGGTGAGGGCCCTCGGAGTGTGGTGTCAGGAAAATAACCTCACACTCAACGTCAACAAAACTAAGGAGATGATTGTGGACTTCAGGAAACAGCAGAGGGAACATCCCCCTATCCACATCAATGGGCTAGTAGTGGAGAGGGTAGTAAGTTTTTAAGTTCCTCGGCGTACACATCACAGACAAACTGAATTGGTCCACCCACATAGACAGCATCGTGAAGAATGCTGTCTGCTGTCTTCAACCTCAGGAGGCTGAAGAAATTCGGCTTGTCACCAAAAGCACTCACAAACCTCTACAGATGCACAATCGAGAGCATCCTGTCGGGCTGTATCACCGCCTGGTACGGCAACTGCTCCGCCCACAACCGTAAGGCTCTCCAGAGGGTAGTGAGGTCTGCACAACGCATCACCGGGGGCAAACTACCTGCCCTCCAGGACACCTACACCACCCGATGTCACAGAAAGGCCATAAAGATAATCAAGGACAACAACCACCCGAGCCACTGCCTGTTCACCCCGCTATCATCCAGAAGGCGAGGTCAGTACAGGTGCATCAAAGCTGGGACCGAGAGACTGAAAAACAGCTTCTATCTCAAGGCCATCAGACTGTTAAACAGCCACCACTAACATTGAGTGGCTGCTGCCAACACTCTGACTCAACTCCAGCCACTTTAATAATGGGAATTGATGGGAATTATGTGAAATATATCACTAGCCACTTTAAACAATGCTACCTAATATAATGTTACATACCCTACATTATTTATCTCATATGTATATACTGTACTCTATATCATCTACTGCATCTTTATGTAATACATGTATCACTAGCCACTTTAAACTATGCCACTTTGTTTACATACTCATCTCATATGTATATACTGTACTCGATACCATCTACTGCATCTTGCCCATGCCGCTCTGTACCATCACTCATTCATATATCTTTATGTACATATTCTTTATCCCTTTACACTTGTGTGTATAAGGTAGTAGTTTTGGAATTGTTAGCGAGATTACTCGTTGGTTATTACTGCATTGTCGGAACTAGAAGCACAAGCATTTCGCTACACTCGCATTAACATCTGCTAACCATGTGTATGTGACAAATAACATTTGATTTGATTTGATTTGATTCCTAGTGATCAATGTGAGATCGATCCAGATCCATCATACCTTCAAACTCAGAGCAAATGATATATTTTCATAACCTTCAGTCATTTTGGTTCTATTCTTTCAGATACTAATTCATGATTATGCTTCGTAATTCCTCCAGTCTAGACATAAGTGAGTTGATTTCTTCTGAATGTGTATTTGTTCAGTTTGGGACCACACTTTGCAAAAAAAGTGAGTGAAGGACTATTCTGACTGCGAGGGATATTGAAAACATCTTTCACTCACCACACAGTCTTATTTTTCATGTCAAACACCCCACAATGAAACCACTGCCAAGCACAAATCATAAATCACAAAGCCATATTGTGTGTGGCTCAGTCGGTAGAGCATGGCACTTCCAATGCCAGAGTTGTGGGTTTGATTCCCACGGGGGACCAGTATGAAAATGTATGCAGTAGCTGTGGATAAGAGCATCTGCTAAATGTAAAAATGAAAGAAATTATATTAGACTGGAGAAATGTATAACTTGTCAAAATGACTTTCATGATCTAAGGCCAGGTGTTTCCCCTGGAATAAAGCCCTGTTCTAATACCTCTGGTTTATAGAAAGTTATATCATTGGATGCTCTGGTGCTCTTATCTCAGCACAATCAATCTGAGCTATGTCTGTTTTTCAATGTATTCTACTAAATTGTTTTAGCAGGAGTAGAAGACACTGATCGATAGAGGACTGTGGTTTCTAATAGTTTCTATTTACTGGACTCGGTGCAGTTTGTCAGTAGCCAGGAGGACCCACTGTTGCCGTGGCAATTGTCATTGTGTGTTCCCTTCCTTCCCACCTTGCAAAAACACTTATGGTTAAATTGGATCACAAATCAAGCTAGTTCCAACAATGAAAGAAGGGCCTGCTTTCCACATAATCTGATATAGTCAAATACTAATTACCAGTAGGATAAAACATTGTGTTGACTGGATATACTTCTGAGTGGAGCATCAAGTGGCTTAATGGTAATGGCTTTGTCTGATTTGACAATGGGATTTTCAGCCTTAAAACCTAACAGAGCATGCGTAAAAATATTTTCTTTTTGCTGTAGAAAGACAAACAAAACATGGAGCAAGCCAGTCGAGTGATGCTAACTAGCATTTAATATCACAGCAGCGAGAGCCTCGATTGATAGGAAGAGTTTCGCTGCAGGAGAAAGTGAAGTCATCATGAGTTAAAAGAAGAAAAAAAGGGTCTGAAAGTAAGGGACCGTCTGAAAAATGTGAGAAAGAAAAATAAACCGAAAATGTCTGCATTGGTTGGAAATATAAGGACATTTGATGAATCTGTGGAACAATGGAGTTCTTACACAGAATGTTTTGAGTACTTTGTGTTGGCAAATGGAATTAAAGCAGAAGTCGTTGTGCCAACATTTTTGACTGTTATGGGGGGGAAAACATTCAATCGCAGCCTAGTAACGCCTGAAAAACCTGGTGATAAATCATATGATGAAATTGTGGCTACCTTAAAAGGACATTCTCCCAAACCACTGATAATCGCAGAGAGATTCAGGTTTCATAAGAGAAATCAAGAGGAGGGGGAATCAATCTCACAGTTTGTGGCTGTATTGAAACAGTTATCTGAACACTGTGAATTTGGGAGATCAATGAGTGACACTATACGTGATAGGTTAGTGTGTGGCATGCGCAGCGAGGCAATTCAGAAGTGCCTTTTTACTGAGAGTAACTTAACATCGCAGAGAGCAATAGAAGTGAGTATGTCAATGGAAATGGCAAATAAAGACGCACAGCTAAGTGCATCGACCCAAGTGCATAAGATGTCTACAGGGGTTTTAAAAAAACAGGGCAGGAGTTGGGAAACCAGGTCACCAAGCAGAGGAGTGTTGGTGCAAAGACTTAGACTGCAAAGGTGGTTGAAAAAAGGGTCACATCGAACGTACATGTAAAAACAGAAAGAGACAATCAAACAAAAGTACTGAACAAAGGAAAAGCGACTTCAGGGAGCACAAAAAGAAAGTGCATAAAATGGAGCACACAGAGGATGAACAAAGTGATACCCTGTCTGAGGGGGAGGAATCTTTGCATGTTTTGTCCATTTCAGACAATGGACACGGATACTGGGTGACACCGCTACTGGATGGAAACGCAGTACGGATGCAAGTGGACGCTGGAGCAGCCATATCTTTGCTGTCTGAGGCTGTATACAAGGAGAAACTACATCACCTTGCACTACAGCCCACAAAGATGACGCAGAAAACATACACAGGTGAGATTGTTACAGTGGAACTCTACAAACAGAAGGTAAAGCTACTTATGCACATACATTGTGAAAGGCATTGCTAGGATGCAAATGGCAGGAGAATATCAAACTAAACTGTCAGGAAATTCACATGGTTGCAAAAGAGGACACAAACCTACACGGGATATTGAGTTTAACATGCAGATGTGTTCAGAGCAGAACTTGGCAGTATGAAGGACATAACAGTTAAGCTGACCTTGAAACCAGACAGCAAGCCAAAATTCTTCAAAGCTAGACCTGTCCCATACGCCATAAAACCAAAATTTGAAATTGAGCTAAACAGACTAGTGGAGAGTGGCGTATTGGATCCAGTGAATGTTAGTGAAAGGGCTACACCTGTTGTTCCAGTCATAAAAAAAGATGGATTACTCAGACTCTGTGGTGATTTCAAAGTCATCATTAACCCAGTGCTGCTGAAATATATCCATTACCCCTCATTGACGACCTCTTTTCTGGTTTAGCTCGAGGACAAAAATTCAGTAAGATAGAATTGTGAAAAATCAAATCAAATCAAATATTATTTGTCACATACACATGGTTAGCAGATGTTAATGCGAGTGTAGCGAAATGCTTGTGCTTCTAGTTCCGACAATGCAGTGATAACCAACAAGTAATCTAACTAACAATTCCAAAACTACTGTCTTATACACAGTGTAAGGGGATAAGGAATATGTACATAAGGATATATGAATGAGTGATGGTACAGAGCAGCATACAGTAGATGGTATCGAGTACAGTATATACATATGAGATGAGTGTGTAGACAAAGTAAACAAAGTGGCATAGTTAAAGTGGCTAGTGATACATGTATTACATAAGGATGCAGTCGATGATGTAGAGTACAGTATATACATATGCATATGAGATGAATAATGTAGGGTAAGTAACATTATATAAGGTAGCATTGTTTAAAGTGGCTAGTGATAAATTTACATCATTTCCCATCAATTCCCATTATTAAAGTGGCTGGAGTTGGGTCAGTGTCAATGACAGTGTGTTGGCAGCAGCCACTCAATGTTAGTGGTGGCTGTTTAACAGTCTGATGGCCTTGAGATAGAAGCTGTTTTTCAGTCTCTCGGTCCCAGCTTTGATGCACCTGTACTGACCTCGCCTTCTGGATGATAGCGGGGTGAACAGGCAGTGGTTCGGGTGGTTGATGTCCTTGATGATCCTTATGGCCTTCCTGTGACATCGGGTGGTGTAGGTGTCCTGGAGGGCAGGTAGTTTGCCCCCGGTGATGCGTTGTGCAGTCCTCACTACCCTCTGGAGAGCCTTACGGTTGAGGGCGGAGCCTATCTATGTCATTTGACCGTAGGACTGTACAGGTACCGAAGGCTTCCTGTTGGTATCACCTCAGCTCCGGCCTTGTTTCAGAGAGCTGTGGACCAGATACTGAGCGGGCTCACTGCGGTCCAATGTTATCTTTGATGATCATCACCGGCAAAGACGAGTAAGAGCACCTGAGGAACCTGAACGCTACACTACAGAGATTGGAGGAGTACTGTCTGAGGGTCCGGAAGGACAAATGCAAGTTTTTCCGGCCCTCTGTTGATCGCCTGGGCCACGTCATCGACAGTTCGGGGCTCCACAAGGCGCCATCGAAGGTGAAGGCCATTGCGGAAGCTCCACAGAACATCAGTCAGCTGAGATCATTCTTAGGACTACTGACATACTACCCAAAGTTTGTGCCAAACCTAACTAACATGTTAAAGCCACTGCATGAACTTTTGAACAAAACCAAACAGTGGAAGTGGACAGGACAGACAGATGTGAGGAGGCCTTCAAGAAAGTGAAAACAGCCTTTGCTCAGTCAGAGGCCCTAACCCACTTCAAGTTACATCTGTCCAAGTGAAAAAGTTCACCCACACTGATCCAGTGATGTCTGAGGTCGTGGACATTGTTACTCGTGGAAAAGGAGAGATGTCGGACTGCCTACAACCTTACCTAGTGAGGAGAAACGAGCTCACTGTTCAGTTTGGATGCTTGCTATGTTTTTTTTTCTGAGTCATCATACCACCACTGAGAAGGCAGGTGCTTGAAGAACTCCATTCTGGGCACTGTGGCATGATGCGAATGAAGGAGATGGCACGCAGCTTCTTTTGGTGGCCAGGTTTGGACACAGCTATCGAAGACAGCTATCGAGGTCGAGTCATGTTCTGCATGTCAAAAGATGAAGAACATGCCTCAACTAGCGCCACTATACCCATGGGACTTTCCAGAGGAGCCTTGGCAGCGAGTCCACATAGACTATACAGGCCCACTGGAGGATCATATGTTCTTGGTCATAGTTGACACACACACAGCAAATGGCCTGAGTTCACAGTGATGAAGAGCACCTCGGTGGAGAGAACCATCGAAGAGTTACGGTCAATCTTCAGTCGCTTCGGATTGCCAACGCAACTCGTTAATGATAATGGCCACCAACTGGTATCTGAAGAGTTCCGGTCATTCATGAAAGCAACTGGAATTCAAGTCAGCGCCATATCACCCTGCTTCGAACGGTGTCGCTGAAACGTTTGTCCCAACGATGAAAGCAATCTTTAAAACCATCACAAAGGACTGGCTTCCTCAGTAGGCGCCAACACACCTTCCTGTTAACCTACAGAAACACTTCCCACGCTACAACCAAAGTGGCACCCGCGTCAGCCATGATGAAAAGACAGCTTGCACGCGACTTGACCTCCTGGGACCCCCAAAGACTAAACAGGTTGTACAGACACAACAGAGAGCACATGTGGAGAGACGGAGCAAAGCAAAAGACAGAAGCTTCATAGCTGGAGAGAGAGTTCTTGCTCGAAACTACTGCAAAGGTCCAAAGTGGATACCGGCCACAGTGGTTGCACAAACAGGGCCTGTGTCCTACACAGTAGACACGCTGGAAAACATCTGGAGGAGACACATGGATCAACTGTTGCCAGGAACCAACCTCAGAGATGAATCCTGTCAATTGACAAACCAAGATCAGCTACTGGAGACCTACCATTACTACGAGCCATCACCTGATCATCCACTGCAGCAACCTACAAATGTGGAAAGTGCTCCAGACTGAGTGCCTACTCAGGGTACTGTTGCACCCCAGTTTGGGCATACACCATCACCACTCAGACTCAGACACAATGTGACTGTAGGCTCACTTGTACGTCGTCATTACCCTGCAAGAGAAAGACGGCCCCCTGACAGGTTGACTATTTAGTTCAGACTAACCTCCGACAATGGGGCAGAATACATACCAGGGTTAAGTCTTGGAACTGAGGCAGTCTACCCTCTTTCCCTAGTTTAGAAAAGGTTATTCTGAAAAGTTAATTTATTTACATTGAGAACTTATGTTAAAAAGAAAACATTAGGCAAAACAGTGAAAATGTACTTTTTCCTTATGAGTCATCAAAAGTAAAGGGGGAGGAATATGTTGTGTATTGATATTCTAGTTTTGTCCCATTAGGGCACCTGTAACCCCCCCTTGCTTACCTATGTTGAAATGCTTGGAGTGTTCTTTCTGTGAAACACATTAAACAATGCCCAAGTTCATTTCTACTCCTGCCTCATGTCCTGTCCTTATATTAGTTGTATAAGCAATACAGTGTGCTATACAACATCCTCTTTCTGTTGACTCCATGGAGAGTGACAGCCATAAGACAAGATTGTCACGCCTGCTCCCGCTCTCCCTCCCTGGTGCTCGATGCCGCCAGGCTGCCTAGCGCTACTCACTCCTGCCACCATCATTACGCACACCTGCTTCCCTCGTCACACGCATTAGCAATTCATTGCACTCACCTGGACTCAATCACCAGTGTTTATTTCCTCCCCTACATCTGTCTGTTCCCCAGCTCTGTTTCCCGCTTCAGTATTTATTGTCGCATGTCTCTGTATTACCCGGTTCTGATGCTGTTCCTATCCTATTCCATGTCTGTGCAAAATTAAATGTTCACTCTCCGTACCTGCTTGTCATCTCCAGCGTCGTTTCTTACAAAGATGAATATTGGCCTACATTATTATTGGTTTACAAGGGCCAATGTCACAGACATTTCTACTTCATTCATACACACATTGAATGCTCTATATTCTGTAACACTTTGAAAACCAAATACTAGACATTTATACACCCTCTAAACTGTTTATGAATGTACCCTCTCTCTGCCATTGAGATGAAATAAAAGCTACGATCCATTTCACTTTTAAAATCAAATCAAAATGTATTGAGCCTGCCTGCTGTTCTATACCTTTCCCCACCTCACTGGATCATTGACCCCTGCCTTCCCTGACCCTGAGACTGCCTGCCGTTCTGGACCTTTTTCACCCTCTCTGGATTACTGACCTCTGCCTGCCTTTACATTTACATTTACATTTAAGTCATTTAGCAGACGCTCTTATCCAGAGCGACTTACAAATTGGTGCATTCACCTTATGACATCCAGTGGAACAACCACTTTACAATAGTGCATCTAAATATTTTAAGGGGGGGGTGAGAAGGATTACTTTATCCTATCCTAGGTATTCCTTAAAGAGGTGGGGTTTCAGGTGTCTCCGGAAGGTGGTGATTGACTCCGCTGTCCTGGCGTCGTGAGGGAGTTTGTTCCACCATTGGGGAGCCAGAGCAGCGAACAGTTTTGACTGAGCTGAGCGGGAACTGTACTTCCTCAGTGGTAGGGAGGCGAGCAGGCCAGAGGTGGATGAACGCAGTGCCCTTATTTGGGTGTAGGGCCTGATCAGAGCCTGGAGGTACTGAGGTGCCGTTCCCCTCACAGCTCCGTAGGCAAGCACCATGGTCTTGTAGCGGATGCGAGCTTCAACTGGAAGCCAGTGGAGAGAGCGGAGGAGCGGGGTGACGTGAGAGAACTTGGGAAGGTTGAACACTAGACGGGCTGCGGCGTTCTGGATGAGTTGTAGGGGTTTAATGGCACAGGCAGGGAGCCCAGCCAACAGCGAGTTGCAGTAATCCAGACGGGAGATGACAAGTGCCTGGATTAGGACCTGCGCCGCTTCCTGTGTGAGGCAGGGTCGTACTCTGCGGATGTTGTAGAGCATGAACCTACAGGAACGGGCCACCGCCTTGATGTTAGTTGAGAACGACAGTTTGTTGTCCAGGATCACGCCAAGGTTCTTAGCGCTCTGGGAGGAGGACACAATGGAGTTGTCAACCGTGATGGCGAGATCATGGAACGGGCAGTCCTTCCCGGGAGGAAGAGCAGCTCCGTCTTGCCGAAGTTCAGCTTGAGGTGGTGATCCGTCATCCACACTGATATGTCTGCCAGACATGCAGAGATGCGATTCGCCACCTGGTCATCAGAAGGGGAAAGGAGAAGATTAATTGTGTGTCGTCTGCATAGCAATGATAGGAGAGACCATGTGAGGTTATGACAGAGCCAAGTGACTTGGTGTATAGCGAGAATAGGAGAGGGCCTAGAACAGAGCCCTGGGGGACACCAGTGGTGAGAGCGCGTGGTGAGGAGACAGATTCTCGCCACGCCACCTGGTAGGAGCGACCTGTCAGGTAGGACGCAATCCAAGCGTGGGCCGCGCCGGAGATGCCCAACTCGGAGAGGGTGGAGAGGAGGATCTGATGGTTCACAGTATCGAAGGCAGCCGATAGGTCTAGAAGGATGAGAGCAGAGGAGAGAGAGTTAGCTTTAGCGGTGCGGAGCGCCTCCGTGATACAGAGAAGAGCAGTCTCAGTTGAATGACTAGTCTTGAAACCTGACTGATTTGGATCAAGAAGGTCATTCTGAGAGAGATAGCGGGAGAGCTGACCAAGGACGGCACGTTCAAGAGTTTTGGAGAGAAAAGAAAGAAGGGATACTGGTCTGTAGTTGTTGACATCGGAGGGATCGAGTGTAGGTTTTTTCAGAAGGGGTGCAACTCTCGCTCTCTTGAAGACGGAAGGGACGTAGCCAGCGGTCAGGGATAAGTTGATGAGCGAGGTGAGGTAAGGGAGAAGGTCTCCGGAAATGGTCTGGAGAAGAGAGGAGGGGATAGGGTCGAGCGGGCAGGTTGTTGGGCGGCCGGCCGTCACAAGACGCGAGATTTCATCTGGAGAGAGAGGGGAGAAAGAGGTCAGAGCACAGGTTAGGGCAGTGTGAGCAGAACCAGCGGTGTTGTTTGACTTAGCAAACGAGGATCGGATGTCGTCGATCTTCTTTTCAAAATGGTTGACTAAGTCATCTGCAGAGAGGGAGGAGGGGGGAGGGGGAGGAGGATTCAGGAGGGAGGAGAATGTGGCAAAGAGCTTCCTAGGGTTAGAGGCAGATGCTTGGAATTTAGAGTGGTAGAAAGTGGCTTTAGCAGCAGAGACAGAGGAGGAAAATGTAGAGAGGAGGGAGTGAAAGGATGCCAGGTCCGCAGGGAGGCGAGTTTTCCTCCATTTCCGCTCGGCCTTCCGGAGCCCTGTTCTGTGAGCTCGCATTGAGTCGTCAAGCCACGGAGCGGGAGGGGAGGACCGAGCCGGCCTGGAAGATAGGGGACATAGAGAGTCAAAGGATGCAGAAAGGGAGGAGAGGAGGGTTGAGGAGGCAGAATCAGGAGATAGGTTGGAGAAGGTTTGAGCAGAGGGAAGAGATGATAGGATGGAAGAGGAGAGAGTAGCGGGGGAGAGAGAGCGAAGGTTGGGACGGCGCGATACCATCCGAGTAGGGGCAGTGTGGGAAGTGTTGGATGAGAGCGAGAGGGAAAAGGATACAAGGTAGTGGTCGGAGACTTGGAGGGGAGTTGCAATGAGGTTAGTGGAAGAACAGCATCTAGTAAAGATGAGGTCGAGCGTATTGCCTGCCTTGTGAGTAGGGGGAAGGTGAGAGGGTGAGGTCAAAAGAGGAGAGGAGTGGAAAGAAGGAGGCAGAGAGGAATGAGTCAAAGGTAGACGTGGGGAGGTTAAAGTCGCCCAGAACTGTGAGAGGTGAGCCGTCCTCAGGAAAGGAGCTTATCAAGGCATCAAGCTCATTGATGAACTCTCCGAGGGGACCTGGAGGGCGATAAATGATAAGGATGTTAAGCTTGAAAGGGCTGGTAACTGTGACAGCATGAAATTCAAAGGAGGCGATAGACAGATGGGTAAGGGGAGAAAGAGAGAATGACCACATGGGAGAGATAAGGATCCCTATGCCACCACCCCGCTGACCAGAAGCTCTCAGGGTGTGCGAGAACACGTGGGCGGACGAAGAGAGAGCAGTAGGAGTAGCAGTGTTATCTGTGGTGATCCATGTTTCTGTCAGTGCCAAGAAGTCGAGGGACTGGAGGGAGGCATAGGCTGAGATGAACTCTGCCTTGTTGGCTGCAGATCGGCAGTTCCAGAGGCT
This sequence comes from Oncorhynchus gorbuscha, assembly GCF_021184085.1. NCBI lineage: Eukaryota > Metazoa > Chordata > Actinopteri > Salmoniformes > Salmonidae > Oncorhynchus > Oncorhynchus gorbuscha. Next base: position 60,155,085 of record NC_060185.1, read on the forward strand.
ACCGGAGACCTGGAACTCCACGTGGGTCGTGCGCGCTGGGACCACCAGATTAGGGTGGCAGCGGCCACGCGGTGTGGAGCGTTTGTATGGTCTGTGCAGAGAGGAGAGAACAGGGATAGACAGACACATAGTTGACAGGCTACAGAAGAGGCTACGCTAATGCAAGGAGATTGGAATGACAAGTGGACTACACGTCTCGAATGTTCAGAAAGTTAAGCTTACGTAGCAAGAATCTTATTGACTAAAATTATTAAAAATGATACAGTACTGCTGAAGTAGGCTAGCTGGCAGTGGCTGCGTTGTTGACTTTGTAGGCTAGCTGACAGTGGCTGCGTTGTTGACACTACACTAATCAAGTCGTTCCGTTGAGTGTAGTAGTTTCTACAGTGCTGCTATTCGGGGCTAGCTGGCTAGCTAGCAGTGTTGATTACGTTACGTTGCGTTAAAAGAACGACAATAGCTGGCTAGCTAACCTAGAAAATCGCTCTAGACTACACAATTATCTTTGATACACAGACGGCTATGTAGCTAGCTATGTAGCTAGCTACGATCAAACAAATCAAACCGTTGTGCTGTAATGAAATGAAATGAAAAATGTGATACTACCTGTGGAGCGAAGCGGAATGCGACTGGGTTGTTGAGTGCGGAAGTTCTATTCAGTAGACGTTGGCTAGCTGTTGGCTAGCTAGCAGTGTCTCCTACGTTAAGGACGACAAATAGCTGGCTAGCTAACCTCGGTAAATTAAGATAATCACTCTAAGACTATACGCTCTAAACTACACAATTATCTTGGATACGAAGACAGCAAAGACAACTATGTAGCTAGCTAACACTACACTAATCAAGTCGTTCAGTTGAGTGTAATAGTTTCTACAGTGCTGCTATTCGGTAGACGGTGGATGTTTGCTAGCTGGCTAGCTGCTGGGCAGATAGCAGTGTAGACTACGTTAGGACGACGAAATACGAAGTTGCAATAGAAGTGCTGACTGTTTCACTTTGTTGTCCTCTTTCTTTTCCTTTTTCTTCTGTCCTTCTTTTGTCCTTATTTTGTCTTCCTTTCTTCTGTTAACTATGACTGTTCTTCTGTTGCCTTTGTCCTGTCGTTTACCTGCCCCTGTACTAGAAATAAACTTTTGTTTCTACGAACGCTGCCTGCATCTGGGTCATATCTGAAACCTGATAGGTTAGTATGTAATACTATAAAAGGACTAACATGGAGAATATATTAAGAAATAGGATATACAGGCATCTCTGGATGAATTCCTTAATTGTATTTCATATTTCACAGATGCTGTACAAAGAGGGGAACTGTTGTCTGGAAAATTAAAACTTCTGACAAATTGCAGCAGCAATTCCTTTCTCCCATAAACCTACATTTTGAAAGAGACTTACAAGGAACTTAGCCATGAGACATGAGTCTTGATGTTTTATTGCATTGCCATTAGAGGTTTGGGTAGCTGAAGGTTGGTTCAGTAATTGTGTAAAAAAAATGAATACATATAATAATAGCTTGATTTAATAGGTATGAATACTGTGAGCAACAAATAAAAATAGGCTGAATACATATAATAATAGTTTGATTTAATAGGTATGAATACTGTGAGCAACAAATAAAAATAGGCTGAATACATATAATAATAGTTTGATTTAATAGGTATGAATACTGTGAGCAACAAATAAAAATAGGCTGAATACATATAATAATAGCTTGATTTAAATGGTATGAATACTGTGAGCAACAAATAAAAATAGGCTGAATACATATAATAATAGTTTGATTTAATAGGTATGAATACTGTGAGCAACAAATAAAAATAGGCTGAATACATATAATAATAGCTTGATTTAATAGGTATGAATACTGTGAGCAACAAATAAAAATAGGCTGAATACATATAATAATAGTTTGATTTAATAGGTATGAATACTGTGAGCAACAAATAAAAATAGGCTGAATACATATAATAATAGCTTGATTTAATTGGTATGAATACTGTGAGCAACAAATAAAAATAGGCTGAATACATATAATAATAGCTTGATTTAATAGGTATGAATACTGTGAGCAACAAATAAAAATAGGCTGAATACATATAATAATAGCTTGATTTAATAGGTATGAATACTGTGAGCAACAAATAAAAATAGGCTGAATACATATAATAATAGCTTGATTTAATAGGTATGAATACTGTGAGCAACAAATAAAAATAGGCTGAATACATATAATAATAGCTTGATTTAATAGGTATGAATACTGTGAGCAACAAATAAAAATAGGCTGAATACATATAATAATAGTTTGATTTAATAGGTATGAATACTGTGAGCAACAAATAAAAATAGGCTGAATACATATAATAATAGCTTGATTTAATAGGTATGAATACTGTGAGCAACAAATAAAAATAGGCTGAATACATATAATAATAGTTTGATTTAATTGGTATGAATACTGTGAGCAACAAATAAAAATAGGCTGAATACATATAATAATAGCTTGATTTAATAGGTATGAATACTGTGAGCAACAAATAAAAATAGGCTGAATACATATAATAATAGCTTGATTTAATAGGTATGAATACTGTGAGCAACAAATAAAAATAGGCTGAATACATATAATAATAGCTTGATTTAATAGGTATGAATACTGTGAGCAACAAATAAAAATAGGCTGAATACATATAATAATAGCTTGATTTAATTGGTATGAATACTGTGAGCAACAAATAAAAATAGGCTGAATACATATAATAATAGCTTGATTTAATAGGTATGAATACTGTGAGCAACAAATAAAAATAGGCTGAATACATATAATAATAGCTTGATTTAATTGGTATGAATACTGTGAGCAACAAATAAAAATAGGCTGAATACATATAATAATAGCTTGATTTAATAGGTATGAATACTGTGAGCAACAAATAAAAATAGGCTGAATACATATAATAATAGCTTGATTTAATAGGTATGAATACTGTGAGCAACAAATAAAAATAGGCTGAATACATATAATAATAGCTTGATTTAATAGGTATGAATACTGTGAGCAACAAATAAAAATAGGCTGAATACATATAATAATAGTTTGATTTAATTGGTATGAATACTGTGAGCAACAAATAAAAATAGGCTGAATACATATAATAATAGCTTGATTTAATAGGTATGAATACTGTGAGCAACAAATAAAAATAGGCTGAATACATATAATAATAGCTTGATTTAATAGGTATGAATACTGTGAGCAACAAATAAAAATAGGCTGAATACATATAATAATAGTTTGATTTAATTGGTATGAATACTGTGAGCAACAAATAAAAATAGGCTGAATACATATAATAATAGTTTGATTTAATTGGTATGAATACTGTGAGCAACAAATAAAAATAGGCTGAATACATATAATAATAGCTTGATTTAATAGGTATGAATACTGTGAGCAACAAATAAAAATAGGCTGAATACATATAATAATAGTTTGATTTAATTGGTATGAATACTGTGAGCAACAAATAAAAATAGGCTGAATACATATAATAATAGCTTGATTTAATAGGTATGAATACTGTGAGCAACAAATAAAAATAGGCTATAATTGACTTATCCAACTTCATGTCTTCTGAGCAGAGGACAGGTGCATCGAAGGAGTTGCTTTCTCAGTTGCAAAAGCGGCAAGGACTTTACACAAAACTGCATTAAGCAAATGACGGAATTGCGAATGCTAGCTATGTACTGCCCCACAGAATTGCTAAACATAGCAAGCCATTCGCTGAGGGCGAATTCATTAAAGAACGTTTAATTGACTCTTGCAGCAATACTTTGCCCCCGACAAGAAAGAGTTGTTTGAAAATGTTTCCCTTTCAAGACGAACAGTGACACGGCGTGTTGAGGACCTCGCAGAGAATGTGGAACAACAGTTGAAAGACAAGGTGAAGGATTTCACACATTTCTCATTGATATTGGATGAGAGCAGTGATGAACGTGACATGGCACAGTTATTGATAATCCTACGAGGTAAACTTTGAAATTACAGAGGAGCTTGCTTCCGTGCAGTCAATGAAGAGCACTATAGGGAAAGATTTATTGGAGCAGGTTAATTAAGCAAGTTTTAAGTTTTAAAAAGTTATCCAATGTGACCGCTGATGGGTGCCAAAAGTTGACAGGAAATAAGTTTGGCCTTTTGAAAAGGATACAAGATCAAGTAGCTGAGCTGAACCCAGATCATTTTCCTGCACTGCATTATTCATCAGGAGGTGCTCTGTAAACGTGATCTGAAAATGAGCCATGTTGTGGATGCAGTCAAATCTACAGGCAGTTTGTCTCACTGTTGGAAGAGACAAGAGTCGGGTCATGCAGATCTCCCCTTACTGCACAAATGTGACATGGGTGAGTTTGGGGAAGATGCTTAGAAGGGTGTGGGACCTGAAATCGGAGATTCCTGCCTTTTTGCAAATGAAAGGAAAATATGTGGATTTCCCTCAACTGCTAGATTAAGAATGGTTGGCTGATTTTTCCTTCATCGTGGACATCATGGCCCTCATGAATGAACTGAATTAAAAACTACAAGGAAAGGGCCTTTTTGCACATCAGATGTACAGCCTTGTCAAAGCTTTCAAGGGAAATGACTCCTCCTGACCCACCAAGTAGAAGACAACAATCTCACCCACTTTCAGACGCTACTAGTCTGTTCCCTATCAGATGACCAGCGGGAGAAGTAGACATCGCTGCTGCGTGCTTTGAATGGCGAGTTTCCTCGTCGTTCTGACGATTTCAGAGTGTTGGAAAAGGACATGCTGTTGGTTTCCTCTCCTTTCACCTTCAATGTGGAAAACGCTCCCACTGACCTGCAACTTGAGCGTATCGAGCTTCATTCTGATGCAGGGATTGGAGAACTATTCAAAACAATGTCACTGACGAGGTTCTAATGCATCTCTCGATGAACAAAACTTTCCAAAGATTAGGAGACCTGCTCAGAAGATGTTAGTACTGTTTGGGTCAACCTATGTATGTGAACAGACATTTTGAGTGATGAATTTAACAAGTCAAGGCACAGATAAAGGCACAGATAATCTCTTACTGGCTCTCACCTCTCAGCAATCCTGAGCATAGCGACATAGGAAACTATACCTGACTTCACTGCTCTAGTCAATGCCAATCAGAGACTTCACTCCTCACACTGATTGATAATTGCCCAGGCCTGGTGTAGAGGATAAAGTATTATTTGTTTCATTTTGTAAAGGATCTCAGTTGTTTCAGTGGTAGAGGAACAGTGGCCAGATGCCTCCCCCTAGTGGTTGTGAGGAGACATTACCGACCTGTCTCTTGCCAGAGGTTCTTGCACAATCCCAAATCAAATCAAATTGTATTTGTCACATGCGCCAAATACAACAGGTGTACCGTAAAATGCTTACTTACAAGCCCTTGACCTCAAAGCTGTTGTGCCTTCTTCCCCACATGGTCCACCCACATAGACAGTGTGGTGAAGAAGGCGCAACAGTGCCTCTTCAACCTCAAGAGGCTGGAAAAATGTGGCTTGTCACCCAAAACCCTGACAAACTTTTACAGATGCACAATCGAGTGCATCCTGTCAGGCTCTATCACAGCCTTGTACGGCAACTGCACCGCCCTCAACCGCAAGGCTCTCCAGAAGGTGTTGTGGTCTGAAAAACGCATCACCGGGGGCAAACTTCCTGCCCTCCATGACACCTACAGCACCCGATGTCACAGGATGTCCGAAAAGATCATCAAGGACAACAACCATTCGGGCCACTGTCTGTTCACCCCGCTACCATCCAGATGGCGAGGTCAGTATAGGTGCATCAATGCTGTGACCGAGAGACTGAAAAACAGCTTCCACCTCAAGGCCATCAGACTGCTAAAAAGCAATCACTAACTCAGAGAGGCTGCTGCCTACATTGAAACCCAATCACTGGCCACTTTAATAAATGGATCACGAGTCACTTTAAACAATGCCACTTTAAATAAGGGCACTTTAATCATGTTTATCTTACATTTCTCATATCATATGTGTATACTGTATTTTATACCATCTATTGCACCTTGCCTATGCTGCTGGCCATCGTTCATCCATGTATTTATATGTACATATTCATCTCTTTTGATTTGTGTGTATTAGGTAGCTGTTGGGGAAGTGTTAGATTACTTGTTAGATATTACTGCTCTGTCAGAACTAGAAGCACAAGCATTTTGCTACACTCGCATTAACATCTGCTAACCATGTGTTTGTGACCAATATTTTTATTTTGGATTTTGATTTCAAATAGAGTAAAGAAAATATTTACTAATACAGTAAAGTAAAAAATATATATATAACACAATAAGATGACATAACGAGGCCATATACAGGGGGTACTGGTACCCAGTCAGTGTGCGGGGTTACAGGTTACAGGTTAATCGAGGTAGTTTGTACATATATAGTGGCTTGCGGAAGTATTCAGCCCCCTTGGTATTTTTTTATTTAGTTGCCCTACATCCTGGAATTAAAATAGATTGTTTGGGGGTTCGTATCATTTGATTTACACAACATGCCGACCGCTTTGAAGATGCAAAATATGTTTTGTTGTGAAACAAACAAGAAATTAGACAAAAAACAGAACTTAATCGTGCATAAATATTCACCACCCCCCAAGCCAATATTGTGTAGAGACATCTTTGGCAGCAATTACAGCTGCAAGTCTCTTGGGGTATGTCTCTATAAGCTTGGAACATCTAGCCACTGGGATTTGCTCTAGATCCTTCAAATTGGATGGGTTCTGCTGGTGTACAGCAATCTTTATGTCATACCACAGATTCTCAATTGGATTGAGGTCTGGGCTTTGACTAAGCCATCCAAGACATTTAAATGTTTCCCCTTAAACCACTCCAGTGTTGCTTTAGCAGTATGGTTAGGGTCATTGTCCTGCTGGAAGGTGAACCTCCGTCCCAGTCTCAAATCTCTGGAAGACTGAAACGCCATCCATCAGTCCTTATATTCTGACCAGTTTCCCAGTCTCTGCCGATGAAAAGCATCCCCACAGCATGATGCTGCCACCACCATGCTTCACTGGGGGGATGATGAGAGGTGTTTGTTGGGTTTGTGCCAGACATATCATTTTAGTCTCATCTGACCAGAGTACTTTCTTCGATATGTTTGGGGAGTCTCCCACATGCCTTTTGTCGAAAACCAAATGTGTTTGCTTATTGTTTTCTTTAAGCAATGGCTTTTTTTCTGGCCACTCTTCCTTAAAGCCCAGCTCTGTGGAGTGTACGGCTTAAGGTGTTCCTATGGACAGATACTCTAATCTCCGCTGTGGAGCTTTGCAGCTCCTTCAGGGTTATCTTTGGTCCCTTTGTTGCTTCTCTGATCAATGCCCTCCTTGCCTGGTCTGTGAGTTTTGGTGGGCGGCCCTCTCTTGGCAGATTTGTTGTGGTGCCATAGTCTTTACATTTTTTAATAGTGGATTTAATGGTGCGCCGTGGGACGTTCAAAGTTTCTGATATTTTTTTAACCCAACCCAACCCAACCCAAAACTTTGTCCCTGACCTGTTTGGAGAGCTCCTTGGTCTTCATGGTTCCGCTTGCCTGGTGGTGCCCGTTGCTTAGTGGTGTTGCAGACTCTGGGGCCTTTCAGAACAGGTTTATACATACGGAGATCATGTGACAGATCATGTGACACTTAGATTGCACACAGGTGGACTTTATTTAACTAATTATGTGACTTCTGAAGGTAATTGGTTGCACCAGATCTTATTTAGGGGCTTCATATGAAATGGGGGGGAATACACACCACTTTTCAGGTTTTAATTTATTTATAGATTTTTTTAAACAAGTTATTTTTTTTTCATTTCACTTCACCAGTTTGGACTATTTTGTGTATGTCCATTAACTGAAATCCAAATAAAAAATCAAATCAATTTAAATTACAGGTTGTAAAGCAACAAAATAGGAAAAACGCCAAGGGGAATGAATACTTTTGCAATGCACTGTATGATGCTATGCACATGTCCTTAATCTGGTTTTGTCCGACACAACTGAAATTGTCTTAGCAAGTGGGTCGCTGTTTGCTCTCCTTAACGTCATTGCTGTGTTACTCCGTGAATCCTACCAAAGGATGGATGTGTGGGAGAAGAAGAGCCATGACACGCGACACAGATGCCTGTCTCCAATCGGAGAAACACGCTGGTGGGCTAAGGATAGTGCTTTGAAGAAGGTCTTTGGATCCTTTGGAAAACCAGACCAGGGTCTCTATGTTGAAGTGCTCCTCACACTATCAGCCATACAAGGACAGGTCAACATGAAGACAACTGTTCTGGTGAAGGAAAGAGGACTTACTGAGGCTCTTCTCCGGTATGAGCCGATACTGACAGCTCAAATACTTCTTCTGATATTTGAGAACACGTCACCACTGTTCAAATACCTGCAGACAAGTGGGATGGACATCCTGTCTGCTCATCGAATGGTTGTGGCTACACAGGAAACGCTGAAAGGCATGTCAAGAGACTTTGACACCATTAAGGCAGCTACAGACACATTTGTTCAGTTTGCGAATAAGAAGATCAAAGAACAGGATGAGGACAGAACTGGAGGAGGTGGAAGCCACTCTGCAACGCAAAAGGGCAAGAAATAAGAAAATCATGTCTGGATAGATGAGATGAAGCTTTTGACAGAGGCAGAGAGTAGAGTGCCTATAAAGTTCAAGTCCACAATCAAATGATGGATACAGTCACAGATAGTATCCACAGGCAATTCTCTCTCATGGCATTCTATATGCTGACCTAGCCCTTCTGGACTCTCGAAACTTATCCAAAATAACATCCAATGGTCTTCCAGAGACAGCCCTTCAAGAGCTTCAGCAAATGTTTGCTTCGATTTGATAGCCAAGCAACAGTTGACAATTTGCTGTGTGAGCTGAGAAGCCTCACTGTACAGTGGAAAAGACTGAACATTTCAGGATTGGAGGAATACATGACCAGGACAGTGGAGGATGGCCAAAATGGAAATGAAGAATAAATGCTGCTCATCCTGCAAAGATTGTCCACTGTGTCGTTACCAGATGCTGAGACGGTACAACCTGCTGACTGATGCGTACCATATCCTTGACCTTGGATACAAGTTCCTACTCACCCTCTCAGTTACCCAAGTAGAGCGAGCGAAGTTTCTCTACCTTAAAGTATATCAAGAGCAGCCTCAGGAGCACTCTCTCACAAGAATACCTAGAGGCCTTCATGTTGATGGCCACCGAGAAGGACATCCTAATGGCCCTGGATACTTTAGTTTAATTTATTAATTCGACCTTTTAAAAAAAACAAGCACACATAAAACTTGAAAAAGCCATACATGCGCATGAATAAAATCATTGAGGATAACACACTGTCACGACTTCCGCCGAAGTCGGTCCCTCTCCTTGTTCGGGCGGTGTTCTGCGGCCTACGTCACCAACCTTCTAGCCATCGCTGATCCATTTTCCATTTCCATTGGTTTTTGCCTTGTCTTTCTTCACACCTGGTTCCAATCCCATCAATGACATGTTGTGTATTTAACCCTCTGTTTCCCCTCATGTCCTTGTCGTGATTGTTTGATTGTATGTTATGTGCAAGCTATGTTCTGGTGTGCGACGGGTGTTGTACCCCCTTTTATTATTTTAGCTTTTGGAGTTTTATGAGCACTTATTAAACAACTCCGTTTATACCAAGTTCATTCTCCTGCGCCTGACTTCCCTGCCACCAGCACGCACCCATTACACACACAATAAAGTCTGGGCCTTATTTCCATTGTGGTCCTCTTGAGACGAGATGGCTAAGACAAGATGGAACACAGTACGGCAGTGAAATAATAAAACTAAAACAGAGAAGAAGAACATCTATCTCATCATTCCGGTTACATCATAGGGGTTATTCATATGGGCACAGAAGACAGCAAACATATTTTTACGTTCTTTTTTAAAGCTGCCCAGAGAGGATGTTGTTTGTTTTGGCATGGTGATCGATAGAGTTGCAGAGAAAAGCGTGCTGTTGATAAAATTGCTCCTCCAATAAGGTACTTGCGGCATATTTCCTATAACTTGCTTACTTACCACCCTGGTCACTGGCGTGAAAGGCAAACACCTATTTGGTGGGAATAGTAACATCACTCATATAGCCAGGATCGCAAAAATACTATAAAACTTTATATTTTCACATACCCAAAAAGCCTACTATTTAAAATGGGATATGGGTATTCGGACACGGCTTCACTATATATATATGTATCTCTCTTTCATTCAATCTCTTACCAACTTAGTCAATCTCTTTCTTTCTCTCTGTCTCGGCCACTTGCTCTTACCATGATAAGCTTCTCCCCACTGATCTCAGCAGTAAAACGGTACTGGGGGAACGGAATAGCAATCTTGCCACCTTCCGTGGTGACGGTGGTCTAAGAAGGACAAAAAGAGTTTGGATCTTTGAAATGACAACTTCTAGAATACTTTAGCTGATATTCAATGATTTTAATAAGCAGATTCAATCCTTCACTCGTTCATAAATTTCCTCACCATGAATTTGGAACGTCTCATGGTCTCTAACTCACACTACCGATGGTGAATTTGTTAGTCCAGGACCAGTTTGGGATCACCTGAGACCAGGTGAAATCATCCCCCTCCCGAAGCACCTCTGTTATCACCTTGATGTCTGTCTTGGATTTGGCAAAACCCAGGGGAAGAGTACAGAATGGTAGGGTTAGAATTTATCAATAATATCTATCTATCTACTGTATCTATCTATCTGTCTGTCTCTGTCTATCTGCCTGCCTATCTAGGGTTAGGTTGAGCTAAGGTAGGGTAGGGTTATGTTTAGGGTTAGGGTTAGGGTTAGTTGGGAAGTATTGATGAGATTTTGAGGTTAACAACACTGTTCTCTGCAATACCATAATTCAAAATATTGTTGAGTGCTTTGACTTACCAATTGCCTCTAGAAACTCATACGAGTTTTCCTGACTTTCGAGCTTGTACTTCCCAGAGAATGCCATGGTGGTGAAGCAATGTGGAACAGTGAAGAACTGACAAGAGCCTCTAGAAACTCTAGAAAGGTGTAGAAAGGTGTGGTTTTCTCCTTCTTTTGAAAGAACAAAATGTTTCTCATCCAACGTTCAGTGGCTCACTGCCAAAAGAGCCTCATTCTCGTACTCCACACATAGACCTACCTGATTGCAGCACAGAAAGGCCCCATAGAGGATCTATGTAGACTACACGTCAGTCATGCCAACTTGTCATTATATTGCTAATGCAATGACGGAATGTTGTTGTACTGCACATTGATGACGGAATAAGATGCACTGCACATTGTAATAGTATTGCTTATACTACCCCTATGGTGGTTTCTCCCAGAGCCATATATTTAATATAGGGATCTGGTCCATCTTATTCAGTGATAGGGTCCCAAGTCAGTATCGATGAAAAAGATAACCTTGGTTTAGAAACGCGATACAGAAACGTAGTTGAGATAAAAACAACTAATGTTCCAAGGCTTGATGACAATGGCTGTACTGATGACTAGTTCCGAGTCGTGCTTTTCAGTGAATGTCCACCTGGTGGCGAACGTCACCACTGGTCATCCTCAGCATACAAAACAGGCAGCAGCAGGCTCTGCAACTACAGATCCCCCCCAACAACAGGCTAGCGTGGGCGAATTCAAACTGAACTTGTAAACTAAAGTGCTCTAGGGAGCTGTAGTTCTAAATATGACCAGTGGTGGAAAAAGTACTCAATTCTCATACTGCAGTAAAAGTAAATATACCTTCATAGAAAATTACTCAAGTAAAAGTGAAAGTCACCCAGTAAAATACTACTTGAGTAAAAGTCTAAAAGCATTTGGTTTTAAATGTACTTCAGTATTAAAGTAAATGTATGTCACGCCTGCTCCCGCTCCTCCTCGAGCGCCAGGCTACCTGTCATCATACCTTCCTGTTACAATCATTACGTGCAGCTGTGCTCAGCGGACTCACCTGGACTCCCTCACTGTGTTGATTTCCCCTGAGTATATGTCTGCTCCTCTGTGTTGTTCCCTGTTGTAGCATTGTTTGCCGGGTCGTGTTTATGTTCAGACTCTGTTCTTGTTCCGTTGCATGTCCGTCTATATTAAATGGTTCACTCCCTGTGCCTGCTTCTCATCTCCTGCGTTGGGCGTTACAGTGTAGTTGCTAAAATATACTTAAGTATCAAAAGTAGAAGTAAAAGTATGACAAATGTAAAATTCCTTATATTAAAGATGGCACAATTTTCTTGTATTTTTCATTTACGGATAGCCAGTGTCACACTCCAACACTTAGACATAATTTATTAAAGTGAGTTCACCAGGGGCAGTAGGGATAACTATCTTAATAAGTGTGCGAATTGGACAATTATTTCTCCTGATAAGCATTCAAAAGGTAACGAGTACTTCTGGTGTCAGGGAAAATGTATGGAGTAAAAAGTACAGCATTTTCGTTAGGAATGTAGTGATGTAAAAGTTGTCAAAAATAGTAAAGTACAGATACCCCAAAAACTACTTAAGTAGTACTTTAAAGTATTTTTACTTAATTACTTTACGCCACTGAATATGACCACCAAAATACAAAACATGAAACACGCATGATGATTGATACAATGTCAGTCATCAGTATTTTAAGTTTCTGTGATGTGACAACCGCTATGCTAGTGTAAGGGGCAGTTGTAATACAGTTGTATTCCAGCCACTAGAGGGTACTCTGGTGAAGCCCATGGGAAATAAATAAATATAGTTTAAGTGAATTGGAAAGAGTAAGAATGTAAAACTAAAGAAAGACTGTACACGGCTGTTACCTGTGCTGACATGATTAAAAGTGAAGTAAACCGTACTTTTCGCGCTGTAGTTTATATGATAAGACACCGCTGAGATTTATTTTCATGTGAGCACCGGCCCATATTCCTGGAACAGACAATGAGTGAGAGACATTGGGAGAGTGTCACGCCTTGGTCTTAGTATTTTGTGTTTTCTTTATTTATTTGGTCAGGCCAGGGTGTGACATGGGTTTATTTTGTGGTGTGTTTTTGTATTGGGGTTTTAGTAGGTATCGGGATTGTGGCTGAGTAGGGTTGTCTAGTATAGTCTATGGCTGCCTGAGGCGGTTCTCAATCAGAGTCAGGTGATTTTCGTTGTCTCTGATTGGAATCCATATTTAGGCAGCCATATTCTTTGAGTATTTCATGGGTGATTGTTCCTGTCTCTGTGTTAGTTGTCACCAGATAGGCTGTATAGGTTTTCATGTTCCGTTTGTTGTTTTTTTGTATTGTTCATGTTTTTTTCTTCATTAAAGATGTATCGAACTAATCACGCTGCATTTTGGTCCGACTCTCCTTCGATGGAAGAAAACCGTAACACAGAGTAGCTAGCTAGCTAACGTTAGCAGGCTAACCACCTAACGGAGTGTAGCTATGTTGCCATTGCCTGCATTGTCGTTGTTGCCACGTGAGTAGGACAATATGAGTCGAGAGAGAGAAACGTTGTTGGATGAAATCGAACAGAGTTTATGGACTTTAACTGAGGACAATTTACGGCACTTGTGTGTACATTATGGAATAGGAGGTGTCGATGACTCTGAAGTAAAAGGAAAGAGCCTTCGCGCTTTGCGGCGCAAATTGATGGAAGATTACTGTGAGAAGGAGGATTTAATGGAATCAGAGGATGAGGGAATGTCTTGGCTGCTTCAACTGAAACACGAAATCAAAGGAATAACGGACACTGAGGATACTGTCAAAAGTCTGCCTACAAGTCTCAGCCAGTCGGCGCCAATGAGGCAAGTGGACAGTGAACCCAGCGGAGAGACGGGAGCTGGGAGCTGCGGCAGAACGAAAAGATGAGGGAGGGGCTCCTCAGCCCAGCAGAGAAGTGGTCTCAGCTCCAGAAAGGCACCCGCCACAGAGAGAGAATGGAGTGAGCATGTCCAGATGTAAAGTTCATGGACAGATCGGAGATCAGAATCAAAAAGATAAGCTCAGCTTCAGCAGCCTAGAACATCAAATTCAAAATGGACAGAGAAAAGGGTACCATGAATTAGAAATCATAGAAGCAGTAATCAGAGCTGTGAGCCCAGGGCTTAAGATTAGGAGTTACCTGGAGGGGTAAACAGACATGACACTCTACACACTAAGGCAAATCTTGAGGACGCATTATGCAGAGAAGGATGCCACTGAACTGTATCACAAGTTGACTAAAGCAACACAAGAGCCGGGAGAGTCTGTCTTGGACCTCCTAGTCCCCTAGTCTTTGACCTGAGGCAGGTGTTATCAGCCTCAGCTCGTGCCCAATCAGGACTGAAATATGGAACAGAGTTAGTCAAGAGCCAATGCCTGCAGGCCATTGTTACAGAATAAACAAATTGTATTGTCAGGGCGGAGATGAGAGTGCATCTCCAGAATATAAACACCAGTGATTATGAACTGTTGCTTGAGAAAATGCAAATGGCCCAGGGCAATGAAAGCGAACGCATGCAAAAGACCAGGATTTCCCGTAAGTTCACACCCGCACGAGTGAACGCAGTACAGAGTGAGGATAACGGGAATAGCGGAGAGGAATGTGCACAGGCAGAGCCCTCACAGACCACAGTCCAAAAACAAAAGAAATATAATCCTCTCCTGAGTAAAATTGATGTGAGCAATGAAGCAAACAAAGAACTGACCTGTCAGGTTGCCTCATTAGTACAGTCAGTGCAGGGCCAGGGTGACAGTTCAGTTAGGAATCGCATCAACAGAAAACCAAGTCCTACCAACAGGGAGAAAAGAAAATGCAAAAGTTGTTATGAGACTGGTCAACAGACTTGTAATCATTGCTACACATGTGGCAGTGATAGCCATTGGGCAGCAGGATGTAGGATCAGGGGCAACGCACATCCATCGGGAAAAGCCTGGGGGGTCACAACCATGGAACGGGGAGTGACCTCAGATACATCTAGTTCCATCCAGTGTTGCAGTGGCTGCAGTGCAAAGGTAGAGAGAATCTCAGAGTTGAAGTTGTATTCATTGTGTCATAACTCTGCCTATTGTTCCAAAGTGTGCCAACAGGATCATTGGAAAAAGCACCAACCTACATGTAAGACTGCCCGCAAGACTGACCACAACTTCCCTTGTCCCATGACACAGAGAGAGTGGGGACCAACTACCCCAGCTACCACAGGACATTGTAATATAGCACAGCTCATTGGTAAAAAATGTCAAGTGTGGTGTTATATGGAGGGTGTAAAGACCCTAGCACTATGAGGTATCTGAGGTATCCATCATAAGTGAGGATTGGAGAAAATGTAATTTTGCCACACACACAAATTAGACAACTGGCAGAAATTATGGGCAATACAGAGAAACTGGATCTGAGGGCAGGCACTGGCACTGAAATTCCCTTTCTGGGTTGGATGGACATTTGCTTTAATTTGCTTGATTCCAAAGCTGAGGTCATTGCAGGAAAATAGTTGAGGGTTCCGATATTAATCACAAATGGAAGACTGGAGAAACCAATCGTTGGGTTTAATGTAATTGAAGAAATAGTTCAAGCAAAAAGTAACAAGGAGCCCTCAGAGCTGATGTTTACAGTAAAGGTGCTTAGAAGTGCGCTTAAGCTAGGACAGGGAAAGGCAAAGACTCTACTCAATCTGCTTCAGCACTCAGAGTACACGGAGGAATGCTTGCTTACAGCAGGCAGACATGACGTTGTCATTCCAGGTGGACAAACAAAATGGATTCATCCTTGTATCCCAAGAGGAGCTCCCTTAGATGATGAAATTGTGTTATTTGACCTGGACGTGAGAGTGATCTGGTCCCTGGACCTACAAAGTCAGTAGTGAATACAGTAGTGAATACTAATTGCAGTAGTGAATACTATCAAACATGACATTACCTTACCAAGACAAACAATGATAGGGACATTACAAAGCGTAGAAGCGTGTCACCCGGTTCCTGTGCCCAGTGGAGACAAGGTTACTGTAGCACAGATTCAGGACAGATCCCCACTGGATCTTGGCCCTGACAACGGTCAAATAGAGTGGTGGGACCCACCTGTAGAGGTTCAGCACTTGAGCCAAGAGCAACAAGAATTAGTCAAACGGATGCTCAGAGAGGAATCAGCTGTTTTCGGCCAAAGATGACATGGACATAGGGTGTATTGAAAATCTCAGAATGGAGATAACATTGACTGATAACATACCCGTGGCAAAGTGATACAACGGTGTGCCACGCCCCTTGTATGCTGAGGTGAAAAGCCACCTTCAGGGTCTCCTGAACAAAAACTTCATCAGGAAGTCAACTTCATCATACGCATCACCGTTGGTCTGCGTATGGGAAAAGGGTGGGAGTTTAAGCCTTTGTGTTGATTACAGGGGTTTGAACAAGAAAACTGTTCTGGACAGTCATCCCATCCCCCTTATACAGGAAATACTTTATGGTTTGGGAGGAAACTCATGGTTTACAGTTTTAGATCAAGGAAAGGCCTACCACCAAAACTTTGTGGGAGATGAGTCCAGAAAATGCACTGCCTTCAGCACCCCTTAGGCCTTATATGAATGGAATACAATTCCCTTTGGCTTATCACCCACCACTTTGTACCCGAGATGGCATAGCAGTTCAGACGTCTTTTTGTCCTCGTCTTGTCGTGTCCAGTATATATATATATTTACAACTTTTTTTCACATACATTTTTTTATTTTTACATTTACATTTAAGTCATTTAGCAGACACTCTTATCCAGAGCGACTTACAAATTGGTGCATTCACCTTATGACATCCAGTGGAAAAGCCACTTTACAATAGTGCATCTAAATATTTTAAGGGGGGGGGGGGGGGGGGGGTGAGAAGGATTACTTTATCCTATCCTAAGTATTCCTTAAAGAGATGGGGTTTCAGGTGTCTCCGGAAGGTGGTGATTGACTCCGCTGTCCTGGCGTCGTGAGGGAGTTTGTTCCACCATTGGGGAGCCAGAGCAGCGAACAGTTTTGACTGGGCTGAGCGGGAACTGTACTTCCTCAGTGGTAGGGAGGCGAGCAGGCCAGAGGTGGATGAACGCAGTGCCCTTATTTGGGTGTAGGGCCTGATCAGAGCCTGGAGGTACTGAGGTGCCGTTCCCCTCACAGCTCCGTAGGCAAGCACCATGGTCTTGTAGCGGATGCGAGCTTCAACTGGAAGCCAGTGGAGAGAGCGGAGGAGTGGGGTGACGTGAGAGAACTTGGGAAGGTTGAACACTAGACGGGCTGCGGCGTTCTGGATGAGTTGTAGGGGTTTAATGGCACAGGCAGGGAGCCCAGCCAACAGCGAGTTGCAGTAATCCAGACGGGAGATGACAAGTGCCTGGATTAGGACCTGCGCCGCTTCCTGTGTGAGGCAGGGTCGTACTCTGCGGATGTTGTAGAGCATGAACCTACAGGAACGGGCCACCTCCTTGATGTTAGTTGAGAACCACAGGGTGTTGTCCAGGATCACGCCAAGGTTCTTAGCGCTCTGGGAGGAGGACACAATAGAGTTGTCAACCGTGATGGCGAGATCATGGAACGGGCAGTCCTTCCCCGGGAGGAAGAGCAGCTCCGTCTTGCCGAAGTTCAACTTGAGGTGGTGATCCGTCATCCACACTGATATGTCTGCCAGACATGCAGAGATGCGATTCGCCACCTGGTCATCAGAAGGGGGAAAGGAGAAGATTAATTGTGTGTCGTCTGCATAGCAATGATAGGAGAGACCATGTGAGGTTATGACAGAGCCAAGTGACTTGGTGTATAGCGAGAATAGGAGAGGGCCTAGAACAGAGCCCTGGGGGACACCAGTGGTGAGAGCGCATGGTGAGGAGACAGATTCTCGCCACGCCACCTGGTAGGAGCGACCTGTCAGGTAGGACGCAATCCAAGCGTGGGCCACGCCGGAGATGCCCAACTCGGAGAGGGTAGAGAGGAGGATCTGATGGTTCACAGTATCGAAGGCAGCCGATAGGTCTAGAAGGATGAGAGCAGAGGAGAGAGAGTTAGCTTTAGCGGTGCGGAGCGCCTCCGTGATACAGAGAAGAGCAGTCTCAGTTGAATGACTAGTCTTGAAACCTGACTGATTTGGATCAAGAAGGTCATTCTGAGAGAGATAGCGGGAGAGCTGACCAAGGACGGCACGTTCAAGAGTTTTGGAGAGAAAAGAAAGAAGGGATACTGGTCTGTATTTGTTGACATCGGAGGGATCGAGTGTAGGTTTTTTCAGAAGGGGTGCAACTCTCGCTCTCTTGAAGACGGAAGGGACGTAGCCAGCGGTCAGGGATAAGTTGATGAGCGAGGTGAGGTAAGGGAGAAGGTCTCCGGAAATGGTCTGGAGAAGAGAGGAGGGGATAGGGTCAAGCGGGCAGGTTGTTGGGCGGCCGGCCGTCACAAGACGCGAGATTTCATCTGGAGAGAGAGGGAAATCACTCCTGAGCTCCGTCAATCACTCCTGGGCTGCAGTCACCTATCCGGACCCGTTTTACTGCCTACGCGGAGCCCCACCGGGCCTTCACAACTGGACTGCCGACGTTGTCTACCCGAAGGAGATCCGGCTGGCTCCTCCGTCTCGACGTTACCTGAACGCCCATCAGCGGCCTGCTAACCGTTAGCTGTCTTACCGGCAGCTCTCAGAATAGACAATCAGACAATTTATTTATTTTTATTATTATTATTATGTTTATTCTTGGGCCTCTATAACTATATCTATTGTTTTTATTTTATTTTTGTTGTTGTGTGATTTGGACTAATTCCCTCTACGGAAGGCAAGAGGTGGCTAACAACAGACCCCCTTCCTATGCTAACTTGCTACCGATGTCCTGGCTAGCTGTCTAAATCGCCTTGACCCCGAAACCAACCACTCCACTCTCTTGACTCTTTTGATCACTCGACTAAGGATGCCTCTCCTTAATGTCAATATGTCTTGTCCATTGCTGTTCTGGTTAGTGTTTATTGGCTTATTTCACTGTAGAGCCTCTAGTCCTGCTCACTATACATTATCCAATTTATTAGTTCCACCACCCACACATGCAATGACATCTCCTGGTTTCAATGATGTTTCTAGAGACAATATTTCTCTCTTCATCACTCAATACCTAGGTTTACCTCCACTGTATTCACATCCTACCATACCTTTGTCTGTACATTATACCTTGATGCTATTTTATCGCCCCCAGAAACCTCCTTTTACTCTCTGTTCCAGACGTTATAGACGACCAATTCTTATTGCTTTTAGCCGTACCCTTATTCTTCTCCTCCTATGTTCCTCTGGCGATGTAGAGGTGAATCCAGGCCCTGCAATGCCTAGCTCCACTCCTATTCCCCAGGCGCTCTCTTTTGATGACTTCTGTAACCGTAATAGCCTTGGTTTCATGCATGTTAACATTAGAAGCCTCCTCCCTAAGTTTGTTCTATTCACTGCTTTAGCACACTCTGCCAACCCGGATGTTCTAGCTGTGTCTGAATCCTGGTTTAGGAAGACCACCAAAAATTCTGAAATTTTAATTCCAAATTACAACATTTTCAGAAAAGATAGAACTGCCAAAGGGGGCGGTGTTGCAATCTACTGCAAAGATAGCCTGCAGAGTTCTGTCCTACTATCCAGGTCTGTACCCAAACAATTTGAACTTCTACTTCTAAAAATCCACCTCTCTAAAAACAAGTCTCTCACCGTTGCCGCCTGCTATAGACCACCCTCTGCCCCCACCTGTGCTCTGGACACCATATGTGAACTGATTGCCCCCCATCTATCTTCAGAGCTCGTGCTGCTAGGCGACCTAAACTGGAACATGCTTAACACCCCAGCCATCCTACAATCTAAACTTGATGCCCTCAATCTCACACAAATTATCAATGAACCCACCAGGTACAACCCCAAATCCATAAACACGGGCACCCTCATAGATATCATCCTAACCAACTTCCCCCTCTAAATACACCTCTGCTGTCTTCAACCAAGATCTCAGCGATCACTGCCTCATTGCCTGCATCCGTAATGGGTCAGCGGTCAAACGACCTCCACTCATCACTGTAAAACGCTCCCTGAAACACTTCAGCGAGCAGGCCTTTTTAATCGACCTGGCCGGGGTATCCTGGAAGGATATTGATCTCATCCCGTCAGTAGAGGATGCCTGGATATTTTTTTTAAATGCCTTCCTAACCATCTTGAATAAACATGCCCCATTCAAGAAATTTAGAACCAGGAACAGATATAGCCCTTGGTTCTCCCCAGACCTGACTGCCCTTAACCAACACAAAAACATCCTATGGCGTTCTGCATTAGCATCGAACAGCCCCCGTGATATGCAGCTATTCAGGGAAGCTAGAAACCGTTATACACAGGCAGTTAGAAAAGCCAAGGCTAGCTTTTTCAAGCAGAAATTTGCTTCCTGCAACACTAACTCAAAAAAAGTTCTGGGACACTGTAAAGTCCATGGAGAATAAGAACACCTCCTCCCAGCTGCCCACTGCACTGAAGATAGGAAACACTGTCACCACTGATAAATCCACCATAATTGAGGATTTCAATAAGCATTTTTCTACGGCTGGCCATACTTTCCACCTGGCTACTCCTACCCCGGTCAACAGCACTGCACCCCCAACAGCAACTCGCCCAAGCCTTCCCCATTTCTCCTTCTCCCAAATCCATTCTGCTGATGTTCTGAAAGAGCTGAAAAATCTGGACCCCTACAAATCAGCCGGGCTAGACAATCTGGACCCTTTCTTTCTAAAATTATCTGCCGAAAATGTTGCCACCCCTATTACTAGCCTGTTCAACCTCTCTTTCGTGTCGGCTGAGATTCCCAAAGATTGGAAAGCAGCTGCGGTCATCCCCCTCTTCAAAGGGGGGGACACTCTTGACCCAAACTGCTACAGACCTATATCTATCCTACCATGCCTTTCTAAGGTCTTCGAAAGCCAAGTCAACAAACAGATTACCGACCATTTCGAATCTAACCATACCTTCTCTGCTATGCAATCTGGTTTCAGAGCTGGTCATGGGTGCACATCAGCCACGCTCAAGGTCCTAAACGATATCTTAACCGCCATCGATAAGAAACATTACTGTGCAGCCGTATTCATTGATCTGGCCAAGGCTTTCGATTCTGTCAACCACCACATCCTCATCGGCAGACTCGACAGCCTTGGTTTCTCAAATGATTGCCTCGCCTGGTTCACCAACTACTTCTCTGATAGAGTTCAGTGTGTCAAATCGGAGGGTCTGCTGTCCGGACGTCTGGCAGTCTCTATGGGGGTGCCACAGGGTTCAATTCTTGGACCGACTCTCTTCTCTGTATACATCAATGAGGTCGCTCTTGCTGCTGGTGAGTCCCTGATCCACCTCTACGCAGACGACACCATTCTGTATACTTCCGGCCCTTCTTTGGACACTGTGTTAACAACCCTCCAGGCAAGCTTCAATGCCATACAACTCTCCTTCCATGGCCTCCAATTGCTCTTAAATACAAGTAAAACTAAATCCATGCTCTTCAACCGATCGCTATCTGCACCTACCCGCCTGTCCAACATCACTACTCTGGACGGCTCTGACTTAGAATACGTGGACAACTACAAATACTTAGGTGTCTGGTTAGACTGTAAACTCTCCTTCCAGACCCATATCAAACATCTCCAATCCAAAGTTAAATCTAGAATTGGCTTCCTATTTCGCAACAAAGCATCCTTCACTCATGCTGCCAAACATACCCTCATACCCCTGACCATCCTACCAATCCTCGACTTTGGCGATGTCATTTACAAAATAGCCTCCAATACCCTACTCAACAAATTGGATGCAGTCTATCACAGTGCAATCCGTTTTGTCACCAAAGCCCCATATACTACCCACCATTGCGACCTGTACGCTCTCGTTGGCTGGCCCTCGCTTCATACTCGTCGCCAAACCCACTGGCTCCATGTCATCTACAAGACCCTGCTAGGTAAAGTCCCCCCTTATCTCAGCTCGCTGGTCACCATAGCATCTCCCACCTGTAGCACACGCTCCAGCAGGTATATCTCTCTGGTCACCCCCAAAACCAATTCTTTCTTTGGCCGCCTCTCCTTCCAGTTCTCTGCTGCCAGTGACTGGAACGAACTGCAAAAATCTCTGAAACTGGAAACACTTATCTCCCTCACTAGCTTTAAGCACCAACTGTCAGAGCATCTTACAGATTACTGCACCTGTACATAGCCCACCTATAATTTAGCCCAAACAACTACCTCTTTCCCAACTGTATTTAATTTATTTATTTATTTTGCTCCTTTGCACCCCATTATTTTTATGTCTACTTTGCACATTCTTCCATTGCAAAACTACCATTCCAGTGTTTTACTTGCTGTATTGTATTTACTTTGCCACCATGGCCTTTTTTACATTTACATTTACATTTAAGTCATTTAGCAGACGCTCTTATCCAGAGCGACTTACAAATTGGTGCATTCACCTTATGACATCCAGTGGAACAGTCACTTTACAATAGTGCATCTAAATCTTAAAGGGGGGGAGAGGGAATACTTATCCTTTACCTCCCTTCTCACCTCATTTGCTCACATTGTATATAGACTTGTTTATACTGTATTATTGACTGTATGTTTGTTTTACTCCATGTGTAACTCTGTGTTGTTGTATCTGTCGAACTGCTTTGCTTTATCTTGGCCAGGTCGCAATTGTAAATGAGAACTTGTTCTCAACTTGCCTACCTGGTTAAATAAAGGTGAAATAAAAATAAATAAAATAAAATCAAACAGTCCCTCTGCCTTCCAATGAAGCATGGTGTCATGCAGGTGAAAGAGGACCCAAAAGCGACTTAACAGAAACAGAGTTTATTTAAGTCCAAACAGGGAATAACAAAAATCCTCTAGTCTGTAGAGGGGAATAACTGGAGAAGCGGCCACAGACTGCAGGTCGCTTCGGGTAGGCGCAGGCCGTAGTTGACAGAGACACCTGCTCACACGCAGCATCTGATGAAGGCAAAAAACACGACAGGACAGG
The DNA here is from genome assembly GCF_021184085.1 of Oncorhynchus gorbuscha. Lineage (NCBI taxonomy): Eukaryota > Metazoa > Chordata > Actinopteri > Salmoniformes > Salmonidae > Oncorhynchus > Oncorhynchus gorbuscha. Next base: position 60,178,067 of record NC_060185.1, read on the forward strand.
GCGATACACAATCACAGCAAAAACACGACAGGACAGGGCGAAACACAATCACAGCATGGTGAATACTAAACAAGGAACCGACGGGACAGGAACGGAACACAAAGGAATAAATAGGGACTCTAATCAGGGGAAAGGATCGGGAACAGGTGTGGGAAGACTAAATGATGATTAGGGGAATAGGAACAGCTGGGAGCAGGAACGGAACGATAGAGAGAAGAGAGAGCGAGAGAGTGAGAGAGGGAGGGGGAGAGAGAGGGATAGAAGGAGGGAAAGAACCAAATAAGACCAGCAGAGGGAAACGAATAGAATGGGGAGCACAGGGACAAGACATGATAATAAATGACAAACATGACAGTACCCCCCACTCACCGAGCGCCTCCTGGCGCACTCGAGGAGGAATCCTGGCGGCAACGGAGGAAATCATCGATGAGTGAACGGTCCAGCACGTCCCGAGACGGAACCCAACTCCTCTCCTCAGGACCGTAACCCTCCCAATCCACTAAGTATTGGTGACCCCGTCCCCGAAACGCATGTCCATGATCTTATGTACCTTGTAAATAGGTGCGCTCTCGACAAGGACGGGAGGGGGAGGGAAGACGAACGGGGGTGCGAAGAAAGGGCTTAACACAGGAGACATGGAAGACAGGATGGACGCGACGAAGATGTCGCGGAAGAAGCAGTCGCACAGCGACAGGATTGACGACCTGGGAGACACGGAACGGACCAATGAACCGCGGAGTCAACTTACGAGAAGCTGTCGTAAGAGGAAGGTTGCGAGTGGAAAGCCACACTCTCTGGCCGCAACAATACCTTGGACTCTTAATCCTGCGTTTATTGGCGGCTCTCACCGTCTGTGCCCTGTAACGGCAAAGTGCAGACCTCACCCTCCTCCAGGTGCGCTCACAACGTTGGACAAACGCTTGAGCGGAGGGAACGCTGGACTCGGCAAGCTGGGATGAGAACAGAGGAGGCTGGTAACCCAGACTACTCTGAAACGGAGATAACCCGGTAGCAGACGAAGGAAGCGAAGTGAGCGTATTCTGCCCAGGGGAGCTGTTCTGCCCAAGACGCAGGGTTTCTGAAAGAAAGGCTGCGTAGTATGCGACCAATCGTCTGATTGGCCCTCTCTGCTTGACCGTTAGACTGGGGATGAAACCCGGAAGAGAGACTGACGGACGCACCAATCAAACGACAGAACTCCCTCCAAAACTGTGACGTGAATTGCGGGCCTCTGTCTGAAACGGCGTCTAACGGGAGGCCATGAATTCTGAATACATTCTCAATAATGATTTGTGCCGTCTCCTTAGCGGAAGGAAGTTTAGCGAGGGAATGAAATGTGCCGCCTTAGAGAACCTATCGACAACCGTCAGAATCACAGTCTTCCCCGCAGACAAAGGCAGACCGGTAATGAAGTCTAAGGCAATGTGAGACCATGGTCGAGAAGGAATGGGAGCGGTCTGAGACGACCGGCAGGAGGAGAGTTACCCGACTTAGTCTGCGCGCAGTCCGAACAAGCAGCCACGAAACGGCGCGTGTCACGCTCCTGAGTCGGCCACCAAAAGCGCTGGCGAATAGACGCAAGAGTGCCTCGAACACCGGGATGACCAGCTAACTTGGCAGAGTGAGCCCACTGAAGAACAGCCAGACGAGTGGAAACAGGAACGAAAAGGAGGTTACTAGGACAAGCGCGGCGACGCAGTGTGCGTGAGTGCTTGCTTAACCTGTCTTTCAATTCCCCAGACTGTTAACCCGACAACACGCCCATAAGGAAGAATCCCCTCGGGATCAGTAGAAGCCACAGAAGAACTAAACAGACGGGATAAGGCATCAGGCTTGGTGTTCTTGCTACCCGGACGGTAAGAAATCACAAACTCGAAACGAGCGAAAAACAACGCCCAACGAGCTTGACGGGCATTAAGTCGTTTGGCAGAACGGATGTACTCAAGGTTCTTATGGTCTGTCCAAACGACAAAAGGAACGGTCGCCCCCTCCAACCACTGTCGCCATTCGCCTAGGGCTAAGCGGATGGCGAGCAGTTCACGGTTACCCACATCATAGTTGCGCTCAGATGGCGACAGGCGATGAGAAAAATAAGCGCAAGGATGAACCTTATCGTCAGACTGGAAGCTGGGATAGAATGGCTCCCACGCCTACCTCTGAAGCGTCAACCTCGACAATGAATTGTCTAGTGACGTCAGGAGTAACGAGGATAGGAGCGGACGTAAAACGTTCTTTTAGAAGATCAAAAGCTCCCTGGGCGGAACCGGACCACTTAAAACACGTCTTGACAGAAGTAAGAGCTGTGAGAGGGGCAGCAACTTGACCGAAATTACGAATGAAACGCCGATAGAAATTAGCGAAACCTAAAAGCGCTGCAACTCGACACGTGACCTTGGAACGGGCCAATCACTGACAGCTTGGACCTTAGCGGAATCCATCTGAATGCCTTCAGCGGAAATAACGGAACCGAGAAAAGTAACGGAGGAGACATGAAAAGAGCACTTCTCAGCCTTTACGTAGAGACAATTCTCTAAAAGGCGCTGTAGAACACGTCGAACGTGCTGAACATGAATCTCGAGTGACGGAGAAAAAAAATCAGGATATCGTCAAGATAGACAAAAACAAAAATGTTCAGCATGTCTCTCAGAACATCATTAACTAATGCCTGAAAAACAGCTGGCGCATTGGCGAGACCGAACGGCAGAACCCGGTACTCAAAATGCCCTAACGGAGTGTTAAACGCCGTTTTCCACTCGTCCCCCTCTCTGATGCGCACGAGATGGTAAGCGTTACGAAGGTCCAACTTAGTAAAGCACCTGGCTCCCTGCAGAATCTCGAAGGCTGATGACATAAGGGGAAGCGGATAACGATTCTTAACCGTTATGTCATTCAGCCCTCGATAATCCACGCAGGGGCGCAGAGTACCGTCCTTCTTCTTAACAAAGAAGAACCCCGCCCCGGCCGGAGAAGAAGAAGGCACTATGGTACCGGCGTCAAGAGACACAGACAAATAATCCTCGAGAGCCTTACGTTCGGGAGCCGACAGAGAGTATAGTCTACCTCGAGGAGGAGTGGTCCCCGGAAGGAGATCAATACTACAATCATACGACCGGTGAGGAGGAAGGGAGTTGGCTCGGGACCGACTGAAGACCGTGCGCAGATCATGATATTCCTCCGGCACTCCTGTCAAATCGCCAGGTTCCTCCTGAGAAGTAGGGACAGAAGAAACGGGAGGGATGGCAGACATTAAACACTTCACATGACAAGAAACGTTCCAGGATAGGATAGAATTACTAGACCAATTAATAGAAGGATTATGACATACTAGCCAGGGATGACCCAAAACAACAGGTGTAAACGGTGAACGGAAAATCAAAAAAGAAATAGTCTCACTGTGGTTACCAGATACTGTGAGGGTTAAAGGTAGTGTCTCAAATCTGATACTGGGAAGATGACTACCATCTAAGGCGAACATGGGCGTAGGCTTCTCTAACTCTCTGAAAGGAATGTCATGTTTCCGAACCCATGCTTCGTCCATGAAACAACCCTCAGCCCCAGAGTCTATCAAGGCACTACATGTAGCACCCGAACCGGTCCAGCGTAGGTGGACCGACAAAAAGTAGTACAGGACTTTGATGGAGAGACTTGAGTAGTTGCGCTCACCTGTAGCCCTCCGCTTACAGATGAGCTCTGGCTTTACTGGACGTGAATTAACAAAATGTCCAGCAACTCCGCAATAGAGGCACAGGCGGTTGGTGATCCTCCATTCCCTCTCCTTATTCGAGATGCGAATCCCTCCCAGCTGCATGGGCTCAGTCTCAAAGCCAGAGGAGGGAGATGGTTGCGATGCGGAGCAGGGAAACACCGTTGATGCGAGCTCTCTTCCACGAGCCCGGTGACGAAGATCTACCCGTCGTTCTATGCGGATGGCGAGAGCAATCAAAGAGTCCACATCTGAAGGAACCTCCCGGGAGAGAATCTCATCCTTAACCACTGCGTGGAGTCCCTCCAGAAAACGAGCGAGCAGCGCCGGCTCGTTCCACTCACTAGAGGCAGCAAGAGTGCGAAACTCAATAGAATAATCCGTTATGGACCGTTCACCTTGGCATAAGGAAGCCAGGGCCCTAGAAGCCTCCCCACCAAAAACTGAACGGTCAAAAACCCGAATCATCTCCTCTTTAAAGTTCTGGAACTTGTTAGAGCAATCAGCCCTTGCCTCCCAGATAGCTGTGCCCCATTCTCGAACCCGGCCAGTAAGGAGTGAAATGACGTAAGCAACCCGAGCTCTCTCTCTAGAGTATGTGTTGGGTTGGAGAGAGAACACAATCTCACACTGCGTGAGAAAGGAGCGGCACTCAGTGGGCTGCCCGGAGTAGCAAGGTGGGTTATTAACCCTAGGTTCTGGAGGCTCGGCAGGCCAGGAAGTAACAGGTGGCACGAGACGTAGACTCTGGAACTGTCCAGAGAGGTCGGAAACCTGAGCGGCCAGGTTCTCCACGGCATGGCGAGCAGCAGACAATTCCTGCTCGTGTCTGCCGAGCATGGCTCCTTGGATCTCGACGGCAGTGTAACGAGCGTCTGAAGTCGCTGGGTCCATTCCTTGGTCGGTTCCTTCTGTCATGCAGGTGAAAGAGGACCCAAAAGCGACTTAACAGAAACAGAGTTTATTTAAGTCCAAACAGGGAATAACAAAAATCCTCTAGTCTGTAGAGGGGAATAACTGGAGAAGCGGCCACAGACTGCAGGTCGCTACGGGTAGGCGCAGGCCGTAGTTGACAGAGACACCTGCTCACACGCAGCATCTGATGAAGGCAAAAAAACACGACAGGACAGGGCGATACACAATCACAGCAAAAACACGACAGGACAGGGCGAAACACAATCACAGCATGGTGAATACTAAACAAGGAACCGACGGGACAGGAACGGAACACAAAGGAATAAATAGGGACTCTAATCAGGGGAAAGGATCGGGAACAGGTGTGGGAAGACTAAATGATGATTAGGGGAATAGGAACAGCTGGGAGCAGGAACGGAACGATAGAGAGAAGAGAGAGCGAGAGAGTGAGAGAGGGAGGGGGAGAGAGAGGGATAGAAGGAGGGAAAGAACCAAATAAGACCAGCAGAGGGAAACGAATAGAATGGGGAGCACAGGGACAAGACATGATAATAAATGACAAACATGACACATGGAGGAAGGTTTAGAGGGGATAAGAGACAGAATCTGTATAGCATATTTGGATGACGTTCTTATTCTTAGTCAGTCATTTGAACAACATGTGGAAGATGTCCGTCAGGTTTTCAGGCAGCACAATAAATGGGGTATTACACTCAGGGCTGATAAATGTGACCTATTCAAGAATGAGGTCCGTTATTTAGGAAAAATCATTTCTGCTGAGGGTTACAGAATGGATGTTAAAGAAATTGTAGCAGTGCAAGAACTGGTCAACAAGCCACCAACAAATGTGAGAGAGCTGAGGAAACTACTGGGGTTTCTAGGGTACTATAGGGGTTATGTACAGAACTTTTCACAACATGCTAAATGTCTCTATGACTTACTAGCAGTGAAGTCGGAGACCCCAGCATCCGGGAAGCGAAGGACCAAGGTAGCTATGCAGTCGGGACAGGCTCTGCCCCACCAGAAAGTTATACGGGAGGATGCTCACCAGAGAGCATTAGAACACTTGGTGAGTGTGTTGACTAATCCACTTGTGCTTGCTTACCCAGATTTCAAGAACCCTTTTATCCTGCAAGTTGATGCCTCCGAAGAGGGATCGGGAGGGGTGTTATACCAACGACAAAGTGGAAAACTGAGAGTCATTGGATATGGCTCCCGCACCCTGACTCAAGCAGAGAGAAACTATCACCTTCACTCAGGGAAACTGGAATTCTTGGCCCTCAAATGGGCAGTGACTGAGCGGTTCCGAGATGACCTATTTTATGCTCCCTCTGTGAGAGTGCACAGTGATAATAACCCCTTGACATATGTACTAACTACAGCAAGACTGAGTGCCACCGGTCATCGCTGGGTGGCAGAGCTGTCTGACTTTAATTTCACACTGAAGTATCATCCTGGAAAGGTAAACACTGACGCAGACTTCCTGTCATTCTCTCATTTGCATGCTGAACATTACATGGAAGAATGCAGAGAGAAACACTCACTTGAAATGGTAAAAGCAACACTCAATAATGTTCAGACACCACAGAATGACTGTGTAATGTGGATATTCACGGTTACACTAAGGGCATCAGTGCAAGATGAGCTGTCATGGTGGGAGGGGAACAGTTACAGACCGACTGTCTCCACACGATCTCATGCAGGCTCAGTTAAAGGATCCGGCTGTATGGAGAATCTAGGATCTAAAAAGTCAAAGGACGAAGCCTAAACCAACAGAATGTCAACAAGAGTCATACAGTCAAACAGTTACTGCAAGAGTGGAACAGGCCTCACCAGATGGATTATTACAAAGGAAAACAGCAAAAAGGACACAAGTTGTGGTACCAAGTCAGTATAGAACACTGATTTACAAGTACTTACACACTGAAATGGCCCATCTAGGAACAGAAAGAGTGTTGAACTTTTAGCACGAGAACTTTTTTATTGGCCACGCATGCAACATGACATTGAACACTTTATCAACAAAGTGTGAAAGTGTATCAAACAAAAGAAACCCAGTGTAATAACTAGGGCCCCAATGCAACATGTACGAGCTACAGCTTCTTTCGAGATGATTTCAATTGACTATGTGCATTTGGAGAAAAGCAGAGGGGGCCACGAGTACATTTTTGTTATTTTAGATAACTTTACAAAATTTGCACAAGCCTACCCCACCAGAAATATGTCAGGGATAACTGCAGCAAAACAAATATTTTCGATGATTTCTTCCCAAAGTTTGGCTTTTTGTCAAAAACCCATCATGATCAGGGAAGAGAGTTTGAAAATAATTTATTCAGAGCCTTGCAGAACTGTACGGGAATAGCCAATTCCAGAACCTCTCAATATTATCCACAGGGGAATCCGGTGGAGAGATTTAACCGTACACTGTTGTCAATGTTGCGCACACTAGTTGAAGAGAAAAAGGCCAACTGGGGTGATTATCTGAACAAGGTCATTCATGCATATAATTGTACCACCAGTGATGCTACTGGGTTCTCATTGTATTTCCTGCAATTTGGCTCCAGAAGGGCTCCACTACCTGTTGACCTTGTCTTTGGGTTACAGATAAAGGAACAGGAGAAATTTATGCTAAGAAGTGGCAGCAACAGATGACTGAAGCCTATGACATCGCCAGTAGAAACATGGAGAAATCAACAGCAAAGGGAAAAGCCTACTACGATCGGAGGAAAATGAGTTTGGTTCTGGTCTCGGGATCGTGTACTGGTGAGGAACATGTCAGAACGTGGGGGGCCGGGAAAGCTAAGATCACACTGGGAAGACCAATTACATGTGGTGGTAACCAGGAAAGCTGATGACAGCCCTGTCTATGAGGTCAAACCGGAGAGGGGTACAGGCAGGGCCCGGGTTCTGCATCGCAATATGCTCATGTCATGTAATTCCCTACCATTTGAGGAACCTTTTGAAACACCCAGTAGAGGTTATAGTAATAACGTCACTACTTTAAGGTGGTTTATGCATCCAAACAAGACATAGGGTCCATTTAGTCTCAGCTGTCCTATTGCTAATGTTAGTGAATAGTGGCCATAGCAGTACCTGCATCTTTATTCTATACGTGTGGATCTCAGTCTCTTCTGGCCCATAGACTGCTGCCAACATAAGGACAAATCTGAGTGTTTAGCTAATTTGAATGATCTCTTTATGTGAGGTGTCTGACCCTTTCATTTCCCAGATGACTTCTTCCTCTTCTTGATCATTTCCTCCTTTTAATTTCTCATCCTTAAAGCTGCACTCCAACTCCTCTCCCCCATATCCTTTCTCATCTGATCCACCCATTTGTCTCTCTCCTTCATCCTCTCCCTCCCTCCCTCTCTCCTTCTAACTCTCTCTCTCTTCTTTCCAAACTCTTTACCCACTCTCTAAATCTTTGTATCCCACCTCTTCTTATACTCCTCCCTTGCCCTCTTCACATCTTCCTCTTTTTGCTGAGCCGACTCTTCCTTTATGATCGGCTATGAAAAGCCAACTGACATTTACTCCTGAGGTGCTGACTTGTTGCACCCTCGACAACTACTGTGATTATTATTATTTGACCATGCTGGTCATTTATGAACATTTGAACATCTTGGCAATGTTCTGTGATAATCTCCACCCGGCACAGCCAGAAGAGGATTGGCCACCCCTCATAGCCTGGTTCCTGTCTCGGTTTCTGGCCTTTCTAGGGAGTTTTTCCTAGCCACCGTGCTTCTACACCTGCATTGCTTGCTGTTTGGAGTTTTAGACTGGGTTTCTGTACAGCACTTTGAGATATCAGCTGATGTAAGAAGGGCTATATAAATACATTTGATTTGATTTGATAAGCTGCCTCCAACATTGTTTTAGAGAAATTGGCAATTACGTCCAAACTGCCTCACAACCGCAGACCAAGTGTATGGTATTGTGTGGGTGAGCAGTTTGCAAATGTCAACATTGTGAACAGAGTGCCCCATTGTGGCAGGCATAAGCTAAGGACAATGAACACAATTGTATTTTATCGATGGCAAGTTGAATGCACAGAGATACCATGAAGTGATCCTGAGGCCCATTGTCGTGCCATTCATCCGCCTCCATCACCTCATGCTTCAGCATAATACACCCATGTCACAAGGATCTGTACACAATTCCTGGAGGCTGAAAATGTCCCAGATCTTCAATGGCCTGCATACTCACCAGATGTCACCCATCATGTTCCAGTTTCCGCCAATATCCAGCAACTTCGCACAGCCATTGGAGAGAAGTGGGAAAACATTCCAGAGGCCACAATCAACAGCCTGATCAACTCAATGTGAAGGAGATGTGTCGCGCTGCATGGCGCAAATGGTGGTCACACCAGATACTGCCTTGTTTTCTGATCCACGCCCCTACCTCTTTTGTTAAGGTATCTGTGACAAACAGATTCATATCTGTATTCCCAGTCATGTGAAATCCATAGATTAGGGCCTAATGAATTGATTTTAATTGACCGATTTCCTTATATGAATTGTAACTCAGTAAAATATTTGAAATTGTTGCATTTTATATTTTTGTTCAGTGTACATTCCATTCTCAGCATCAACAAAACTCCATCTATCTTTTTGAGCGTGTTCAGGTGTGTTGCCTGTGCCCACGAATCGGCCAAACCTGATCTTAATGAGTCCTTTGAAATGGGGTCTGTTATAGACTAAATAATTATACGTTCAATTTGTAACACGCTTTTCTCACACTAAAGGCGCTAAACAAATGAAAATAAATCAAAATAAAACAATCCAAAACACAGAAAACAAACAAAGCTATATACAGGTGTCATCAGATCCAGAAGACATAAGAACAGAATTCGCAGAAGTCCATGAAAGCTTTTCTGAACAGCGTGGCCTTGGGACAAAGACTCTGCATTCCTAATAGTGTCTGGAAGTGCGTTCCATGGCTGCTTAAAATGAATAGCTTTGTATGCCTACAAAAACATACTCCCGGTGGCTCATTGGACTAATTCCATGGACAGAAAACAGAAGGTTTGAATCTCACTAATGCCATATCATAATAAAAAGAAATGTGTTTGTATGATTTAATGCCGAAGGAAATTCATTTTCATGTGTCCCATTGGTGCTTGGAGTTCCAAAAATGTAACCCAAAATAAGCTAGCAGTGTTATTAAAAGTCGTATTGAAACCTTCAGTGAACGTTAAGGAAGTTATTAAAAAACCTCCAGATAACCTATAATTTCCATCGTCAGAACGTTACAGTTTCGATTGCTTGAGCACGTATCCAAACAGAGTTCACTTTTTCAAAACAATTAACATGCAGCCCCAAACTGAAACACGTTGGCCAAAATGAGATTTCATTTGCAAAATGCATTAAGACTCAAAACATTAAATACATGACACAAAATCAACTACCTCCATCAAAGCATACAACTTGTTATTTAATGAAAAGCTAATTCAATCAATCGTTACACAATAACCCAATAAATACTAACGACAACTGTCCATATACACTAACGTGGTTAACCATTTTTTATGTTTTATTTTTATTTTTACTTCACCTTTATTTAACCAGGTAGGCCAGTTGAGAACAAGTTATCATTTGCAGCTGCGACCTGGCCAAGATAAAGCGTAGCAATTCGACACATACAACAACACAGAGTTACACATGGAATAAACAAAACATACAGTCAACAATACAGTGGAACAAAAGAAAACAGAAAGTCTATATACAGTGAGTGCAAACGATGTAAGTTTAGGAAATAAATAGGCCGTGGTGGCGAAGTAATTACAATATAGCAATTAAACACTGGAATTGTAGATCGGCAGAAGATGAATGTGCAGGTAGAGATACTGGGGTGCAAAGGAGCAAAATAAATAAATAAATAGATACCAATATGGGGATGAGGTAGGTAGATAGATGGGCTGTTACAGATGGGCTATGTACAGGTGCAGTGATCTGTAAGCTGCTGGTGCTTAAAGCTAGTGAGGGAGATGTGAGTCTCCAGCTTCAGAGATTTCTGCAATTCGTTCCAGTCATGGGCAGCAGAGAACTGGAAGGAAAGACGACCAAAGGAGGAATTGACTTTGGGGGTGACCAGTGAGATATACCTGCTGGAGCGCGTGCTACGAGTGGGTGCTGCTATGGTGATCAGTGAGCTGAGATATAGCAGAGACTTGTAGATAACATGGAGCCAGTGGGTTTGGCGATGAGTATGAAGCGTGGGCCAACCAACGAGAGCGTATAGGTCGCAATGGTGGGTCGTGTATGGGGCTTTGGTGACAAAACGGATGGCACTGTGATAGACTGCATTCAGTTTGTTGAGTAGAGTGTTGGAGGCTATTTTATAGATGACATCACCGAAGTCGAGGATCGGTAGGATGGTCAGTTTTACGAGGGTATGTTTGGCAGCATGAGTGAAGGATGCTTTGTTGCGATGTAGGAAGCCGATTCTAGATTTAATTTTGGATTGGAGACCCTTAATGTGAGTCTGGAAGGAGAGTTTACAGTCTAACCATACACCCAAGTATTTGTAGTTGTCCACGTATTCTAAGTCAGAGCCGTCCAGAGTAGTGATGCTGGACTGGCGAGCAGTGATCGATTGAATAGCATGCACTTAGTTTTACTTGCGTGTAAGAGCAGTTGGAGGCCACGGAAGGAGAGTTGTATGGCATTGAAGTCCAAGGAGGGGCCAGAAGTATACAGAATGGTGTCGTCTGCGTAGAGGTGGATCGGAGAATCACCAGCAGCAAGAGCAATATCATTGATGTATAAAGAAAAGAGAGTTGGCCCGAGAATTGAACCCTGTGGCACACCCATAGAGACTGTCAGAGGTCCGGACAACAGGCCCTCCGATTTGACACACAGCACTTTATCAGAGAAGTAGTTGGTAAACCAGGCGAGGCAATCGTTTGAGAAACCAAGGCTGTTGAGTCTGCCAATAAGAATGTTGTGATTGACAGAGTCAAAAGCCTTGGCCAGGTTGATGAATATGGCTGCACAGTAATGTCTCTTATCGATGTCGGTTATGATGTTATTTAGAACCTTGAGCGTGGCTGAGGTGCACCCATGACCAGCTCTGAAAACAGATTGCATAGCGGAGAAGGTATGGTGGGATTCGAAGTGGTCAGTAATCTGTTTGTTAATTTGGCTTTCGAAGACCTTAGAAAGACAGGGTAGGATAGATATAGGTCTGTAGCAGTTTGGGTCTAGAGTGTCACCCCCTTTGAAGAGGGGGATGACCGGGGAAGCTTTCCAATATTTGGGAATCACAGACATAGAAAGAGAGGTTGAACAGGCTAGTAATAGGGGTTGCAACCATTTTGGCAGATAATTTTAGAAAGAGAGGGTGCAGATTGTCTAGCCCGGCTGATTTGTAGGGGTCCAGATTTTGCAGCTCTTTCAGAACATCAGCTATCTGGATTTGGGTAAAGGAGAAATGGTGGGGGCTTTGGCGGGTTGCTGTGGAGCGTGCCGGGCAGTTGACCGGGGTAGGGGTAGCCATGTGGAAAGCATGGCCAGCCGTAGAGAAATTCTTATTGAAATTCTCAATTATAGTGGATTTATCGGTGGTGACAGTGTTTCCTAGCCTCAGAGCAGTGGGCAGCTGGGAGGAGGTGCTCTTATTCCCCATGGACTTTACAGTGTCCCAGAACTTTTTTGAGTTAGTACTACAGGATGCAAATTTCTGTTTGAAAACTGCCTGTGTATATTTATCCCTAGCTTCCCTGAAAAGTTGCATGTCACATGGGCTATTCGATGCTAATGCAGAACGCCACAGGATGTTTTTGTGCTTGTCAAGGGCAGACAGGTCTGGAATGAACCAAGGACTATATCTATTCCTAGTTCTACATTTTTTGAGAGGGGCATGCTTATTTAAGATGGTGAGGAAGGCGCTTTTAAAGAATAGCCAGGCATCATCTACTTACGGGATGAGGTCAATGTCTTTCCAGGATACCCCGGCCAGGTCGATTAGAAAGGCAGAAGTGTTTCAGTGATGAGGGGTGGTCGTTTGGTCGCAGACCCATTACGAATGCAGGCAATGAGGCAGTGAGCGCTGAGATCTTGATTGAAAACAGCAGTGGTGTATTTGGAGGGCGAATTAGTTAGGATGACATCTATGAGGGTGCCCGTGTTTACTGATTTGGGGTTGTACCTGGTAGGTTCATTTATAATTTGTGTGAGATTGAGGGCATCAAGCTTAGTTTGTAGGATGGCCGGGGTGTTAAGCATGTCCCAGTTTAGGTCATCTAGTAGCACGAGCTCAGAAGATAGATGGGGGGCGATCAATTCACATGTGGTATCGAGGGCACAGCTGGGGGCAGAGGGAGGTCTATAGCAAGCGGCAACAGTGAGAGACTTGTTTCTGGAAAGGTGAATTTAGAAGCACAAATTGTTTGGGTACAGACCTGGATAGGAGGACAGAACTCTGCAGGCTATCTTTGCAGTAGATTGCATCACCGCCCCCTTTGGCAGTTCTATATTGGCGGAAAACGTTATAGTTAGTGACGGAGATTTCAGGGTTTTTGGTGGTTTTCCTAAGCCAGGATTCAGACACAGCTAAGACATCTGGGTTGGCAGAGTGTGCTGAAGCAGTGAGTAAAACAAACTTAGGGAGTAGGCTTCTAATGTTAACATGCATGAAACCAAGGCTTTTACGTTAACAGAAGTCAACAAATGAGAGCACCTGGGGGGTGGGAGTGGAGCTCGGCACTGCAGGACCTGGATTAACCTCCACATCACCAGAGGAACAGAGAAGAAGTAGGATAAGGGTACGGCTAAAGACTATACGAACTGGCCGTCTAGCACGTTCAGAACAGAGAGTAAAAGGAGCAGGTTTCTGGGCACAATAGCATAGATTCAAGGCATAGTGTACAGACAAAGGTAAGGTAGGATGTGAGTACATTGGAGGTAAACCTAGGCATTGAGTAATGAAGAGAGAGATATAGTCTCTAGAGATGTTTAAACCAGGTGATGTCATTGCATAAGTAGGAGGTGGAACAACATGGTTGGTTAAGGCATATTGAGCAGGGCTAGAGGCTCTACAGTGAAATAAGACAGTAATCACTAACCAGGACAGTAATGGACAAGGCATATCAATATTAGAGAGAGGCATGCATAGCCATGAGACGATTCAGACAGTTAGCAGGCTAACAAGTTACCAGTTAGTAGGCTGGGGCTAAACAAGCTAGCAGCTAGTAGACCGGGGCAAGCTAGCAGTTAGCAGACAGGGTTAGCAAGCAAGCAGTTAGCATGGGCTAGCAGTTACAGACCGGGCAGGTTAGCTAGCAGTTAGCAGGCCGGAGCCGGCAGCTAGCAGACTGGGCAGACCCGGCAAGAAAGCTAGCAGTTAGCAGGCCGGAGCCGGCAGCTAGCAGTTTGTAGACCGGGGCAAGCTAGCAGTTAGCAGGCCGGGTTAGCAAGCAGTTAGCAGACCGGGTTAGCAAGCAAGCAGTTAGCAAGAGTTAGCAGACCGGGTAAGCAAGCAAGCAGATAGCAGGGGCTAGAAAGTTAGCCTTTGGGGGACATCGCGATGGGGGTGAGTCTGTTTTTGCCTCTTCGTGCGGTGACGTCGATAGACCAGTCGTGGAATTAGTAGGGTTCCAAGTAGCTCTAGGTAGCCAGCAGGCGTAGCTGGTTAGCATAATGGGCCTTCAGCGGGTGTCACGCCTGAGGGGCGTGTTGGGAGTCCTCGGACAGATTATGTCGGTATTCCAGTCATAGAGGATCTGCGGGTTTCCATGCTCCCTACCGGCTGTAGAAGGGGTCCGGATATTGTAGCCCAGGAGTATACTTCGGTGGTAGCACAGGAGCCCAGGCTGGGCTAGCTTCAAGCTAATTGGTGCTTGCTCTGGGATGGAAACGCTAGCCAGGAGTAGTCATCCGGGATTACTGGTTAGCTAGTTGATGATTCAGATGAAAATCTTCAGTGCCATTATGTCTGTGCCATTTGTTGATACTATAATTATGGCATGACCATAAAAGGCAAGAAAATATATTATCACAGCATGGACTGTATTCTTTTTTTCCCTAAAAAGTAAACTTCATGTTACTCAGGCCTAGAAGCCAGGATATGTATATAATTGGTACCATTGGATAGAAAACACTGTGACATTTGTAGAAATTTTAAAATAATGTATGAGATTTGAGATCCCATGCTCTTACAATGGAAAGCTGGTCATATGCAATTCTCGCTCCCAGATTGAAATTGCTATGGCTTACACTATATGTCAACAGTCTTTGTTCAAGATTTCAGGCTTGTTTCTTCCCAAACGAGGAAGAAATGTGAGTTTTGCCACTGGGAGTCAGAGTCGGAAATCAGTATGTGGGCTTTCCTACTTTTTTTAACCTTTAGTTAACTAGGCAAGTCAGTTAAGAACAAATTCTTATTTTCAATGACGGCCTAGGAACATAGGGTTAACTGCCTGTTCAGGGGCAGAACAACATATTTGTACCTTGTCAGCTCGGGGATTTGAACTTGCAACCTTTTGGTTACTAGTCCAACGCTCTAATCACTATGCTACCCTGCCTCCATACTTCTTTCCATATCAAATATTAAAGTTGAATTACATTTTAGGGTACCTGGGGATTAAATAGAAATATATTTTTACTTGTTCAAACAAAGTTTAGCGGTAGCTCTTTGGATTCCTTTCTCTGCATGTTGAACGAGTGGATTACTAAAATCGAACTAAACAGATTTTTCGGGATATAAAGAAGGATTTTATCTAACAAAAATGACCATGCATGTTGTAGCTGTAACCCTTTGGATTGGAAATCAGAGGAAGATTTTCAAAAATAAGTGAATATTTAATCGCTATTTGTGATTTTACGAAGCCTGTGCTGGTTGAAAAATATTTTGATGTGGGGCACCATCCTCAAACAATCGCATGGCATGTTTTTGCTGTAAAGCCTATTGTAAATCGGACAAGCAGCTTGGTTTGAAGAAATCAACTGTGGGAGCAATTATTAGGAAATGGAAGACATACAAGACCACTGATAATCTCCCTAGATCTGGGGCTCCACGCAAGATCTCACCCCATGGGGTCAAAATGATTACAAGAACGGTGAGCAAAAATCCCAGAACCACATGGGGGGACCTAGTGAATGACCTGCAGAGAGCTGGAACCAAAGTAACAAAGCCTGCCATCAGTAACAAACTACGCCGCCAGGGACTCAAATCCTGCAGTGCCAGATGTGTCCCCCTGCTTAAGCCAGTACATGTCCAGGCCCATCTGAAGTTTGATAGAGAGCATCTGGATGATCCAGAAGAAGATTGGGAGAATGTGATATGGTCAGATGAAAACAAAATATAACTTTTTGGTAAAAACTCAACTTGTTGTGTTTGGAGGACAAAGAATGCTGAGTTGCATCCAAAGAACACCATACCTACTGTGAAGCATGGGGGTGGAATCATCATGCTTTGGGGCTGTTTTTCTGCAAAGGGACCAGGACGACTGATCTGTGTAAAGGAAACAATAAATGGGGCCATGTATCGTGAGATTTTGAGTGAAACCTCCTTCCATCAGCAAGGGCATTGAAGATGAAACGTGGCTGGGTCTTTCAGCATGACTATGATCCCAAACACACCGCCCGGGCAACGAAGGAGTGGCTTCGTAAGAAGCATTTCAAGGTCCTGGAGTGGCCTAGCCAGTCTCCAGATCTCAACCACATAGAAAATCTTTGGAGGGAGTTAAAAGTCTGTGTTGCCCAGCAACAGCCCCAAAACATCACTGCTCTAGGGGAGATCTGCATGGAGGAATGGGCCAAAATACCAGCAACAGTGTGTGAAAACCTTGTGAAGGCTCACAGAAAACGTTTGACCTCTGTCATTGCCAACAAAGGGTATATAACAAAGTATTGAGATAAACTTTTGTTATTGACCAAATACTTATTTTCCACCATAATTTGCAAATAAATTCATTTAAAAATCCTACAATGTGATTTTCTGGATTTATTTTCTCATTTTGTCTGTCATAGTTGAAGTGTACCTATGATGAAAATTACAGGCCTCTCTCATTTTTTTAAGTGGGAGAACTTGCACAATTGGTGGCTTACTAAATACTTTTTTGCCCCACTGTATGTACCTAAATGTTTAATATCCATAATTTTTATGATTATTTATTTGAATTGCACGCCCTCCAATTTCACCAGAAGTTGTCGACAGGTGTCATCGGGATGGTTGGTTATGGTGGAAACCAAGTCGACCCCAGTTTCATTAAAAGTGTCTTAACAATAGAGAAACTGTAATGAAACCTCCCAGGAAACATTCAGGAAACTATAGTAAAGCGTTCTTAGAACCTCCCTGCAACCAAAAAAATGTAAGTTCCCAGAACACTTTAATTCTCTGGACGTTATTCTTTGCTTCAGTTTTACCGGTCAGAGAACTTATGGCTTCGTTCCCAGAACCAATGGGAAACCAAAAACGTATGTTCCCACAACCTTCAAGGAACTCAATGCGCTAGCTGGGGAGCTGATGGAATAAGGACAGTTACCATGGCAATTCAAATATTGCAAAAGGGCCTGCACAATATGGCCAAAGGAATAATAAATAAACAAAATGTTTATTATTAGGGGCACCCCTCCCTCATTGGAAATGAATCATTTGATTCAATGCAATTCTCTCCTCCTGCAAATCCAAAATGTGTTTATCTGTTCACGTTTTTGGTCTATGTGTATATATAGACTACCAATATTCTCAACTCCGGAGCATTTTATCTTAAGGATCCGTTTCCTATTTTTTAATTTTTGCCTAAAATGACATACCCAAATCTAACTGCCTGTAGCTCAGGACCTGAAGCAAGGATATGCATATTCTTGATACAATTTGAAAGGAAACTCTTTGTAGTTTGTGGAAATGTTAAGTTACTGTAGAATAATATTACATATTAGATCTGGTAAAAGATAATACAAAGAAAAAAACATGTTTAAAAAAATAATTTGTACCATCTATGAAATGCAAGAGAAAGGCCATAATATATTATGCAACCCAAGGCTCAACTTAGATTTTGGCCACTAGTTTGCAGCAGTGTATTGCAAAGTTATAGACTGATCCGATGAACCATTGAATTTCTGTTCAAAATGTTGTATCAAGACTGCCCAAGTGTGCCTAATTGGTTTATTAATACATTTTCAAGTTCATAACTGTGCACTCTCCTCAAACAATAGCATGATATTCTTTCACTATAATAGCTAGTGTAAATTGGACAGTAAAGTTAGATTAACAAGAATTTAAGCTTTCTGCAATATGAGATATGTCTATGTCCTGGGAAATATTCTTGTTACTTACAACCTCATGCTAATCACATTAGCCTATGTTAGCTCAACCCCCTGATCCAGTAGAGGTAAAAAAACTCCCATATTTCCCATGGATGCACTTGTTTTCTCCTTAAAGTCCAATTGTGATAGGCCTACCATAGAAGAAGAAAAAACGGTATAGGCACACTGAGACACACATATTGTACAATATAGACATTTGTTTTATTTATTTGCAAAATCGAAAATCAGTGGCCATTGGCATACGGCAGTTGAAGTGTTAAGGGCTCGATTCAATCCGTACCGCGATGGATCTGCGCTGTAGCCCGATTTACAATTAAAGGCAACATTACCGCGCTTGCAAGACTACATTCACAGTAACCGCTGCCAATGTCGGCTCAATTGGAAATTACCTCAAATGTCAAGCGTGCTACAACACAGTTCTTCCACGCTACGGCTTGAATCAAGCCCTTAATCTAAGTATGCTATATATAGTATCTTTGACATATGAATGACTGAGTAATGTTTGAAAATACATTTATTTATGGAGTTTATCACATTTTTCATATATGGGGTAGTGCGTGTAACAGTAGCAGTGGCTTTATAATCTCTTAAATCAAAGCACACCCTCTATGTTCCCGCCAAACTCTTTTTTTTCTCCTTTATCTTTTGCAACCACTAGATTTATGATGAGTTTACTAAATTACCAGGTTATACTTTATTTGCACAAACATTCCATACAGATATCAAGTGACAGTAACAGAAAAGTGATCATCAGATGTTTACATGTAACACAACCCCATTCTCTGACTGACCACAGACCCAGCAGAGAAGAGGCATTCACAGATCAGGATAAACTGAAAGAGGAAGGATGACAGCTTAGGGTGCAGTTCCACACATAGTCCCAAGGTGTCATGACTTTGTTTCTGTCAAATCCATAGTATACAGTTTGTGGTTTATGAGAAATACAGTACAGCCTCATCTGTAGTCGTTTTCCTCTGACAGTGATAGTGATAGTTCGATTTAACAGATGCTGGATTGATCCTGATGCTCAGTAAAGCAGGCTAACATACAGCAGAGGGCATCGTCAACCATTTCCCATACCAACAATACGAAACCATTGACCGTTCGAGGATCACTTGACTTGAACCACTGACAGTGAATGGAACCATACATCACTCCCCATCATCAGTCCAGGACTAAACATGATTCAAATCCCCATCAGGAATCAATCAACAACAACTCATGAATCTGTAAGACTACCAGAGAGTCACACCTTATCCTCAGGTATGTCCCCTCCACACTCCCCGTTCTGCCCCCCACAGGGGAACAAGAACACCCCCTGACCAGACTCCCTGTGAGACATCCCCCCATGGGTCCCTCCACTCCCCACACCCCCCCTCAGTGTTCCCAGTTGGCAGCTAGCAGGACTCCCAGGCAGCAAGGAGGGGGACCTGGAGGCGGCGGAGGCCCAGCAGGTGTAGAGGGCCTCCCCCTCTGGGCAAGCCAGCATGTAGCTCGGACTGGGGCTAGCTGAGGAGGACAGGGTGCGCTGGCTCCCGTTGAGGCAGGCAGGGTTCTTCTGTGAGTGGCCAGACTCAGCCGAGTTCTTTCGTGAGTGGCTGGCGGAATTGAAGTGGGAGGTACGGTAGTTGTAGGCATGCCAGCCTGGGCGTCTCCTATGGTGGCACTGGCATCTGAGGATGGAGAGGTGGGGGAAGGATTAAGTCCAAATGAAAACGCTTTATTGTACATTTAGGGTAAAAGTGGACATTTGAATTTGGCTTCTACATGGCTCAGAACAACAACCACAATGTGCAGAACTTTAGACACACAAAGAGCTACTACGAATAATACTTGGCCACTCTCAGAGTAAATTGTAATATGAAAGACCATTCTGAAGATGCAGAGGAATTAAGGAGTACAGTAATATGATAGGTGGTAAAGTAATAGACCAACCTGAGGATGCGTATGAATGCCAGTTTGAACTCTCGGCTGTAGCAGGGGTAGATTATGGGGTTGAGACAGGAGTTGAAGTAGCCCAGCCAGAAGATCACCTTGAACAGTGTCTCTGGAGGGCGGAAGTCTGGATTGAAAGACCCTGGGGGGGACAGGAACAGATAAAGGTTATACATTTTTATATTCCTTTTAAAATAATATTTTCTAAATAAATGTAAAAAGCAATTATAAAAAAAATAGTAAAAGCAGGTAAGCTGGTTGTAATATTTGTGGCCATTTTCTGGTGTTCTGTGGTGGAAAACTGAGCGTAACACGTCAAACCTGTTACCCAGACATGCTAGAAATGTTTTAACAGCTTGCCATCAATTGCCACTCACTGTTGCACACAGTAAGTTTCCACTCACCCTGTCACAGAGGGATTCAAGGCCCACGTAACCAGCATGGCTACCACAGCATTCTGCAGTGATATGCCATCCCATCTGGTTTGCACTTAGTCCCACTATCATTTGTTTTTCAACAGGACAATGACCCAACACACCTCCAGGCTATGTAAGGGCTATTTGACCAAGAAGAGTGATGGAGTGCTGCATCAGATGACCTGGCCTCCACAATCACCTGACGTCAACCCAATTGAGATGGTTTAGGATGAGTTGGACCGCAGAGTGAAGGAAAAGCAGCCAACAAGTGCTCAGCATATGTGGGAACTCCTTCAGGACTGTTTGAAAATCATTCCAGGTGAAGCTGGTTGAGAGAATGCAAAGACTGTGCAAAGCTGTCATCAAGGTAAAGGGCGACTACTTTGAAGAATATAAAATATATTTTGATTTGTTAACACTTTTGTTTACTACATGATTCCATGTGTTATTTCATAGTTTTGATGTCTTCACTATTACTCTTCAATGTAGACAATAGTACAAATAAAGAAAAACCCTTAAAAGAGTAGGTGTGTCCAAACGTTTGACTGGTACTGTACATGTAAACAGGGATATAGATATACTTATGTTAATAAACTAGTAGTAATATATACAGTGCCTTCAGAAGGTATTCATACCCCTTGACTTATTTCACATTTTGTTTTGTTACAGGCTGAATTCTAAATGGCTTAAATTGATTTTGAGGAAGCACGTTTGGCAGCGTTTACAACTGTGAGTCTTTCTGGTAAGTCTCTAAGAGCTTTCAAGCACCTGGATTGCGCAACATTTGCCACTTTTTCTTTCCAAAAATCTTCAAGCTCAGTCAAATTGGTTGTTCATCATTGCTAGACAATCATTTTCATGTCTTGCCATAGATTTACAAGTAGTACAAGTAGTCAAAACTGTAACGTGGCCACTCAGGAACATTCACTGTCTTCTTTGTAAGCAACTCTAGTGTAGATTTGGCCTTGTGTTTTAGGTTATTGTCCTGCTGAAAAGTGAATTAATCTCCCAGTGTCTGGTGGAAAGCAGACTGTACCAGGTGTTCCTCTAGGATTTTAATGATAACAAGAATACCCATAGCATGATGCAGTCTATGACTATGCTTGAAAATATGTAAAGTGGTTCTCAGCAATGTGTTGTATTGGATTTGACCAAAACATAACACTTTGTATTCAGGACAAAAAGATGAATTGCTTTGCCACATGTTTTGCAGTGTCAAGTGGCTTGGTGCAAATTGCATGCATGTTTTGGAATATTTTTATTCTGTACAGGCTTCCTTCTTTTTACTCTTAGGTTAGTATTGTGGAGTAACTGCAATGTTGATCCATCCTCAGTTGTCTCCTATAAGAACTATTAAACTCTAACTGTTTTAAAGTCACCATTGGCTTTATGGTGAAATCCCTGAGCGTTTTCCTTCCTCTCCAGCAATTGAGTTAGGACGTGTGTATCTTTGTAGTAACTGGGTGTATTGATACACCATCCAAAGTGTAATTAATAACGTCACTATGCTCAAGGGGATATTCAATGACTACTTTTTATTTTACCCATCTAACGAAAGTTGCACTTCTTTGCGAGGCATTGGAAAACCTCCCTGGTCTTTGTGGTTGAATCTGTGTTTTAAATGCACTGCTCAACTGAGGGAGCTTAAAGGTATGTGTGGGCTACAGAAATGAGGTAGTCATTCAAAAATTATGTTAAACGCTATTATTGCACATGAGTGGTGGCTCCTCAGGGGAGTACCATAATCCTCGGTGGATTTCTGAAACATTTAAATAGTGAAACATTCGTTATCCTTTTTAGATCAAACTATACTAAATATATTCCCATGAGTTTAGTACTGACAGAGTAAATAACTCGTAAACAACTAGTAAAAGCTCAAACCAAGTTTATTCACCCACTGAGTCCAACAGCTGCAAAAGACAAACACATATTTACACAAGCACATATATTTATACCCTCCTCCTAGGAGGAGTCACCTCCTTGCACGTCTAGATAGCCAACACATCTATGTTGCTAGTCAGGAACAGAATGTAAACTTCCTGCCTCCCCCCATTGTCTCACTCAGTAACTTTCCATACACCTAGTTCTTATCCACCCTCCATTGACCCCAACACACATGTAAAGTAATCAATAAGTTGTAGTATGGTAACATGAACAAATGTCAAGCTAGAATCAAACACGTCACCAAATAATTGATTCAAACACACTGTTTTGCAATGAAGGTCTACAGTAGTCTACAGTAGCACTCTGTAGGGTAGCACCATGGTGTAGCCGGAGGACAGCTAGTTTCCGTCCTCTTCTGGGTACATTGACTTCAATTCAGACTAACATAGTAATTATGACAACTTCCAGAGCATGTACTCCAACCTATCAGAGCTCTTGTGGCATGAACTGACATGTTGTACACCCAATCAAAGGATCAGAGAATGAATCTAGTACTGAAATAATAATCTACAGCTAGCTAGCACTGCAGTGCATAAAATGTAATGAGTAGTCGACTCAGAGTGAGAAAGACAATAGTTGAACAGTTTTGAACAAATCAATTTCTTGAAAAATGAAGCGTGCGCGAGAGAGAGCTAGCTATATGTATTTTTTCACATTCCCTTACTTAGCTAGCGAATGCAGCTAGCTAGTTTAGTCTGCTCAAACAGATAGGGATGCTATGTTAGCTAGCTGGCTATGGCTATCCAACACTGGAACTCTCCAAGTAATGGTCATATTTAACTGCTAAGCTCCTTGCTAACTGTACACTGTACTGCATCGTTGTAATGGGTTTACTAACGCATTAATTCTGGTCGCTATTTTGACTATGATGTTATAATATGATGATAATGATGTAGGCTGTGTGTAGCGATTATGATATGAAGGTTTGGCTCGTAAAGTTTTTTTTGCCTAGTTAGACAGCTGATGTGTTGTGCACTGAACTCCAGTAGCGAAGGGAAAAGGTGAGGGGAGCGTTTAGATGTGAGAATAAATGACAGAATAGCATACTTGGAGTTGCCCTTATGTTAGGCCCTGATCTGGCTTTTCCATATGGCTATGAGCGACATTAGTTAATTTAGCAGACATGATTTGCTTAGAATTCCGTAGCATTATTTTATATTAATGTATAGTATGAAGAATACAATTGAACATAGCTGAATAAAAAAGAAAGTATATCTTCTCCAAACGATTTTAGGGAGTGTGCACATGTGGCTATTCTGTGTTGAGTGGTTAACAAAAAAACAGATCCTCCCATATGCTTAATTTACAGTTATTTAGGCAACTTTAAATGTGATACAAACATTGGGCAATATGTTTGGACTTTTAATACATTATAAGGTTGCATGATGCAACTCTAATGATGATTTTAAAAAAGTTGCATGAAAGGCATGAGCTCGGCTTTGTTTTCTTTGCGCAGGCTGCACACACTTCATCAGTCTCTCATTCACAACTTGATAAGCATTGATAATGCCTCAAATTTCCCGGCGGCATCCCCTTAGTGTGACCGTAATGCACCCTAAAAAAATCCATTCCTTTGGCGGGCAGTGGCCGTTGTGCCCTTGGGCTGAATATAATAATTATTATTCCCTTCTCCCGAAGCACGTCTAACTCACATGGCTCTCTCAGATAGCTCAAATCGTATTAGCCAATGCCTGTCATGTAATCAGGTCTTTCTCACAGGCTACAAGTGAAGACAGACACATCCGGGAAGCGACTGCGCACATCCTTATCCAATTCTGAGGTGCATATTGAAGATATTGGAAGAGATGAGCAGCCCTAACGAACAGCAAAAGCACTAGCCTATGTCATTCTACTATCCCCCATAGTGCAAAAGTTTATCTATTCAATAAATACATATTCCAAATGTAGTCTGGGACAGTTGTGGGATGCGATAGATCCCAAATTAATACAACCACTAGCATCAAAAACGTTTTTAAGCAATGAGGTTGACGTAACAGATCAAAACATTTAGCTTAACATGTCGATAAACTATTAGGATATTTCTTCACATTATAAGTTCAGCAATGCGCACAAGGCTGTATGTGCAAATGTTCCAAAATGGGAAAACACCATTCTCAAAAGTGACCGCAAATGTGATTATGCATGTAATGCTTTTAATATAAATGTGCATTATTATGGTGAAAATGATCTTCCCCTAACTTAAAACTTGTGCGCTGCCCATGTATGCCAGTTAGGCTCTACACTCATTGTAAAGCAGATTAATATGCTTACTTTTAAGAAGCTATTTGGCCACTTTAGTGATGCTAACCTTATCAAACATGGGCTAGGCTAACCTTATCAGCCTATGGGCTAGGCTACAGGAGGTGTGTTACTATGATTTTGAAAAAGTCGCAAAAAAAGGCATGCACTGTTTCTTGCCTTACTGCACACAAGATGGGCATCATTGACAAGTGATAATACATAATTCACAAGTGATAGGCTAATTTTGTCATCCATCAGATTATCCTTGATTCAATCTTCTCTTTACATCTATTATTTCGTATATGTGTGAAATGTGTTTTGATTTAGAAAGGTCCATGATAATAGTCCAGTCTCAAAACAGTGGCACGGGGAAAAAAACACGTAATCTACTGTATGCACTTAAATAGCGAATGGAAGATGTTTTTCCCTTGGTTCATTTTCATGCCAACCAGGTTGGATATACTCCGGTTGTAAAGAGAAGCAATGTGCTTAATATTAGGAAAGTTGAAAAAAATATATAGTAGGCCTAGCCTATAGAAAGCGGATGTTATCCTCCTATTCTTAATAGAGGTCATCAAAACAGTTCTCTCATTGCATAGCCTATAGATTGTTGCGCTTCATGAGCTCATGGGCTCTCATGAAGTATTTGATTAGATATCAGAACACATTTGCAATGACGTCAGAGTGATTAAAGGAACAATAGAGTGCTGAGTACGAGGCAGTTAGCAGGTATGGTAGGCTACTAATGACCATCAGCAGCATCAGAGCATGGACAAGCATAGTCACCATGTGGAATTTGACTGCGGTCAGCTGTAACAACAAAATGTGGAAAAAGTCAAATGGTGTGAATACTTTCTGAAGGCACTGTACATGTAAACAGGAGTAATAGAACCAGCAGCAAGATAATGAGATAGGCACTAATGGCAATCAATGAACAGCAGCATAGTGGTAGTAATACATCGAATCAATAATCATTTTAGTAGCGGGTGTGAGGGGGAGCAGTATTTGTTAGCCATTTAACAGTCTTATGGCCAGGGGAAAGAAGCTGTTTAGGAGTTTTGGTCTGAGCCTTAATGCACCAGTACCATCTGCTGGACAGGGGCATGGAGAACAGTCCATGTCTCCGGTGGATGAAGTCTTTGGCAATGTTTCGGGCCTTTCTCTGATGCCGTCTGGCATGTACATGGGAGCTCACTCGGGCCTTCCAGTCGAAGGCGGTGCAGTTGCCATAACATACAGTGATACAACCAGCTTGAATGCTGTCGATGGCGCAGCTGTAAAAGTTCCTAAGGATCTGAGGGGCCATGCCAAATTGTTTCAGCCTCTTGAGACAGAAGAGGCACTACCATGCCTTTATGACTGTGCTGGTGTGAGAGGACAATGATAAGTCCTCAGTGTTGTGGACACGGAGGAACATGAAGCTGTCTTAACCTCTTAAACCATCCCTCAAATCCTTTCAAATAATGTGTCAAATAAGCCCTAGGCCTAAAGTATCGGCAACAACGGTGAGCTAGTAGACAAACTTGAGAGTTGGAAATTAGCTGGTCACTTTGCTCAAAACGTTATAATTGTGGGGCAGCTAAAACCATGATTTAGTCAAACAGTAGCATCCTGATCCTGTATGACAGTGTTTGCCCTGCCCCTGTTTGTCCCTGTGTGCTCTGAGTAGCCTAGATGGAGAGAAGGGGAGGTAAAGAAAAATGCATACATATTGCGCAAATTTCCTAATTCAATCACACACAAAAAAACAGTTGCCTGTTTTGGTTTCAAGTTTCCCTTTCCACAGTTATTAGCCCCAAGTGAATTAGCCTATTGGTATTTGTGCACAATGGGTCAGAGTCAGGCAGGTACAGAACAGCAGGACAGGCTCTGGGTCAGGGCAGGCAGAATGGTCAGAACCGAGGAAACAGAACATGCGAAAGCAGGGAGAGGGGAAACACACTGGTAAGACCTGACCAGACAAACTGGCAACAGGCAAACGGAGAACACAGGTATAAATATACTGGGGATAATGAGAAAGATAGGTGACACCTGGAGAGGGGTGGAGACAAGCACAAAGACAGGTGAAACAGATCAGGGTGTGACACAATGGCCTAATTGTCAACCCAAAATGTACTGGTTTAGATGTTGCACTTCAAAATATCTTTATCATGCATTCCTGCTTGGAAATGTTAGATGAAACAACTTATTTCTTGAATCATACCATACCAATAGCACTATGAATGACTTTACATTTACAAAACAAGGTGCTATCTAGAACCTAAAATGGTTCTTTGTCTGTCCCCATAAAATAACCCTTTTTGGTTCCAAGTAAATCCCTTTTTGGTTCCAGTTAGAACCTTTTTGGATTCCATTTAGAAACCTTTCCACAGAGGGTTCTACATGGAACACAAAAGGCTTATCTTATGGGGACAGCCGAAGAACCCTTTTTTCTAAGAGTGTGTAACATTATTACAAACATTTTCTATTGTGTGACGCTGTGACAAAATGTTGGTGTAACCGAATCATGGGCTGGTGTCACCATCTGAAAATGTTAATGGGACCAGTGCCACCAGAGGAAAGAGTTAGTCTGGAGCCCACATATACACATATACAGTTTAATGGATGACATGGGTTCATGTTAAGCCAATCATAACATTGCATTTTTTAAATAAATAAGTGCCATGATATCATGGGAAAAAGGCCTATGGGAGTTTTTTAAATGCTCTGGAATTGAGAATATTAATATATCTAAAAGACCAAAAAACTGCACAGATGAACACCTTTTTGATTTGAAGGAGAGTAGAATTGTATTGAATGAAATGATTTGTTTCCAATTATACTTACCACTCCACCCCGTAAGGTTGGGGTACCGCTTGATTTTCATTTATCCTGACAATAATCCCACACTAGTCCCAGGTATGTGACTAGCAGCCCTGGCTGGTGGACATCGTCCTAGCCACTTGGAACAGACACAACAGCACTACGAGGGCGTGGGATGACCCAACATTCCGATGAAAGACAGATGTGTTCCGGACGAGATGCAACTCTTCAAAAATAGTAATTGGTATGTGCCCTAATAAATGTCTTAGCCTTGCTCTTGGACCCAGTCATGCCTACCAGGGGTGGCTCTCTCTGCCCAAAGAGTGCTTTCCACTTGAGATAGCAAATCTGCAGTCTCAAGTTGATGTCAGTACCAGTACACTAAACCTAGAAGATTCCAGCACTGGTGGGAAGGAAACAGATAGAAATAGAATGGGAGAGGGATTAAGGGATAGGAGAGAGAGGGTGTGGGAGAAGAAGTGCGAAAGAGAGACCACATGCATTTCCTTACTAAATAGCATGGATTCTCATCAAACGCTTTTTTATGTAAGCTAATGAGTGCAGCTGGTCTGTGCTATGTTGTGTCACACTCCCCACTGTGCACTGGCGTGCTACAGACGACTATATTGGTCCGCTAATACAGGACTAGTAAAGGCCCAGTGCACTACTTTTGTGCAATTGTTTTATATGTATATTTTTCAATAAAAACATTTATTCCGATTTTTCAGGCAGTGCTGCAGCCCCCTAAGCACCCATATTTCACACGGCTATGCGCAAGGAGCTACGCCTTAGGAATGATAACACTGAGTTATGAATCACAAACTGGAAGGTATGGAATAGCTGTGCTGTGTATTTCTGTGTGTGTGTGTGTGTGTGTGTGTGTGTGTGTGTGTGTGTGTGTGTGTGTGTGTGTGTGTGTGTGTGTGTGTGTGTGTGTGTGTGTGTGTGTGTGTGTGTGTGTGTGTGTGTGTGTGTGTGTGTGTGTGTGTGTGTGTGTGTGTGTGTGTGTGTGTGTGTGTGTGAACATGTGTGTTTGTATGTAAGCCACACTTGGTCTCTAAAGAGAAGAATGGCCCAAATTAGTAACACATTCCTGGCGAGATTGTGGATGCTCTATAATCCCAGGCAATCGTGAGTGAAATTACCTCTGTTAGGACATAATATCTGCCAGGCCAGATGGAGACCTCTGCTCCTAGAGAAATATTTAGGGTAGCCTCTTCCAGGACACCACACTGTAAAACAAATCATCTAGTTGTTTCAACTAATTATTATTAAGTAACTGGTTCCACAGCCTTTTTATGTTAACTCAATTTATCGGGCAATGTGTTCCCTGAACAATATAACATTGCTGGCCCAAACGTACAAGTATGTTTGCTCAACTTGTATCATATGTTCATTCAACTTAAATTATTATTTGGGCATCTTAAGAAAAAAGGCAACTGGCTACACACAACAATGGCACTTTTAACATACAATGTTTTCAACACTCAGCACCAGTCAAAAGTTTGGACACCTATTCATTCCAGGGTTTTTATGTATTTTTTCCTATTTTCTACATTGTAGAATAATAGTGAAGACATCAAAACTATGAAATAACACATGGAATCATGTAGCAACCAAAAAGCAACCAAAAAAGTGTTAAACATATTTTACATTTGAGATTCTTCAAACTAGCCACCCTTTACCTTGATGACAGCTTTGCACACTCTTGGCATTCTCTCAACCAGCTTCATGAATTAGTCACCTGGAATGCATCTCAATTAAGCCCTATTTGGTAAAACACCAGTCCATACTATGGTAAATTAATAAGCATGAAAAACCCAGTAGCGTTGCAGTTCTTGACACAAACTGGTGCGCCTGGCACCTACTACCATACTCCATTCAAAGGCATTTCAATTTTTTGTCTTGCCCATTAACCCTCTGAATGGCACACATACACAATCCACATCTCAACTGTCTCAAGGCTTACAAATCCTTCTTTAACCTGTCTCATTCTGATTGAAGTGGATTTAACAAGTGACATCAATAATGGATCATAGCTTTCACTTGGATTCAACTTTCCATGTCATTGAAAGAAAAGGTGTTCTTAATGTTTTGTTTAATCAGTTTATTGTCAACATGTGTCATATGTAAGTTGAAAACGTTGTATGTTAAAAGCACTTTGTGTGAATGTGTGTGTAACTAGTTCCACAGCCTAGAAAATATTAATTTCTAGTTAAACATATGGGACAATTCCAGCAAACACATTTTATGTTTTCTCAAGTTGGAACTAAGTTTGGGCACAAATTGTTTTGAGTTCAGGTAACACTTGGACCAAAAAGTTTAGTAAAAAAATCAATGGCTGTGGAACCGCTTACTTAATAATAATTAGATCAAACGACTAGATATTTTTTACAGTGCAATATCAAGGCAAAGGGCATCTGTTAGTGGTAACACTTGTCTTTGAACTACAACTGAGTGAAGCATTTAGAGTATATAGTTACAGAAAATTCTACAAAGCTATGAAAAATAAGCAGGTGGTTTATAGATTGTGTTACCAAACATTTAAGGATCGGACTCATTTTTTCCATTTTCGCCTAAAATGATATACCCAAATCTAACTGCCTCTAGCTCAGGACCTGAAGCAAGGATACACATATTCTTGATACCATTTGAAAGAAAGTGCAAGTCTTTGAAGTGCAAGAGAAAGGACATAATGTATTATTCCAGCCTTGGTACAATTTAGATGTTGGCCACTAGATGGCAGCAGTGCAGGTGCAAAGTTTTAGACTGAGCCAATGAACCATTGCATTTCTGTTCAAAATGTTGTTTCAAGACTGCCCAAATGTGTCTAATTGGTTTATTAATAACTTTAAGTTCAAAACTGTGCACTCTTCAAACAATAGCATGATATTATTTCACTGTAATAGCTACTGTATAGCTACTGTAGGATCTGGACTTTGAGAAAGTGTACTGTGGTAGGACCCAATTCATATTTTACCCCAGACTGGACCCTATCAAGGGAATCCAGTCCAACTTTTACCCCAGATCCAACTTTGGGCCCAGACATAATGTCGGTTTCCATAGTACTGTATGCTCCCAGTCCCAGATACATGGCATCCACTAGACAATTAGCTCTGAGTGGTATTAATCTGCCTGTCTTAGAAGCAGGGCTCCTGGGAACAGGAGAGAGATGAGAGATATTAAATCCCAACCTATTCTGCATCTCAAGCAGTCCTACTCTGCATCAATTCTAGGTTACATAATACCATTTAGGGTTGATGTCTAGGGGAGAAAATAGCATGTGAAAATACCAACCACTAAGCACTGGGTCATTCATCTACTGTACAGGAGGCCAAGACACCTACAGATAACATTATCCCTCTCTCTCTCCCCCATCTCTCTTTCTCACTCTCAATCTCAGTCTGTCAGACCAAAACACACAATACCTTAATTACAAATGCATTGTGCCACCTGCGACTCAAGCCTCACTGTAAACACTGCAGCCATGTCTTCCTTGCCACACAGAGAGAATTGCTGGTGGCTGGTCTATCTCTTCCTCTCATTCTCTCCAGCCCTCTCTCTCTGTGCCACCTTGGCCTAAGCTAAAGATTTTGTGCCAAATGAAAGGAGTAGTGTACTGGGACTGAGAGGGGGACCAGTGTGTACTGGGAAGCTTTGCTTCCTGCACAGAGCCTCAGAGGGGCCATAAAGCTGGCATTTGCCCGGGCCAACACAGCTGTGTGCCTGTCTGCCTCTCCCTCAGGACTGGGCCCTACACACAGAGAGAGGCCCCTGGGGGCCATGACCATGGGTCAGTGCCTGGACCAATACACACAGCCACTGTGTAAACCCAACACACACACACACAATACAAACAAGCATGCATGCATGTATGCGAGTGCACACACCATCAGGCATACGCACATACATGCACACACACACACAAAATACACAGCCCACTTATTCCATACTTCCTGTCTGTGATTTTCAACTTAGTGTTTTCATTCCTAAGGCGTAGCTCCTAGCGTCCACTCCCACCTCATTAGCCTATGAGATTCCCTCTCACCTGCGATGCTTGACTGTAACAGGAGTGAGTGCACAGTGGGGAGTGTGACACAACATAACACAAACCAGCTGCGCACTCATTAGCTTATATAATAAAAGTGTTTGAGAAATCCATGCTAATCTTGCTGTCCAGCTAGGTGTTGGAATGCATAGAAAATTTAATATTTGTAATTGATGAATCCAGGTTTCAGGAATTTGTGATCTTTAGCCTTAAAGGAAAATTCACCCTGGCTCTGCCACTGCACATAGTCATTACTATATTAACAACATTGTATTTTTGTCATACATAAAAATGACCCAAACCACAAGTTGGAAAGAGTGCATTTTAATTTAACTGGTAGAATCAGAAAGTTTTGACTTTCTGTGTATTCACCTGCTCATAGTGAACCACAAAGTCTGGCATTCATAGCGAATCTAAATACCGCCCCACTAGGTAGATGGGGTGTACCCACAATCTTAGATTTATATGGCATTGTTTACTTCAAACGAACAACACACACAAATCTCAGAATTTCTCTAGGCAATATATTTTGTTAAACATTTGTTTTTCATTAACGTTTGTCATAATGCCCGTGTGATGTTCTGTGCCTGGCTGTGCTAATTACAAACAAGTGCAAAAGGAATTATCATTCACCATTCTACCGAGCTGATATTTCCCATGATGCTGCCCGTAGAACTGAATGAGTCCCCCTAAATAAGGCAGCAGCTAATTCAAAATTGACTATATTGTACAAATTCATTTAAAAAAATAGCTTTTTGGTCTTAATTTAAGGTTAGGCGTTATGGTTAGGGTGGTTAAGGTTATGTTAAAAATCTGATGTGTTGTCTTTGTGGCTGTGCTAACTAGTGACCACTATGCAGAGCGGCGTCCAGAACAAGATTCATGACTAAAAAAAGCTAACCTGCTTGCTGCTATCAAGAATTATGCTTACAGTGACTAAAGATGATCAAAGGGACTTTTAATCTGAACTGATGAGGAATCAATTTCGACGCCAGCTGAGAAGTGATGCGAAACCATCTATTTTTTTCTTTCATAACAAAATGAAAGATTTTCTATTAGATGTAACCTAACGTTAGCTAGCCTAGCTGGACCAACTAGATACAGTCCTGTATTGAACTCTGAAAGACGTCAACAAAATCTTATAGCGGTCTTTTGGATGCACACTGTCAATCAATTTCGCCAATGCTAACTTCAGCAGAGTAAACATTTTTTGTTTGTTCATTCTAACGTTAGCTCACATAAGCTAGCTAATGTTAGCAAATAAGAGTAGCGCAAACTGGTAATCATCTATTCCACTCTTACCATGAAAACACTGCTACTAAAAATAGAATAGCCGAGAAAGCTAACTCACTCTCTGTTTGTGTGTTGGTAGCAATGAGGAATTTGTTTAAATAATCTATGATTGGTTAGTTGGTTCTCAGTTGGCTAGCAATCTTGCTAACAGCAAGCTGGCAATATTGAAATGTCCATCTTCGGTGTGCTAAGCTAGCCAGTCGAATAGAGATCCAATTGGTTCAATTGTATATTGTTATGTATTTTGTTGTAGGTCATACAGAATCTTATTCCATCAGAATGTGCTTCCAACCCCTAGCTCTGCACAAGGTGAAGGTAAGTTGGCAAAAATATGTATGACCTGACAGCTAAGAGAGCTCAATTTGACATAAAATGGGTAATGTGTGTATGGGTTTGTGATATGGGGTTACAGGTGGTTAGAGGTAGCCTGTGAACCATAGAGTACCTTCCAGACCATGTCATCAATTTAGTCTACCCCCTTTTCTCTTTGTAAAACTTGGTTTACCTGGAGTCCTTCCACAGTGCCCTGCTGAAATATACCCTAAAGCGGTTGTATTTTAGGTACACACGCATGAGGGAGTGGACACAACTTGCCATTATGGAGCACAACAACATTGTGGGACAAAAACCGGAAAGGGATACTGAAAGGTATGGCATCAAGACTACAACAGTAAAGACACAACCACCTCATTCTTCTTCTCTGCAGATTCTCAAAACACAATACAAAGACATGTCTACAAAAGTCCCACTGCTAAGGGCTACTGATCGGTCAATGAGCTGAGGGAGGTTTACAGACAGGTATTTGAGATAAGGATGAGGGAGGTTTAGGTTGTGCAGGATTGTGTTTAAAGACATATATTGTTGTGTATTAGAGCGATTGAGAGGTGACATTTTTTACATACTGTGCTCGATTTTAACAAACCTAACGCAAAGGTAAATCATAGTGCTGATGGTAGCGTTATATTTGTGATATTTTCACAACCAAAATGATGGGTGCAGTAGCTGGCAGTGACTGGGTTTTGATGAATAAACAAGTTGTGTGTGTGTCGCGGCTTGGCTCCTCACTGACCAATCAGAACATGCTCCATGGCTAAAAATGTGGTTTCTTCGAGTTGAGTATTTAGTCTTTTATGTATTGCATTGTCATTAACTCTAATTTGAATGTTAGTCCATTATAGCCAAGTTGGTTAAATAACCTGCCCAATATTTAGACATTTTTTACAGTCCACAATGTTACAATTGCATTGCTTCAATATGGAAATACATTGTTAAACATAAGCTACAGCATTCCTACTAATATAGGGGCTAGGCCTACTGTAAATTGCAGTCTAGACATGGACATGCCAAATGTAGTCTATAAACAAGATTAAATTCACTTGGCAATTGATAAGGTCTAAAAAGACTGCTGGAGCATTTGAGGTAGATACTGTGTGTACCTGTAGGTGGATATTAGGAGAAAGTGACTGGTAGCAGGATTAATAATAATAATAATAGTAAACAGTACGGCAGCAGCATAAGTAATGGGTGGATTTGTTGTGTGGGTGGGTGGGTGCCATCGTGACAGTGTTGGCATGATAGGCAGATATACAGTACATGTAAACAGGGATGAAAAGTGACTGGTAGCAGGGATATATAAATACTTACAGTAATAAACTAGTGGTAATATATACAATGCCTTCAGAAAGTATTCATACTCCTTGACTTATTCCACATTTTGTTGTGTTATAGCCTGAATTCAAAATATAAAAAATATTTTACAAATCTTTCACCCATCTCCAGGCAATACCCCATGATTCCAAAGTGAAAACATGTTTTTAAACATTGAAATATATATATATATATATATATATATGTATAGAATAAAAAAATATTCCAAAACATTCATCCTGTTTTCAATAAGGCACTAAAGTAAAGCTGCAAAAAATGTTGCAAAGAAATTAACTTTATGTCCAGAACACAGAGCGTTATGTTTGGGGCAAATCCAACACAACACATCACTGAGTACCACTCTTCATATTTTCAAGCATGTTGGTGGCTGCATCATGTTATGGGTATGCTTGTCATCAGCAAGGACTAGGGAGTTTTCTTTGTATAAAAATAAATGGAATAGCGCTAAGCACAAGCAAAATTCTAGAAGAAAACCTGGTTCAGTCTGCTTTCAAACAGACACTGGAAGACAATTTCACCTTTCAGCAGGACAATGACTTAAAACACAAGGCCAGATATATACTGGAGTTGCGTAGCAAGACAACATTGAATGTTCCAAAGTGCCTAGTTACAGTTCTGACTTAAATTGGCTTGAATCTATGGCAAGACTTGAAAATGACTGTCGAGCAATGATCAACAACCAACTTAACAGAGCTTGCAGATTTTTAAAAAGATAGTGTGAAAATATTGTACAGAGCTAAAGAGTTAATTGGCTGAGGTGGAAGAACCTGCCAGAGGACAACAGTCTCTACAGCACTTCACCAATATGGGCTTTATGGGAGAGTGGTCAGACGAAAGCCACTCTCGAGAAAAAGGCCCTTGACAACACAACTGGTGTTTGTAAAAAGGCATGTAAAAGACTGAGAGCATAAGGCAAAATAATCTGTGGTCTGCTGAGACAAAAATGTAACTCTTTGGCCTGACTCATCACCCATCTAACACCATCCCTACCATGAAGGATGGTGGTGGCAGCATCATGCTATGGGGAAACTTTTAAGTGGTAAGGATAGAGGGAACAATTAATGGAGCCAAATACAGGAAAATACTTGACGTTTGCTCTGGTCCAAAGTTAAACCAACTCTCAAGTTCAAAGACTTTCAAAGTTCCTCAATAGAAGCCTTTCCTCCATAGGTTTAATTCTGTGGGCATAATTCTGATAATTCATGTCATATCAAGATGCCCAGGGCTTCAAGGCAAGCTTCCTCCATCCTCTCTCCTCACCCGCAAAATTTAAGTTGCATCTCACGCACTACACTGTGACTATATATTCTATCCACATAATGTTTATACAGCCCGTCATATATATATGTACTGAACAAAAATATAAACGCAACATATAAAGTGTTGGTCCCATGTTTCATGAGCTGAAACAAAATATTCAGAAATTCTCCATATGCACAAGAAGCGTATTTCTCTCAAACGATGTGCTCAAATTACTTTACATGTCCTTTGCCAAGATAATCCATCCACCTGAGAGGTGTGGAATATCAAGCATCTGATTAAACAGCATAATCATCACATAGGTGCACCTTGTGTTGTGGACAATAAAAAGCCACTCTATAATGTGCCGTTTTGTCACACAACACAATGTCACAGATTTCTCAAGTTTTGAGGGAGCATGCAATTGGACAGAGCTTTGAGGGAGCGTGCAATCCACCAGAGCTTTTGCCAGATATTTTAATGTTTATTTCTCTAACATAACCTCCACTGCAGCTGGTAAGTGACAACGCGCAAGCTTTTGTAAGTGACGGGTTTACAAGATTCATGTCAGTAAATGGAATCAAACACTCAACTTCAGCTCCGTACCACCCTGCCACCAATGGGCTGGCAGAACGCTTTGTGCAAACTCTAAAGCAAGGACTCCGTGCAGCAAAACGAGACGAAGGGACTTTGCAAACAAAACTGGCCAAGTTCCTGGCCTCCTACCGAAACACCCCACATGCCACAACAAATGAAAGCCCAGCCGCACTGATGTTCGGGAGGCCTCTCCGCACACAGCTGGACATCATGAAGCCAAACAGGCGTAATGAAGTGCTGAACAAACAAGCCAAGATGCTCTCCGGTGGCCGGGAGCGCCATCTCCAAACAGGACAGGAAGTGATGGTGCGAGACTACAGAAGAGGAGGGAAATGGACAAGAGGGACCGTACACACACAAACGGGACCCAGAACTTACCAGGTTCAAGTGAGCCCAGACATAATGTGGCGGCGTCACATTAACCAAATGCATTCCACGGAAAACAGCACAACAATCGAGAGAGAACAGGCACAGAGAGCTCCCGAGAGTGACACACAAGGAACTGTAGAGGACGGTGGGGCAGTAGAGAGACCCCAGGCTGAAAGAAGGGAACGTGTTGATGAAGGTGCTGCTATAGCAGACGCTATAATGGAACAAGCACACACTGAGGATGTTCAGGAGCCTCCAGACAATCTGAGGCGCTACCCAGAACGAAGGCACCGTCCACCAGACAGACTAGATTTATAAACAAACAAACAAAAACTAACTGTTCAAGTTCAAATTAAAAGATGCAAAATAACTACAACAAGTTCTGGGAAATGTTTCAGTTGTGGTTTGGTAAAAGTAACTCTGATTGTATAAGAGAAGGAATGTTATGTTCTGTTAATTACGGATGTCCCCTTTAAGGATGAAGCGCCCTTGGTCATGCGCAGTATTGTTCTATGTTATTCTGGTACTAACCTGTTTGAGTAAATGTGAAGCTCCAGTTCAATTGCTTGTATTCAGAGTCTTATTACATAAATAAGTACTACGTGTTAAGACACTACATTATCGATGGCAATTTGAATGCGCAAACATAACGTGACAATATCCCGAGGTCCATTTTTTAAAGGTATCTGTGACCAACAGATGCATATCTGTATTCCCAGTCATGTGTAATCCATAGATTAAGTCCTAATGAATTTATTTCAATTGACTGATTTCTTCATATGAACTGTAACTCAGTAAAATAAATGAAATTGCTGCATGTTGCGTTTATATTTTTGTTCGTATATATATATAAATATATTTATCCTCCGGACTCCGACATTGCCTGTCCTAGAATTACATGATTTTACTTTTAGATTTGTGTTTATTGCTGCGCATTTTGAGATATTACTGCACTGTTGGAGCTAGGAACACAATCATTTCGCTACACCCACATTAACATCTGCTAAACATGTGAATGCGACCAATACAATTTGATTTGTTTTGCCTGGCAGCACAGTTTGTTTCTTTCATAATGATTAAACCATGCTGTTACGGTAAAATACAATGTGCTCTTAATGACTTTCCTATACAGATTAAATCGCTCACCCACTCCAAAGCAAGTTTCTCTATCCACACGGATACTGGTGAAGTAATTTAATGTCAAGCTATGTGTTACAAACAACTTTAATTTAAGAGGTTTAAAAATGAACGATATAAAGCATTTGTTTTGGGGGGGGGTTCAGATAATTATTTAGCTGGTGGAACAGTGGAATGGAAATAAAAAAATATATAGTTCCATTCAGAAAGAAACGATTGGTAAATGATTTCTGTTCCAACCCCCTGTTGGTGCCACTCGTTTTTTCCTGTTAACGTAACGACCGCTGAAACGTTTGTAATGGCCTGGCAAACAGTGGAATACATTGGCTTTCCATTGCATCTATAAAAACACCAATGCTGTGTCAGGGATTTAACGCACCGTCTCGACAGTTTCAGCACAAGAAAGAGATGAAATAACTTTCCTTTCACGGGTGTTGATTTTTTTGTTGTGTACAATTGAAAAAAAGTCTGATTTAATATAGTTGATAAATGTACAAATTAGATTCGCTGAAGTGAACGCAACTTCCTGAAAATGAACCCTTGGATTGCGGTGATATGTCTAATCTCACAAACGATATGTACAGATAGGTGTAATTTAGAGACAAGGATTTTGATATGAAATCACATGGTTATACTTCGCTTGATACACTTGTTGAATTATGCAAGTGAACATGACAACAGTAATGAATAATTAATGATGCCGTCTAGACACCGCAGTTGAGCGCAGATAGGCCTAGAGAGAGCGCAGTTGTAAACCCTGTTCTACCCTTATTAGATTCATGTATTAATGTATGCAAATACACCCAGCTGTAACGGATGTCGTCTGGAGATAGAGAGGAGGACCAAGGTGCAGCGTGGTAAGTGTTCATGTCTTTTTAATAAACAAACTGAACATTGGAACAAAAACAATAAACGATGTGAACAAAACGAAACAGTACCGTGTGGCCCAAACACTCACACTGAAACAAACACCCACAAACCAAAAGTAAAACCCAGGCTACCTAAGTATGATTCTCAATCAGGGACAACAATTGACAGCTGCCTCTGATTGAGAACCATACTGCCGAACTCAAAAACAAACAGACTGCCCACCCCAACTCACATCCTGACCATACTAAGACAAAAACAAAGGAACTAAGGTCAGAACGTGACACCAGCACATATTATTTTCTGATAAAAAAAATACCTGATATTAAGATAATTTTCATATAAGAAAAAAATAAAAATGTACAATAAATTGAATACCTGAATTTCCACAAATGCCTGAACTCAATTAAACTTCTAATTTGGCACACAGAAACTAGAAGCCATGAGTAACTGGGTCAAAAAGAATGGTAGAGATTGGCCTATAAGTGGCGATGTTATAGCAGTCTCACTTAAACCCTCATATCTGCCGCCCCATTTGACCTAGACTTTGTAAGTAGGTGTCTTTCTTACTTTATGCTGAACACATATGCATCAATGAACCATATGGTTTGCCAGGATATATTTTCCTTTTGGAAAACCTATTATCATGAAACATAACGCAACATTTGGTTTGTAGGCCCATAGTACAGCTCTTAATTGACCGTTTTAGAAAACCTAAGGGATTAGTTAAGAGAGTTATAATGGCGGAGTTGTAAATCCACTTCACAATGGCCTATCAACTTGAAACTTTTTAGGGTCATCAAAGACAGTACCATGATGAGACATGACATTCCCCCCTGCCACTGCGTATGATCATGACAATATTAACAATGTTACATTTTTGTCATAAACATAACAATTATCCACACTACACGCTAGAACGAGCGCAGAGCGAGAACAGACTGCCTGTGTATTTGTATGCTCATAATAAACCACAAAGTTCAGCATTGATAGCAAATGCAGATACCGCCCTGCTAGGTAGATGAGGCGTGCCCACAAACTTGGATTTAGATAGCATTGTTTACTTCGGCTGAACAACACACAGTAATCTCAGAGTTTCTCTAGGGATTTTTAAAATGTTATTTTTACATTTATTTTAATGTTTCTCATCATGCCTGTGTGCTGTTCTTTGCCTGGCTGTGTTAATTTCAAACAAGTGCAAAAAGGAGTTATCTTTCACCGTTCTACATACCAGAGATTTACCCCGATGTGACCAAAGATTACTTTTCTTCACAATAAAACAGAAGATTTGCTATTAGAGATAACCTAACGTTAGCTATCTTGCTAGCCTAGCTGGACTAAGTTACCTAGCTTACAGTCCCGAGTGGAACTCTGAAAGTCTTTGGGATACAGACTGTCAATCAATTTCGCTTATGTCATGGTCACTTATAGTCTGGTAGCTACCTTCAGCATAGCAAACATATTTGTTTGTTCTATCTTTGACAAATGTTAGCTAACGTAAGCTAGCTAACATTAGCAAATAAGAGTAGCTCAATGTGGTAGCCATCTATTCGACTCTTGTCTGAAAATCACACCAATACTGAAACATATATTTGCCGATACAGCTAACTCAGTCTGTGTGTTGGTAGCAATAATGAATGTATATAAATCATCTATGGTTGGTTAGTTATCAGCTGGCTAGCAATCTTACTGACAATTTAGTGATGCTAGCTAGCTAAAATCATGGTGACAACATTGAAATTTCCATGTTAGGTGTGCTAAGGTAGCCAAATAGAGATCAATTGGTTAAATTGTGTATTTTGTTGTAGGTGGTACAGAATCTGAGTCCACCAGCATGTGCTTCCAACTCCTAGCTCTGCACAAGGTGAAGGTAAATTGGCAAAAATATTTGCAAGCTCTATTTACAGTAAGCATAGTATTAACATGAATTGGCTAGTGTTTGTACTGGTTTGTGTCTGTGTTATGAGGTTCCAAGTGGTAAGTGGTAGCCTGTGGATCACAATGTGCTTTCCAGACCATGTAATCAATTTAGTCTACCCCTTTTTCTCTTTTTACATTTTCTCGTAAAAATACACAAGCATGAGCGAGCGGACACACCTTGTAGTTGTGGGTCAGAAACCAGCAAGGGACACTGAAAGGTATAACATCAAGACTACAACAGTTTTGACACAACCACCTAATTCTTCTCTCTGCAGTCTCAAAACATACACTACCGAATCACTTTGAAATATCCTTGTTTTTTTCAAGAAAATCACATTTATTGTCCATTAAAATAACATCAAATTGATCAGAAATACAGTGTCGACATTGTTCATGTTGTAAATGACTATTGTAGCTGGAAACGGTTGATTTATTTAATGGAATATCTACATAGGCGTACAGAGGCCCATTGTCCGCAACCATCACTCCTGTGTTCCAATGGCATGTTGTGTTGGTTAATCCAAGGTTATTATTTTAAAAGGCTATTTGATCATTAGAAAACCTTTTTGCAATGATGTTAGCATAGCTGAAAACTGGTGTGCTGTTTAAAGAAGCAATAAAACTGGCCTTCTTTAGACTATTTGAGTATCTGGAGCATCAGCATTTGTGGGTTCGATTACAGGTTCAAGATGGCCAGAAGCAAAGCACTTTCTTCTGAAACTCGTCAGTCTATTCTTGTTCTGAGAAATGAAGACTATTCCATACGAAAAATTGCCAATGTACTGAAGATCTCGTACAATGCCGTGTACAACTTCTTTCACAGAACAGCTCAAAGTGGCTCTAACCAGAATAGAAAGAGGACTGGGAGGCCCCGGTGCACAACTGAGCAAGAGGACAAGTACATTAGTGTCTAGTTTGAGAAACAGACGCCTCACAAGTCACAGCTTCTTTAAATAGTACCTGCAAAACACCAGTTTCAATGTGAAGAGGCGACTCTGGGATGCTGGCCTTCTAGGCAGAGTTGCAAAGAAGAAGCAATATCTCAGACTGGCCAATAAAAATTAAAGATTAAGATGGGCAAAATAACACAGACACTGGACAGAGGAACTCTGCCTAGAAGCCCAACATCCCGGAGACGCCTCTTCACGGTTGACATTGAGACTGGTGTTTACGGGTACTATTTATTGGTTATTTACAACATTGACAATGTCTACATTGTATTTCTGATCAATTTGATGTTATTTTAATGGACAAAATGTGCTTTTCTTTCAAAAACAAGGACATTTCTAAGTGACCCCAAACTTTTGAACAGTAGTGTAATACAAAGACGTGTACAGAAATCCCCCGCCAAGGGTTACTATTGATAAGAATGATCTTTCAAAGTCAACGAGCTGGGTGAGGTTTACAGACAGGTCTTTGAGATGATGAAGGGAGTTTTGGTTGTGCAGGTTTGTGCTTAAAGACAGGAAATGTATTGTTGTATATGATAGTGATTGAGGTGCCATTTCTCCTCAATTTCCCATACACACCAATACATACTGTGTAAGAATTGTCCTCCTAAGACTTTCCACACCTTCTGCATTCCCCCAATTTACTTTGTTGACTGGTTGATGCCTTCACCAAAAAAAGACTGTTTCACTAGGCTCCTTCCCCAACTGAGTGTAAAATTTTAACACCAGAACCATGTCTTTCCATCAGCAAATCTTCTGCAAGAGCTTAAGGAAGTTGGTGGTTAAGAAGGTCTACGAGCCCTGCACTCACCACTTCCTTCAGAGTCTTATCCAGCTGGCCGGTACACCGCAGACAGGACAAGACCATTCGCCACAAGCACAAAGAGTCTCAGCTTCCCCTGCCCACCATACCAAACTCCATTGCCAGTCTACCGAAGCCAGATAAAGGACAGTGTGGCTGAACATAAGACCAATGCAGAACCACCTTAAAATATATAGGGATATTTTCTATCAAACTTCTACATTTGTCTCCCTTTATGTACCCACAGAAGATATGCAAGTATGCTGCACAGGGCTCTGTAGCATCAAACAGATGTTAGAAATTCACATATATTCAAATAATGTTTATTCGTCATTCTAACATACAGGGGAGTGTAAACTATTTAATGTTGATTCAAAACCAGAACTACATATTCAACAAGAATGTTATATGGTAAAAGTAACATACAAAACAAATACAGTATGAACAATATAGTACAGTTCATTGTGTCTCAGGAGTAGTAAAGTGCAGAGAACTAGTGATCAGCAGACAATGAGAGAAGTGGTCATGATGAGATTGCCATTCACAAAGAAACATACAGTAAGAAAATAGTGTGATCCGTGTTTTAAAGTTCAGGGAGTATATTGTGTGCATCTGAGATGTAAAGTACAGACATCTGTTGATCAGCAAATTATGGGAGGGGTGTTGTCATGATCAAACTGCCATGCAGCTCCTCTTGAGTCACCTAGGCCTGCTGCTTGTTCCAGCATAATGTCCAATTCATCAAGAGGGATACAGTTCTGCTTCAATGACGCATGCAGGCAAAGGAATTATGTTTCTTTCCAACTAGAATCCACTGCAGGAAGAACCTCAGGCTCCACATGGTATTGGCTCTAAGAGAAAACATATACTAAATTATACTTGATTGTACAGTATGAACTACAGTTGAACTGTGGCAGTATAACGTCAACATTAGTGTAGGCTAATTGAATATGCATACATGTGCACAGGCACAGAGATTACATTTAGAACAATATTTAGCCAAATATAAATATGGCACAAACCTCAATGTTTTCACAGTGACCAGACTGTACAAATTTACCTAGGTAGGTAGACAGTAGCTAGCTACAGCCATGCTTTAGGCAAATGTTTTTATAGTAAAACCAACTTAAACTCAGTTTAAG
This sequence comes from Oncorhynchus gorbuscha, assembly GCF_021184085.1. NCBI lineage: Eukaryota > Metazoa > Chordata > Actinopteri > Salmoniformes > Salmonidae > Oncorhynchus > Oncorhynchus gorbuscha. Next base: position 60,221,323 of record NC_060185.1, read on the forward strand.
AGATTTGTTGTTGCATTTAACTGCGATTTACAGCCTAGGAACAGTGGGTTAACTGCTTGTTCAGGGGCAGAATGCCAGATTTGTACCTTGTCAGCTCAGTGGATTTGAACTTGCAACCTTCCGGATACTAGTCAAACGCTCTATCCACTAGGCTACCCATCATGTGGGATAAGTGGGAGCTCAGGATGATGAGTCAGAAACGGAAGCCAGACACTCCACTCGCTGTTTTTTTCTGGTTCAATGAAAGTCAATGAACTAAGTAGACCAGACCCAGCTGCTATTGCATTGGTGTCTATGGGAGGCCCACCCCGTTAAGTAGACTGGAACTGACCATTTTTTTCAATGGTAAACAGCCTGAGTGAACCATCTTCATTTACCCACAATCTCTGTACGACGTTCCCACTAGTAATTACCAGTTGGAGAGAAGTTCAAGTAGATTTGTCCAAGTTGTATGTTGTAAATTCCCACTTGGTTAAAGAGATACTTCGGGATTTTGAAATTGGGGCCATTTAACTACTTCCTCAGAGTCAGAAGAAGTAATGGATACCATTGTTTTGTCTCTGTGTCCAGTATGAAGGAAGTTTGATGTAGTTTTGCAAGCCAATGCTAACTAGATTTAGCTCAATGACTGGAAGTAATAGCGTTAACGCTAGTTAGCAATTGCGCTAGCACTAGTTAGCAACTTCCTTCAAACTACACACAGTGTCATAAAAATGCTGAAGAAGTATATAAAGGGCCTCATTGCCAAAATCCCAAAGTATCCCTTTAATAAGAGCCCAACGTAACTATTGATCAAGTAGACTTTGTCTTATGCAAAATTCATGTTAGATTTCAATTATGCAGACAAACAATGTGAAATATTGTGATTAGTATATCTGTATAATCACATATTGTTGCCCTATTAGGTGGTCTGAACATAGTGAAAAGTCAATATTTTATTCTGTAAAATTAGAAAGCAGCCAGTGCAGTCAGCGTATAACAGCTGCTAGAGTGTATCGACGTGTTCTGGAAGGCTAACGTAGAGTGTATCAACTAATTTAAATCAACATGGTAATAAGTCTTTCACTGATTGCAAATAAAGGAAAATAGTTCCTACATGAGAGTGTTTGCTTTGTTATATGTTATCCACCTGAATGTACTCAGATATAACATTGGGCAGATATTGTATGCGTTGGGGGGACGGTTGGGTGAAATGAGCGGCTCACAGGAAATCCCCCACAGTGGGTTGACCGAGGCTGAAGAAGGCTGTGGGAGCAGGGCTGGGAGGGAGAGGATGTGTGTGTGAGTGTGGTGTGTATGTGCGTGCGTGCGTGCGTGTCTGTCTGTCTGCTCCTATCAGGCTCCTATTACTGGGGCTTAGACATTGAGCCAATGAGCAAGACATTTAAGGGCTTAGAAAAGAAGCAGGAGCTTATTAGGATCAGGAGCTTATTTTCTTTTTTGAACGACAACCTATCCTTAACCCTCCATTTTAAAACTATGGGATAGGAAGAATAGAGGAAGCATGGGTGAGGAAAAGCCTATGGGATTGTCATAATATACTGGATATTTAAAAAAAAATGTGTGGGTATGTCATCAATATGAATGCATGTGACCACCTCTATTCCGTCTTATGTTGCAACATTTGTTTTTTTTACATTGGATAAAAGTAGAGATTTAAAGCTACAAAATGGTATATCATGCACTGCAGTCGAGGAACAATGGGAAAGTAATTCTGCTTTGAAAGTTGATAAACTTGAAACGCCACTTTTGAGAAAATTGCCTTTGAATGTTTTGGTACACCTAGTAGAGAGCTCTTCTTTGTCTACACCTATCCAGCATTGTTCACACCCTCTTAAGCCTTAGCCCCACCCATGTCTTTAAGGATTCACGTGAGGCCATGTGCTAAACAGAGTGAATAAGGTAGTGTAGTAAACAAGAGTTCAAGACGAAAAGTGGTGAAAGTAGTAGCCTACAAAAGAAAAACTCCAGGTAAAAATACACCATCTAGTCCTTCGCCTATACCCTAATCTGACTGTGGTGCAGGTCATGTAGTTCTTCACATTGCCTTCTCTGGTAAACACAAACTATATCAAATCAAATCTAAATGTATTTGTCACATGCACAGGATACAGAAGGTACAATATCAAAAATAGAAAGTATCAAAAAAATATTTTATTAGATGACGCTTACCCAGACACACGTCTAAATTGATGAGTCATGTGAAAGAAATGCTATAACCCCCCCCAGACACATCTAGCTAAGTGGATGGGTCACTATTGTCTAGACATGTACACATGTTCATGAAATACAATAGACGGCCGTAATCACCCCCAGACACACCTGGCTAACTTGATGGGTCATGTAATCATCTGGTGAAGTGGAGTCTTTTCTTAGACATGTAGCTAGCTAGCTAAACAATTAACCACAATCCCAACCCATACAGCACTAGCTAGCATCACAAACAGATTGTTATAGCTAACCACCATACATTAATTTCTGACAAAATTATAAACTTATAATATCTGAAAATATAGCTAGACTCTTACCCATATAGGTGGATGAACGCTTCACGGCTGACTGGAACCCGTTTAACTAAGACGTCCTGTGTCATTTCTGTTTTGTTTGTACAGCTTATTTGTTTTCACACTGACTGTGTGCAGAAAGTAATCCATCACAACTTTTTACCACTGGTCTTTGCCGATAGCACCTGCTAGATTCAGGGCAGCAATGTTGTTGAGAGCAGTAGCAAAACTTTTGCAGTCCTCCATGGCTAAAGTTATCTTTAAAAAAAGGCATGGTTGTAAGGATTATCTACACATACTGAGCAGCTCAAGTTATAGACAGATGCATGCCACATGACAGACCAATCCGAACTTATCTCTCATATTGGCCCTGCCATTATCTCAGCCAATCATGGTGGGAAGGTTCCTTGCTTTTTCCGTGGTTAAACCAACTATTTTTGTAATTTAACAATTGTATTAGTATTTTCAAATGCCTCTCCTGTGAAGTAGTGACATGCGCCATACACCTAGCTTCCTGAAACGGGCCACAGTTATGCTTGGATTCACACCTCTTGCAGTTCAGCTTAAAGTAAGTGGTAAGGTGGGATAAGGTTGTACTGTTGAGTAGCATGATGCGCTGTACTGTATTGTCCCTTAATAAACAGCGTATTACAGTTTTTTGTCATATGTGCGACAACGTGCCTTTTGAATATTGTCTAATGTTAGTAGTAGCGTAGTCAAGGATGCATCATGCAACATTGGGACATTTGACTTGTTACAACAACAAATTATATTATACTTTGAATTTGGAGGTTTAACATATCCCTCTGGTGGCCAAGTTGACTTTTTTTAAGGACATTGGATCGTGGATATATAGTCTAAGATTGACTGATGTGGAATTTGTTATAGGAAATAATCATGGCCAGCTGGTCTTGTTAGCATAGGGCTAAGTGTGTCAGGTTATCTCATGGGAAAAGCTTACTTGTAGCGTTATATCACTTGCAACTATGTAGATGATTTTAATTGGCTGATGAAGATTTTGAGACGTTTTTCAAGAGTTTGCAAAAATGAACCCTTGGTTTTCTGTTGATTGGTCTTGAATAAACAGAGTCCAGAGTCATCCAAATTCTCACATCCCTCTCCGAAGAGCCCTGACGATCAACGGAATACAACCCCAGAATGTTCCTAGAGTTCCATGCTTCTGCTGTCTAATTTAACGTTCCATGGTGCGATTGGAGGAATCTCCTGCTGTCCGACCTTGCTCGGTGGCCAGCGACCTCATCCCAGATAGGAATACATACTATGCAAATTCATAATAATATCCTGGACTTATAGAGAAAGAGAATGTGTGTGTGAGGTTGCGCCTGCCTGCATACAGTATGTTCCTGTGTGTGTGTTTGTATGTGGTGCACGCGTGTGAGTGTAGTGGCGAGGGGAGGCCTAAGAACTTGGCCTGTCACCAAGCACGTTCCCACATGGCTGCTGTAAACAACTTAAAGGTCCCACACAGTCATCCTATTTCCCAAGTAAAAATAGCCTTTGAATGACCAAAACATCACCCATAATATTTTTATGCTATTAAAATACATTTGACCTTTTCTCTCATCTCTAACTATCAGGAAGCCTGAAAGAACAGGCTGAGTTTGCGGGGAGCTCATATTTATGAGCTCACCTTAACTGAGCTCTTTGAAATGCCCTCGTGGTCATTGCCAGGTAAGAAGGTAAACAACGGGCCACATGTCATTCTGAGCCTAAATAGCATGCCTCAACCCATTTTATCTGCAAAATGCTCTGGACTGTTGGATATCAGACAAACATTTGGATTATTTTGTAACTAATTACAGAATACAGTTAACTGATACACTTCTTCACAAGATGTTGTAAAGCCTGAATCACCTTAGAAGCTTCGATATAAGGGAATATACACGAAAACAGCATACAATAAGTGTACCGAACAATTAGCATTAGAAATGACAATATGTTCGTAATTGAGTATATTGATCAGACATTTATTTCAATATTTTACGATAGGCCAGCATGGCCAAAATATTGAGCAACATGAACAATCATGAGAAATAAAGGTGAGAAATAATTTGACATAAAAATACAAAACTTCAGCCATAAGCCTAATATTGTCACCCGGCCGCAATAGTGTCCCAGGACCCATTTATTTATACAATTTGTAACACTCATCTCCTGTCTGAATGCTTGAATAAAAACACTAAATAAAGCAAATTCCGAGTGGCGCAGTGGTTTGCAGTGCTAGAGGCATCATTACAGACCCTGGTTCGATCCCGGGCTGTATCACAACCGGCCGTAGGCGAGAGTGTTTTGTTGTGTTTTTATCAAGGGTGATCTCGTTGAAGAGGAGATCCAGGAGCCTGTCAACATAGCCTGTAATGTTTTTGAAAGGGGAAATGTTAGTTAAGTGGGAAGTGAATTTAATTCCTTTTATTTACTGTTCTGAGATGATGCTTCAATTCAGTGATGTAGTGATCTAGTCATTCTACAATGTGTTTCCTGGAGTTTTTGATGGATTAAATTTTAAATATGCAATGTTTGGTTCTGTACTTTTTTGTGAAACTTTTCAATGTTTCTAATTTGACTTTTTGTGCCTGAAATGCTCAATTGATGCAGAATTGAAATTAAATAACTATGACTTACAGTATATTGGGTCTGTCTTCACAGGCTTCACAGCCTTTCCCCCCTTCTTTGCCTTGGGAAAGATTATTTTGTATCACATCCTTCCTGCTGCAGTTGCCTGGGAAGCTGTGCAGACAGAGAGATGTTGATTTTTCTAAAATGTCTATCATTACAGCTTGATGAAATTGGAAAGACAAAAGGAGATGGAAAGTGAAATAATATTCCCCCTCATCATCATGATTAGTCCCAATGACACAAGCTACATCAACTGTAATTTAAAACAAAAATGTAAACACAATGGAATGGCAAAATATGATTTTCAGGGGTAAATTACAAATAGTACACACACACACACACAACCCCTTTTGTGGACAACATTCTTTTGTGTCAGCTGTGTGCTGGCAGCTCTAAGACTCAATGTTGGAGTATTAGGGAGGAAGGAACAAAAACCATATGGTGACTATCAGGTTTGTTACAGAAAATATACAGTTCACAAGTCAAAGCATTCACAGCCACAGTTGCATTATCTAACATGATCCCACCCAAAATGTTGGCTACTGTGTCACACTCATCAAACTCTGATACTTACATTATGGTCCGTGCTTGCCAGATCCACTGTCAATGATGCATCCGTCTTCAGGATTAGCTTCCTGGCAAGACCCATCGAATGTTCTCCCCAAATTGATAAAGCAACTTCACTTGAAATGTGCACTGCACACGCGTGCCATGACGTAATTTTCAGTCATCTCGTCCACCGTAAACTAGCTAAGAAATGAAAAGCAACCACTGCTGTTGGATGTCTTCACTCTTTGGGAAATAGTTTAAGGTTAATGTTACACTATGTAAGGTTCATTTTACACTAGTTACGACACAGTGTGCTTTTGCCGGCATGTTGATAAGTAGCTTGCTACTGTAGCTAACAGTAATACCACAGATGAAAGGTTAGCAGTATCTTTGGTCGTACCTTCTGCTTGAGCTAGCTACTAGTAGCTAGCTTAAGGTTTGTAAACAAAGCCAAAGCAAGGGGTAGGGGCACAAGAGATGATGGTTTTAAGGTGGTACATATTTAAATGAGTTCAGATAAGATGCTACCATTGCCGTATTCAATTTCCGTCTTTATGTGATGTTGCATAAAGCCGGAAGTAAATCCTTGACAATGCTTGCCTCCTAAATCCAAGTCTTTGACACGGGGGGGAGGGTATAAGTAACTTTATGATCAAACTTTCTCAATGTACAGTACCAGCTACAGTCATTTTTCATCTTTGGGTCACTCTACTTTGAACTGGTTTCCACCAAATAGCATTCAATTTGATTTTTTTTAAAAACACTACGGATAAGTACAAACTCATTCACAATTCAGGTGCTCTACATACTTTCTAAGGAAGATCTGTATCATTTGGTTTAGTGCATGCCTTCACAACTGTCCCAAGCCAATGCATGTATATGGAATTTAAGTGCTTTTTGGTTTATTGTGGGTTATAAGAGGTAACTAATACAGTAGCATACTGGACCAGACCTCTTAGAGAGAGGCCCAAGAGAACGGGATTGACAGCGAGCTCTACTCTGAAAACAACAGCAGTAAATAAAGAGGCATGTTTTCTTAGCCTCCCTCATCGGTCTGCACTGCTCTGTCCCTCACCACAACGTGCCCAGCAGCACGAGTCCACTCTCCACAACATATTTTGTTTAATTTCCTCTGAGATGTTTTCTCTACACTATGGTAGTGGGTTCTTTACTGCTATCAGTCAGTGAAGTCTGGTTTTGGCCCCTACAGGCCCCCATAGACCCCTACCACACTCCACCAGCACCAACAAGCCCCTACAGGCCTCCACCAGCCCCTACTGGACCCCACCTAAGATACCATTTGGGACACAGAATCATGCTGATAAATCAGGGCAGTAATTCAATGGGTGAATATTATCATATATATGCCACTGTCTGGAGATGGAATTTATGGAACTGACGGACCACTTAGATTTACTTCCAGATATTCATGAAAAAGCTTCTCAGACACTTTTCAACAGTTGGTAAATAAAATACATTTGCATCTGACTGAAGGTGCACTGAGACTTTCTCCAGTTTTGCATTTCGCCTCCAGCACCCCCTGCACCACTATTCTGTTTTGGGTGTGGGTAGATTATGGCTTGTGCCTATTATGGCTTGTTAAATTGAATATGGCACCAACATGTATATTAATTTACCATAATATTTTATAATGTGTCTTATCACATATTGAGTGTTGTTTTAATTGTTGGCTATATTAGCATATTATTAGGTTTATTATAGTATTTCATTAAAACTGCTGGCCTGCTGTGTCTTGGATATTCGTTTGGAAAGGTGTCAATAAAATGTGTTTAAAAAAAAAAATATATATATATATATATATACCTACCAATGGGTAACGCAAGGAAGAACGGCAGCCAACAAAGCGTAAACATGCCAACCACGACTCCCAACGTTTTAGCTGCTTTCTTCTCCCGGGAGAATTTCAGAAGTTTCACCGTCAGGGAGCTCCTTGCCTGATTTGCACGGCCCTTCCCAGTGCTGCTGCTGTCATCCTGCACCTGAGATCCCTTGTGGATCCTGAGCGTGAGCTCACTCGTGTTCATCCTCTCCCTCATCACCCCGGCCTCCAAGTTCTTGGTGGTCCGTTTGGCGACTACATAAACCCTAAAATACATGGACAATATAACCACCAATGGTATATAGAAGGAACCGAGGGAGGAAAATAGTGCGTAAAACGGTTCCTCGGTGATGAGGCACACAGTGTTGTCCGGCGACGGCGGCTGCTTCCACCCGAGGAGGGGTCCAATGGATATGACCACCGAGAGCACCCACACCCCAAGCATGGCCAGCAGTGCTCGCTTCTCGGTCACTATGCTCGGGTACTGCAGCGGATGGCTCACCCCGATGTAACGGTCGATAGAAATTACGCACAGGCTCATGATGGACGCCGTACAGCACAAAACATCCACTGCCGCCCAGATGTCACAGAAGATCCGGCCGAACACCCAGTAGTTAAGAATCTCCAGGGTGGCAGACACCGGCAGCACTGTGGTGCCCAGCAGCAGGTCAGCGATGGCCAGGTTTATAATGAAGTAGTTGGTCGGGGTCCGCAGGTGCCTATTGGTCATCACCGCCAGAATGACGAGGATGTTGCCCACAATGGCGAACACGATGAAAGCCCCCAGGACGAAGCCGAGCGGGATGGCACGGGTAAGGTCCACCTCACCAGGCGACTCTGACAACCACGGTGTCCCCACTGTCGCGTCGTATTGTTCCAATAAGGAATAATTTCCCCATAAATGAGCCGCATCGTCAGTGGTCAGATTCATTTTGACTAAAGAGGTCCTCCATAGCAGATTTCTAATCACATGGAGCTGTAGCACACGAAAACGAGCAACACCATGCCAAAATACATTTACTAAATTCGGCCAAGTGTTGTTAGGCTACATGATTAGTGGAGAAGTTATCAAGGATTAAAATTCCATTTGCAAACCGGTGCGTTTTTTCAATTATGAAACCAATTGGATGAAATTGTATGATAATGGTTTTGTCACATCCGTCCACTTGCAGTACAGTCTCGCTTTCTCTTTGTTTCTCTGTTTTTCCCCTTAACTGTCTGCTTGAAAAGTACGGAGGGGGCGGGCAGTCGTCCCTCTTTTTGCTCCTGTCAAGCCTCACTGATCTGCGCGCAATGCTGTATAGGCTCCAGAGGCTCTCTCCTAAACACAGTTTGACTGTATGAATTGGCAGATGTACTGGCAAACAAAAATGTATAGCTCAAGAATAACGCACTAGGAAAATGGCCCTGGCACCGCAGAAAACGCATGGATTTCTTTGTTGGTTTTGTAGCAAGGTTTATGCATTAAACTTTTCAGGGTTGACCTCCACCACATCGGATAATGACCAAATGACCTGGTAAAAATATATAGAGAGATGCTATATAGACAGTAACCTCCTTACGTGACTGTGTGCATTAAAAAAAGTGAAGGTTTGTCTGCTTTAGAACACTGAGCGTTGCCAAGTGGAAAGTGTCTCAGGTGAGAACAAGGGAGGAAAATGTCACATATTTCCTCCAAAGATTAACTTTTTAATAAGGGTTTAATAGAGCACTGCATGTGCCTCTTGATCTGTCATTTAGTTAAATGGAGCGGAAACATTGTCAAGAGTTGAAGAGGATCAATGGCGGAATTTGGCCTGTGTTTGACACCATAGAATACATGTATGCAATGCATAGATGTAAAAATTAATCCCATCAAGACTGATTGTTATCCTTGCTCATCAGTAACAGAAGCTACATTTATTTTTCAAACTGGTGATGCATTAGGCTCTAGGGTGGCATAATGCAAGGATATGCATATTCTTGGTACCATTTGAAAGGAAACACTTTGAGGTTTGTGGAAATGTGGACGGAATGTAGGATAATCTAACACAATAGATCTGCTAAAAGATAATACAAAGAAAAAAAACCTGTTCTTTTGTATTTTTTTTGTACCATCATCTTTGAAATGCAAAAGAGAAAGGCCATAATGCATTATTCCAGCCCAGGTGCAATTTAGATTTTGGCCACTAAACGGCAGCAGTGTATGTGCGAAGCTTTAGACTGATCCGATTGACCATTGTATTTATGTTAAACATTTTCGATCAAGACTGCCCACGTGCCTAATTTGTTTATTAATAACTTTTCATTTAAAAAAAATGTGCACTCTCCTCAAACAATAGCATGATATTCTTTCTGTCATGCAGGTGAAAGAGGACCCAAAAGCGACTTAACAGAAACAGAGTTTATTCAAGTCCAAACAGAAAACGACAAATCCTGAATCCTTAACAGGAAATGTCCAAACAGGGAATAACAGAAATCCTCTAGTCTGTAGAGGGGGAATAACAGGAGAAGCGGCCACAGACTGCAGGTCGCTTCGGGTAGGCGCAGGCCGTAGCTGACAGAGACACCTGCTCACACGCAGCATCTGATGAAGGCAAAAACACGACAGGACAGGGCGATACACAATCACAGCACGGTGAATTCTAAACAAGGAACCGACAGGACAGGAACGGAACACAAAGGAAGAAATAGGGACTCTAATCAGGGGAAAGGATCGGGAACAGGTGTGGGAAGACTAAATGATGATTAGGGGAATAGGAACAGCTGGGAGCAGGAACGGAACGATAGAGAGAAGAGAGAGAGGGAGGGGGAGAGAGAGGGATAGAAAGAGGGAAAGAACCTAATAAGACCAGCAGAGGGAAACGAATAGAATGGGGAGCACAGGGACAAGACATGATAATAAATGACAAACATGACACTTTCACTGTAATAGCTACTGTAAATTGGACAATGCAGTGAGATGAACAAACATTTAAGCGTTCTGCCAATATCAGATACAGTTGAGGTCAGAAGTTTACATACACCTTAGCCAAATACATTTAAACTCTGTTTTTCACAATTCCTGACATTTAATCCTAGTAAAAAAATCCCTGTTTTAGGTCAGTTAGGATCACCACATTATTTTAAGAATGTGAAATGTCAGAATAATAGTAGAGAGAATGATTTTTTTCAGCTTTTATTTCTTTCATCACATTCCCAGTGGGTCAGAAGTTTACATGCACTCAATTAGTATTTGGTAGCATTGCCTTTAAATTGTTTAACTTGGGTCAAACGTTTTGGTAGCCTTCCATAAGCTTCCCACAATAAGTTGGGTGAAGTTTGGCCCATTCCTCCTGACAGAGCTGGTGTAACTGAGTCAGGTGTGTTGGCCTCCTTGCTCGCACACGCTTTTTCAGTTCTGCTCCCAAATTTGATTCTGGATTGAGGCCAGTGCTTTGTGATGGCCACTCCAATACCTTGACTTTGTTGTCCTTAAGCCATATTGCCACAATTTTGGAAGTACCCTTTGGGTCATTGTCCATTTGGAAGAACCATTTGCAACCAAGCTTTAAATTCCTGACTGATATCTTGAGATGTTGCTTCAATATATCCACATAGTCTTCCGTCCTCATGATGCCATCTATTTTGTGAAGTGCACCAGTCCCTCCTACAGCAAAGCACCCCCACAACATGATGCTGCCACCCCCGTGCTTCACGGTTGGGATGGTGTTCTTCGGCCTGCAAGCCTCCCCCCTTTCCTCCAAACATAACGACTGTCATTGTGGCCAAACAGTTCTATTTTTGTTTCATTAGACCAGAGGACATTTCTCCAAAAAGTACTATCTTTGTCTCCATGTGCAGTTGCAAACCGTAGTCTTGCTTTTTTATGGCGGTTTTGGAGCAGTGGCTTCTTCCTTGCTGAGCAGCCTTTCAAGTTATGTCGATATAGGACTCGTTTTACTGGGGATATAGATACTTTTGTGCCTGTTTCTTCCAGGATGAATTGCAAGGATGAATCAGACTTGTGAACTTGTGGAGATCCACCATTTTCTACATTTACATTTACATTTAAGTCATTTAGCAGACGCTCTTATCCAGAGCGACTTACAAATTGGTGCATTCACCTTATGACATCCAGTGGAACAACCACTTTACAATAGTGCATCTAAATATTTTAAGGGGGGGGGGGGGTGAGAAGGATTACTTTATCCTATCCTAGGTATTCCTTAAAGAGGTGGGGTTTCAGGTGTCTCCGGAAGGTGGTGATTGACTCCGTTGTCCTGGCGTCGTGAGGGAGTTTGTTCCACCATTGGGGAGCCAGAGCAGCGAACAGTTTTGACTGAGCTGAGCGGGAACTGTACTGCCTCAGTGGTAGGGAGGCGAGCAGGCCAGAGGTGGATGAACGCAGTGCCCTTATTTGGGTGTAGGGCCTGATCAGAGCCTGGAGGTACTGAGGTGCCGTTCCCCTCACAGCTCCGTAGGCAAGCACCATGGTCTTGTAGCGGATGCGAGCTTCAACTGGAAGCCAGTGGAGAGAGCGGAGGAGCGGGGTGACGTGAGAGAACTTGGGAAGGTTGAACACTAGACGGGCTGCAGCGTTCTGGATGAGTTGTAGGGGTTTAATGGCACAGGCAGGGAGCCCAGCCAACAGTGAGTTGCAGTAATCCAGACGGGAGATGACAAGTGCCTGGATTAGGACCTGCGCCGCTTCCTGTATGAGGCAGGGTCGTACTCTGCGGATGTTGTAGAGCATGAACCTACAGGAACGGGCCACCGCCTTGATGTTGGTTGAGAACGACAGTTTGTTGTCCAGGATCACGCCAAGGTTCTTAGCGCTCTGGGAGGAGGACACAATGGAGTTGTCAACCGTGATGGCGAGATCATGGAACGGGCAGTCCTTCCCCGGGAGGAAGAGCAGCTCCGTCTTGCCGAAGTTCAGCTTGAGGTGGTGATCCGTCATCCACACTGATATGTCTGCCAGACATGCAGAGATGCGATTCGCCACCTGGTCATCAGAAGGGGGAAAGGAGAAGATTAATTGTGTGTCGTCTGCATAGCAATGATAGGAGAGACCATGTGAGGTTATGACAGAGCCAAGTGACTTGGTGTATAGCGAGAATAGGAGAGGGCCTAGAACAGAGCCCTGGGGGACACCAGTGGTGAGAGTGCGTGGTGAGGAGACAGATTCTCGCCACGCCACCTGGTAGGAGCGACCTGTCAGGTAGGACGCAATCCAAGCGTGGGCCGCGCCGGAGATGCCCAACTCGGAGAGGGTGGAGAGGAGGATCTGATGGTTCACAGTATCGAAGGCAGCTGATAGGTCTAGAAGGATGAGAGCAGAGGAGAGAGAGTTAGCTTTAGCGGTGCGGAGCGCCTCCGTGATACAGAGAAGAGCAGTCTCAGTTGAATGACTAGTCTTGAAACCTGACTGATTTGGATCAAGAAGGTCATTCTGAGAGAGATAGCGGGAGAGCTGACCAAGGACGGCACGTTCAAGAGTTTTGGAGAGAAAAGAAAGAAGGGATACTGGTCTGTAGTTGTTGACATCGGAGGGATCGAGTGTAGGTTTTTTCAGAAGGGGTGCAACTCTCGCTCTCTTGAAGACGGAAGGGACGTAGCCAGCGGTCAGGGATAAGTTGATGAGCGAGGTGAGGTAAGGGAGAAGGTCTCCGGAAATGGTCTGGAGAAGAGAGGAGGGGATAGGGTCGAGCGGGCAGGTTGTTGGGCGGCCGGCCGTCACAAGACGCGAGATTTCATCTGGAGAGAGAGGGGAGAAAGAGGTCAGAGCACAGGGTAGGGCAGTGTGAGCAGAACCAGCGGTGTTGTTTGACTTAGCAAACGAGGATCGGATGTCGTCGATCTTCTTTTCAAAATGGTTGACGAAGTCATCTGCAGAGAGGGAGGAGGGGGGGGGAGGGGGAGGAGGATTCAGGAGGGAGGAGAAGGTGGCAAAGAGCTTCCTAGGGTTAGAGGCAGATGCTTGGAATTTAGAGTGGTAGAAAGTGGCTTTAGCAGCAGAGACAGAGAAGGAAAATGTAGAGAGGAGGGAGTGAAAGGATGCCAGGTCCGCAGGGAGGCGAGTTTTCCTCCATTTCCGCTCGGCCTTCCGGAGCCCTGTTCTGTGAGCTCGCAATGAGTCGTCAAGCCACGGAGCGGGAGGGGAGGACCGAGCCGGCCTGGAGGATAGGGGACATAGAGAGTCAAGGGATGCAGAGAGGGAGGGAGGAGGGTTGAGGAGGCAGAATCAGGAGATAGGTTGGAGAAGGTTTGAGCAGAGGGAAGAGATGATAGGATGGAAGAGGAGAGAGTAGCGGGGGAGAGAGAGCGAAGGTTGGGACGGCGCGATACCATCCGAGTAGGGGCAGTGTGGGAAGTGTTGGATGAGAGCGAGAGGGAAAAGGATACAAGGTAGTGGTCGGAGACTTGGAGGGGAGTTGCAATGAGGTTAGTGGAAGAACAGCATCTAGTAAAGATGAGGTCGAGCGTATTGCCTGCCTTGTGAGTAGGGGGGGAAGGTGAGAGGGTGAGGTCAAAAGAGGAGAGGAGTGGAAAGAAGGAGGCAGAGAGGAATGAGTCAAAGGTAGACGTGGGGAGGTTAAAGTCGCCCAGAACTGTGAGAGGTGAGCCGTCCTCAGGAAAGGAGCTTATCAAGGCATCAAGCTCATTGATGAACTCTCCGAGGGGACCTGGAGGGCGATAAATGATAAGGATGTTAAGCTTGAAAGGGCTGGTAACTGTGACAGCATGAAATTCAAAGGAGGCGATAGACAGATGGGTAAGGGGAGAAAGAGAGAATGACCACATGGGAGAGATAAGGATCCCTATGCCACCACCCCGCTGACCAGAAGCTCTCGGGGTGTGCGAGAACACGTGGGCGGACGAAGAGAGAGCAGTAGGAGTAGCAGTGTTATCTGTGGTGATCCATGTTTCTGTCAGTGCCAAGAAGTCGAGGGACTGGAGGGAGGCATAGGCTGAGATGAACTCTGCCTTGTTGGCTGCAGATCGGCAGTTCCAGAGGCTACCGGAGACCTGGAACTCCACGTGGATCGTGCGCGCTGGGACCACCAGATTAGGGTGGCAGCGGCCACGCGGTGTGGAGCGTTTGTATGGTCTGTGCAGAGAGGAGAGAACAGGGATAGACAGACACATAGTTGACAGGCTACAGAAGAGGCTATGCTAATGCAAGGAGATTGGAATGACAAGTGGACTACACGTCTCGAATGTTCAGAAAGTTAAGCTTACGTAGCAAGAATCTTATTGACTAAAATTATTAAAAATGATACAGTACTGCTGAAGTAGGCTAGCTGGCAGTGGCTGCGTTGTTGACTTTGTAGGCTAGCTGGCAGTGGCTGCGTTGTTGACACTACACTAATCAAGTCGTTCCGTTGAGTGTAGTAGTTTCTACAGTGCTGCTATTCGGGGCTAGCTGGCTAGCTAGCAGTGTTGATTACGTTACGTTGCGTTAAAAGAACGACAATAGCTGGCTAGCTAACCTAGAAAATCGCTCTAGACTACACAATTATCTTTGATACACAGACGGCTATGTAGCTAGCTATGTAGCTAGCTACGATCAAACAAATCAAACCGTTGTGCTGTAATGAAATTAAATGAAAAATGTGATACTACCTGTGGAGCGAAGCGGAATGCGACCGGGTTGTTGAGTGCGGAAGTTCTATTCAGTAGACGTTGGCTAGCTGTTGGCTAGCTAGCAGTGTCTCCTACGTTAAGGACGACAAATAGCTGGCTAGCTAACCTCGGTAAATTAAGATAATCACTCTAAGACTACACGCTCTAAACTACACAATTATCTTGGATACGAAGACAGCAAAGACAACTATGTAGCTAGCTAACACTACACTAATCAAGTCGTTCAGTTGAGTGTAATAGTTTCTACAGTGCTGCTATTCGGTAGACGGTGGACGTTTGCTAGCTGGCTAGCTGCTGGGCAGATAGCAGTGTAGACTACGTTAGGACGACGAAATACGAAGTTGCAATAGAAGTGCTGACTGTTTCACTTTGTTGTCCTCTTTCTTTTCCTTTTTCTTCTGTCCTTCTTTTGTCCTTATTTTGTCTTCCTTTCTTCTGTTAACTAGATATTTTTTGTTGTTATTCTTTGTAAGCTAGCTAGCTTCTTCCAGGAGAGTCCCTAGCAACTGCTTAGCAACAAGTAAACAATTCTGCTAGCAATTCACCTAGCTAAGATAACTTTACAATTTTATGAAAAAAATAGTTAATTTTTCAAAAGCCTGTCTTGTTTAGTTTGTTCCTTGTTTTGTCTTCTATTGAGTCTTGCAGTTTTCTCTTGATTTTTTCGATGTACTTCACTCTAAAAAAACATTTAAATCTCAATAAATACAGGAGCTCATTTTTCAGCAGCTGCTCAATTTAGAACTCCGGAATTCAGTATTTTCTTTCTGAGGTCTTGGCTGATTTCTTTTGATTTTCCCATGATGTCAAGCAAAGAGGCAGTGTTTGGAGATAGGCCGTGAAATACATCCACAGGTACACCTCTAATTGACTCAGATGATGTCAATTAGCCTATCAGAAGCTTCTAAAGCCATGACATCATTTTCTGGAATTTTCCAAGCTGTTTAAAGACACAGTCAACTTAGTGGATGTAAACTTCTGACCCACTGGAATTGTGATACAGTGAATTATAAGTGAAATAATCTGTCTGTAAACAATTGTTGGAAAAATGACATGTGTCATGCACAAAGTAGATGTCCTAACCGACTTGCCAAAACTATAGTTGGTTGACAAGAAATTTGTGGAGTGGTTGATAAACACGTTTTAATGACTCCAACCTAAGTGTATGTAAACTGTACCTCCCTAGCAATAGAGCACTGGTATGAGATGGAATAGCTGGAACACCATTGACAGAGACAGTTATACAATATGTATTTCAGCTAAAATGTCATGGTCCTCACTGAATAGAACACATTTCCCCTCTTCATAATGCAAGAATGCTGATATTTCAGTTGGTTAATGTGGTCGGTCTGTAGGTGTTCAGCTTAGTCAACACTGCTATTGCATTTTCATGGCTATACTGATGAATGTGTAAGTACTCCTGGAGATACTATAGAATAATACCAATACAGAGTTTCTATCTCTGGTGGGTTGGTTTACCATTCTGGCATTATATTTCCTTCAACTTTTGAACAGCAGTGTATGTCAGCAGTATTATATACTGTAGTTCTTTAACCTTGTACTCTTTTGTTTCCTGATTAGAGATCTAAAACGTCTTCGGGGATTATCGGGGCTTTCTCCTTATCCTAACCTATCCCCGACAGGATCGGTGGTCATGTAGGAAAGGAGATAAGGAAAGAAAAATGGCTATGACAATTGGCACCAAGCCAATGCTCTCTTAACGTATTGACGTTAATCTTTCCCTAGTTTGCCAGTTTAATATCGATTCTGGACCTGTCAATCACAGGTGTTTTAGGCGTTTTAAAGTCCAGAGAGGCGTCTCAGGTTTCTGTTCCAAGATTAGCAGTTAAGACCTTCTCACATTAACAGAGGCTACGTTCCAAATGGCACCCTTTATAGTGCATTACTTTTGACCAAAGCTCTATACGCCTCAGTCAAAAGTAGTGCACTATAAAGGGAATACGGTACCATTTGGGTGCAGACAGGATGTTCTCATCACCTTAACAGCTCCACATGAACTTCCTCCCAGAGGCCCTGTTGTTGCCACTTTTCAGAACAGAGGGAATACCATCATCTCTGGCTTCTCTGTCTGCTCAGCATGCACACTTCAGGGAGACAATAATTACTCCCGTCTGTCTGTCTGTCTGTCTGTCTGTCTGTCTGTCTGTCTGTCTGTCTGTCTGTCTGTCTGTCTGTCTGTCTGTCTGTCTGTCTGTCTGTCTGTCTGTCTGTCTGTCTGTCTGTCTGTCTGTCTGTCTGTCTGTCTGTCTGTCTGTCTGTCTGTCTGTCTGTCTGTCTGTCTGTCTGTCTGTCTGTCTGTCTGTCTGTCTGTCTGTCTGTCTGTCTGTCTGTCTGTCTCACTCTCTTTGTCCCTTTTTCCAACTCTCTCATTTGCTAATTTTGTCTTTCACAGAGTTTATCTAAGATTATATGGCTATTTAACAATTAGAAGTACTTGTATTTGGTTCTTGGTTTCTAAGAGTCCACTAGTACTGAACTGTTGATGACCGCTGTGAAGATGTGTTGAAAACAACTGTGGGACCTGCTGCTGAGTGGAGGGTTAGCTGGGACCAGTGCCTTGGATGAAATTAAAGACAGCCTTGTCCTATTGATTTCATCATGGCTTAAGGGAATCTGAGGCTAAGAATAATGGAGGTTGACCAGGGAAATAAGTTAAATCATGTTGTTTTCTTGCCACTGTGCCAGAGAGGGCTGAAAGGACTCCGTAGTGTTTTGGCTGCTGAGGAATATGGATGAATAGCTTTGTTATTGGTAATGGGGCTTGGATAACATTCAGCTCCGATGACCGAAAGAGAGATACTGTGAAACCCTGGTCTCCCTGCCTATTCTTCTGCCTGACTGTCCTTCTGTGTCTCGCTGATACACACAAACACACACGCAATGTTCCTCTCTCCTCCTCTCCCGCCTTCTATCTGTCCATCGGGGATAAGGTATCACGGCAGCCCACGCGGTGACAGTCACAGCCCATACAGTTATATACGTACATATGTTATATATGTATATCATGCCACCGGCTATTTACTACCGAACATCAATATGAAACACTCTGGCCACTGGGTGATTTCTGCCTCTTTCTGCTCCAGAATCAGAATGCAAGGCTGGCACTTTCTGAAGCACCATTTATACTTGAAAGGGGGGGGGGGCAGGAGTGAAAGGGAGGCCCAGCCACTCAAATTTGCTAAAGGCGCAGTTTGCTCCCTGAGAGTAAGCCTCTCTGTATGTTGTAAATGTGATGGACCACAGCCATCAGGGGGTACAGGTTTGCATGCCTATCAGGGTGAATGCCTGCATGTGCCTGGGCTGGCTCATGGCTGGAGAAGAGGGGTTGATGGACGAAGGGCTACGTCTGGCAGGCACACAATCCGCTCACAGCAGGCTGCTGAGCTGAATGCTTTAGCTCGAAGTCATTAGATTATTGACTTCATGGCTTTCTGAGAGTGGGGCTTTTATCTATTATCTGTTGGGTCATGGTGATTAGAGTTCTGACTTCATGGTCCATGACTGTGTGCTATGTGCTCTATAAAATAGGCCAGGTTCAATGACACTGTGTTTACTGAAAACATCCCCATACCATTCTCCAACTACATTCCTTCTGGAATGGGGGTTAGCTTAAATGCGCAAGACACATTTCTGGAGAATGCATTTAGTTGTACAATTGACTAGGTTTCTAGGTTGACTAGGTTCCCCTTTCTCATAGACACACATCAAGAATGGAGCATATTGACCGCTATAAACCAATATAGAGTTTGTCTAAGATGAAGAGGTCATTTTCCATAGACAGAGAACAGAGTCATGGTAAGGTGGTAGTACATTTAATATTTTGTTAACTATGATTAACAATCTCTACCATGAATTTGTGATTGTTATTCTGAACCCCATTAGCCGTTGAAGATGCAGCAGCTACTCTTCCTGGTGTCCACACAAAACAGAGAACATGTCAAAATACAGAACTAATGGACAGGAACAGCAACACAAATTTGAACTAAGAACAATACAACTATTAAAGCATAATAGTAAAGTAGAAATCCGCAGGTCTTGGGCGAGCCTATGCCGTCCCACCTCTTGTGTAGTGTTTTCACTGAGAACAAAAACAAGGAGGTTGAGCCCTGAACCGCCTTGGGCTGGCCTTCTGGGCCAGGTGTGTCTTTGTGCTAATCCCGCCTACTTGATTGACCCTGCTGCCCCAGAGATGGAGAGGAAGTGAAAGTCACTTGCAGCCTCCAGAAACAAAAAGAGCGGATGAAGACAACAAGCACCATTCCCTGTTATTGGATCTGTGTCGCAGGGAACGGATGTTGGAGCAGCCTTAAGGGCAGTAAGTAGCAGGATGAGGTGCAAAATAGTGTCCAGTTTATTAATAGTGGAAGGTGGTTCCCGGTGAATTTTTATTTAACTAGGCAAGTCAGATAAGAACAAATTCTTATTTACAATGATGGCCTAGGAACAGTGGGGTTAACTGCCTTGTTGAGGAGCAGAACGCCAGATTTTATTTTACCTTATCACCTCAGGGATTCGATCCACCAACCTTTCAGTTACTGGCCTAACGCTCTAACCACTAGGCTACCTGCGACCCACAATGATGAAATCAAATTAATATTTACATAATCTACAAATTATTTACAAAATGAACAGACTCTCAAAATACAGGTTTGAATATTCAATGCATTCGGAAAGTATTCAGACCCCTTCGTTCTTCCACATTTTGTTACGTTACAGCCTTATTCTAAAATGGATTAAATAAAGAATGTCCCTCATCAATCTACACACAATAGCCCATAATGACAAAGTGAAAACAGTTGATTTTTTCATTACAAATAAAAACCAGAAATACCTTATTTACGTAAGTATTCAGATCCTTTGCTATAAAACTCGAAATTGAGCTCATGTGCATCTAGTTTCCATTGATCCCCCTTGAGATGTTTCTACAACTTGATTCTAGGCCACCTGTGGTAAATTAAATTTATTGGACATGATTTGGAAAGGCACACACCTGCTATATGATCCCATAGTTGACAGTGCATGTCAGAGCAAAAACCAAGCCATGAGGTCAAAGGAAATGTCCGTAGAGCTCCGAGACAGGATTGTGTCGAGGCACAGATCTGGGGAAGGGTACCAAAACATGTCTGCAGCATTGAAATACCCAAGAACACAGTGGCCTCCATCATTCTTAAGTGGAAGAAGTTTAGAACCAACAAGACTATTCCTAGAGCTGGTCGCCCGGCCAAACTGAGCAATCGGAGGAGGAGGGCCTTGGTCAGGGAGGTGACCAAGAACCCGATGGTCACTCTGACAGAGGTCCAGAGTTCCTCTGTGGAGATGGGAGAACCTTCAAGAAGGACAAACATTGTTAGAGAATTTCCAGTCAGCTGGTGAATTTCCAGTATCTATACTGTTTTCCCAGAAGTAGTGAAACAGAATCAACATGGGGTTAATTATTAGACATGTGTAAGACGAATGAAGTCTGAGCCCATGTGAATGTACAGAGCTGGATCAACATAGAGTTAACCATTAGACATGTAAAAACAGAACATAAGCAGAATCCATGTGGATTCCCATTTACACAAAGACATGACATACAAAACATGAAGCTCTGAGACACAAACTTCAAACACATGACAAATTACAATATGGGAAAAAAACAAACTTCTTTCTCGTCAGTGGAACAAGTGTTCATGTGCACCTGAAACATCGCATCTACTGGGAAGATTGCAAAAATGGCAAACTGAAACGCGTCACAATGCAACTAGACCAAACATTTCCTCGAGACATAATTATCCTTGAGCACAGTAAATACCCATGCAAATGGCAAACGAGGAAAAGAACAACATTATGTACATTTAAGATACATGAATTACTAGATACACTACATGATCAAAAGCACGTGGACAACTGCTCGTCGAACATCTCACTTATGTAACTGCCTAACTATTATATGAGATAAATCCAACATTTACTGATTGATCAAGTATCCCTTGTACAAATACACTCACATATAATATCAAACTGATAAAGTTACCATTGGGCCTCTAACAGGGTTGACGATAACAGGGTTGAGGTTTTAGGTGAGGATCGGCTATTACTCCTCATGCGGTTAAGAGCATGGGACCGCATGGTGTTCATGAAATGAGGAATTATAGATAAGTTCCATACATAATGAAAGTTAAATCAAATTCAAGTTAATTGAGTGAACAGGGTTGGTGTTGAGCTCGACCACCCCAGTCAAAGATGATAAAACAAGTATAAATAGACCAAAGGAGAGAGAAGTCTAACTTCCTTTTCCACCATGCTGTTCGGAGGACCCGAACGATGTCACCTGCTGTCAATCATTTCACTTTATGAAGTGGTCCATTATTTGAAATGGGTAAATTGTTTGCATAACAGGGTTGACCTTAAAATGACTGAGAGAAAATGCACCACTAATCACATTAAAATAAATAACAAGTAGGCCTTTACAATGATGGTAAAACTTGTACATTTTTTTAGATTAAGTGGGTTGCTCTTTGTAGAAGTGATGCTTGATGGAGAGATGGAGAGACATGAAAATGCTGCATTTTGGCACTTGAGCAAGCCTTTATTCATATTAAAATAAGATTTATTGAATTCTCCACGTGGTCTATATTAAAGTGCACTTCATTTAAAATAAGATGCTTTTAAAATTCTATATCCAAGCATCATTTCTTCTTAAAATATCAAAAGGCACAGAACTAAAAAGAGCAGTAGAAAATAACCCTTCACGCACACACACAGAATCATACACGCAGACAGGCACACACACACACAGAATCATACACGCAGACAGGCACACACACACACAGAATCATACACGCAGACAGGCACACACACACACACAGAATCATACACGCAGACAGGCACACACACACACAGAATCATACACGCAGACAGGCACACACACACACAGAATCATACACGCAGACAGGCACACACACACACACACAGAATCATACACGCAGAAAGGCACACACACACAGAATCATACACGCAGACAGGCACACACACACAGAATCATACACGCAGACAGGCACACACACACACCCTCTTCTTTCCTCCAGGTTACAGCACATTTTTTGTGTGGTGTATTATTTTTTAGTGCTTTGGTATTATTTTCACAAGTACGTGGTACATTTTCACAACTCTCAGTACAAAACTCCAAACTGGTCACATTTGTAATGCAGCCAGTCATTCATTCAAAACCTGTCATTGTGTATTCATTTGGATTTAAACATCTCTCACCACACAACCATTGATTCAAAAAATATTTGTTTATTGTGAAACGTAATGAGAACATTGGTTTAACCACCAAGACACAACCTAATGATATCTTTTCAATTGAGTCATTTTAATTATCAGTTATGAATCCAGTGCAAGATACGTGTTTCAAATCGCCCTGAGAAGTGCTTAAAGTAATATGCTGCAGTACTATATGCTGTCTTGAGCATTTGGCATTAAATTATCATCCATTTCACAGTGAATGTTGTCATTGTTCATGCACCGCGGGAAAAACCTTTTGGCATGGGGTATCCAAGCTTGACATTGGTCTGCATTCATGTCGTCGTCGCATGCCTTACACATGGCCAGAAGGAGGGTGGCACGCTCATGGGGATGACGATTGTACACCTCGGACCTCCATGCTGAACAAAAGTCCTCAATATGGTTGAGGAAAGGCGAGTATGGGGGCAGGTTGGAATAGGGTCACGAATCGGGGATGGCCCCGAAACCAAGCCTGATCCACCTCTGCATGTTGGAATCTGACATTGTCCCACACAATGACATAAATTACCTCTTCACCATGACAGGCCTGCTCAATTTTATTGAGAAACACAATAAGGTGTGCAGAGTTGTAAGATCCAAGTAATGACCTACGTTCTACCCCACCATCTTCAGAGATACACTACATGGCCGAAAGTATGTGGACACCTGCTCGTCGAAAACCTAATTTCAATATCATGGGCATTAATATGGAATTGGCTTCGGGGACTTGCTTCCATTCAGCCACAAGCACATTAGTGAGGTTAGGCACTTATGTTGGGCAATTAGGCCTGGCACACAGTCAGCGTTCCAATTCATCACAAAGGTGTTCGATGGGGTTGAGGTCAGGGATCTGTGCAGGCCAGGCAAGTTCTTCCACACTGAACTTGAAAAACCATTTCTGTATGGACCACGCTTTGTGCATGCTGAAAGAGGAAAGGGCCATCCCCAAACGGTTGCCACAATGTTGGAAGTACAGAATCATCTAGAATGTCATTGTATGCTGTATCGTTAAGATTTCCCTTCACTGGAAGTAGGGGCCTAACCCGAACCATGAAAAACAGTCCTAGACCATTATTCCTCCTCCACCAAACTTTACAGTTGGCACTATTCTCTTGCAATCCACCAAACCCAGATCTGTCCGTAGGACTGCCAGATTGTGAAGCATGATTCATTACTCCAGAGAACGTGTTTCCACTGCTGCAGAGTGCAATGGCGTTGAGATTTCCACCACTCCAGCTGATGCTTGACATTGAACATGGGGGTCTTAGGCTTGTGTGCAGCTGCTCGGCCATAGAAACCCATTTCATGAAACTCCTAACGAACAGTTCTTGTGCTGACATTGCTTCCAGATGCAATTTGGAAGCGCTACACGCTTCAGCACTTGGCGGTCCCATACTGTGAGCTTGTGTGGCCTACCACTTCACAATAACAGCACTTACAGTTGACCGGGGCAACTCTAGCAGGGCAGAAATTGGACGAACTCACTTGTTGGAAAGGTGGCATCCTATGACGGTGCCATGTTGAAAGTCATTGAGCTCTTCAGTACGGGCCAGTCTACTGCCAATGTTTGTCTCAGGAGATTGTTTGGCTGTGTGCTCTATTTTGTACACCTGTCAGCAATGGGTGTGGCTGAAGTAGCCAAATCCACTCATTTGAAAGGGTGTCCACATACGTTGTCGAGGCACTTGGCCAGTCCCCCGTTGGCCGATGATGTTCCGCCCACGGCGCCGAGTTTTGGCGAGGTCGAAGCCCGCTTTATCAACAAAGATATGCTTGTGATGGTTCACAGCAGCATCAACCACCATCACCCTCGAAAAATATATTTTGGTTTGTTATTTTTACGGTATAGTTCCAATATGATAGTAGCTTGTGCATCAAATAGTTACAGCAATAAAGTATATAGTGCTGTACCTAAACATACTCGGCCCGTAGATGTTTCACCTGGTCGCTGTTTCTCTCAAAAGGCACCAGGTAAAAGGCGGGTGATTGTTGGTAGGCTGATGGATGCCACATTGGCAAAAGTGTAATCTTTCTCCTCAATGGCCTGCTTTATTTTGGACAGCCATATGTCATTCCTGTCCCCTCTCCATTTCCACCACTGTCCACTCCTGCTGGTCGGTCAGCACACGGCCACTGCCACCACCGTGGGGTCTTCTGTCAATTCTAAGGGTAGAACAGAGTGTATTGTCAATAGATCATACTGTAAGAATACTGTGACATGTTTTGTTAATGAATATTATTATACTTAAAAAATATGTCATTTACTGTAAATGTAATGGTAAAGCATTGTGCATATCCTGCAGACTGGTTTTCTTGTCAAAATGTTCTCATGTTCAAATTGACAGTTGATCTTTTCAGATCGGGGTGAACTAATCTGGCAGCCTCTGCCATGGTAAGGCCTCTGTTTACCGCATGGTCAATGACGATGGCCAGGACTTCATTGGACACAAGAGTTCCCTGTTGTCTGCCCCCCTCTCTCTGATGTCTACTGTTTTTATGGAGCCCATGCCCACCTCTTTGACCTCTTTGATCTCTGATGGGCCCCTTGTACACGAGCTCTTTGATTTCTTCCTCTCCCTTGTTGTCTATCCCGCTCCATGTTGAAAGAAATTGCAAGTCTTCACACACCCTTTTCCATGGTGACCAATTGTGATTACCACTATGTGCAATCAATTAGCAATATTTATGTATGGTTCAAATCAAATCAAATGTTATCGGTCACATGCACATGGTTAGCAGATGTTATTACGAGCGTAGTGAAATGCTTATGCTTCTAGTTCCGACAGTGCAGCAATATCTAACAAGTAATCTAACAATTCTACAACAACTACCTAATACACACAAGTCGAAGTAAAGGAATGGAATAAGAACATATACATATAAAAATATGGATGAGCAATGACCGAGCGTCATAGTCAAGATGCAATAGATGGTATAAAACCAGAAAGATGTTTGTTTCTGTCGGCGTGATACGTGGAGAAACCCGCTGGCTGCACCGCCTCCGATAGCGTCTCTCCAGTGAGCCATGTTTCCGTGAAGTAAAGAACGTTACAGTCTCTGATGTCCCTCAAGAAGAATGCTCGGGAGTGGTGCACGATGTGCCCGTCTCCGGAGTCTGACCAGAAGACCGCCTCGTTTCCCTCTTTTACGGAGTAGTTTTTTTGGGTCGCCAGCTGGGATCCATTCCGTTGTCCTGGTTGAAAGGCAGAACACAGGATCCGCTTCCTGAAAATCATATTCTTGGTCGTACTGATGGTGAGTTGACGCTGATCTTATATTCAGTAGTTCTTCTCGACTGTATGTAATGAAACCTAAGATGACCTGGGGTACTAATGTAAGAAATACACGTAAAAAAAACAAATAACTGCATAGTTTCCTAGGAAGGCGAAGCGAGGCAGCCATCTCTGTCAGCGCCGGAAGTATGTTTATACTTTACAAACACATGTTTTATTTCTATAGTTCTCAAAATCCATAGAATGTATTGTAGACAAACCAGTTTAAAATCAAATCTATAGGTTTACCAAATTGTTAAGTAATTAGCCATTAAGCGCAGTTGGATTAACTTTAGGATTGGGGACGGTTGCGTCCCACTTGGGCAAAAAACAGGGAAAATGCAGCGTGGCAAATTTGTAAAAAATTCTATAAAAATCTAACTTTCATTAAATCACACATGTAAGATACTCAATTAAAGCTACACTCGTGAATCCAGGCAACATGTCAGATTTTTAAAAGGCTTTGCTGCGAAATAAGAAGCTATTATCTGATGATAGCACATTAGTAAACAAGAGGGTAGCATATTTCAACCGTGCAGGCGCTACATAAAACGCAGAAATAAAATATAAAACATGCATTATCTTTGACGAGATTATTTTGTTGGCACTCCAATATGTCCCACAAACATCACAATTGGTCCTTTTGTTCGATTAATTCCGTCCATATATATCCAAATGTCAATTTATTTGATGCGTTTGATCCAGACAAAAACAGCTTCCAAAAAACGCAACATCACTACAAAATATTTCAAAAGTTGCCTATAAACTTTGCCAAAATATTTAAAACTACTTTTGTAATACAACTCTAGGTATTTTTAAACGTTAATAATCGATCAAATTGTAGACGGGTCTATCTGTGTTCAATACAGGAAGACAAAAAACCATGCTACTTTTCACGTCTTGCTCACTCTCAACAGCGTTACCCGGTTCCTAAATGGCCTACTTCTTCATTGCACAAATGAATAACCTCAACCAAATTCCAAAGACTGGTGACATCCAGTGGAAGCGGTAGGAACTGAAAACAGGTCCCTAAGAAATATAATTTGCCAATGAGTACCCAGTGAACAGACAGAGACCAAAAACAAACAATTCTGAGCGGTTTGTCCTCTGGGTTTCGCCTGCTACATAAGTTCTGTTATACTCACAGACATGATTCAAACAGTTTTAGAAACTTCAGAGTGTTTTCTATCCAGATCTACTAATAATATGCATATCATATATTCTTGGCATGAGTAGCAGGAAGAAATGCTGCCCCCTATACCTTAAGAAGTTTTAAGTGATGGTCAAATGTATTTAAGCAAATGACAAGAGGACCATATGAAAAGTATTGTGAGCAGTGCATTGTGAAAGGCAATTACTTTATATGAAAGGTATTTCTAGATTAAAACACTAGTTAGGTTTGGTGAAAAGGTTACACTGTTATTTTGGGTGTTGTACTTATTAGTCAGTTGAAAATGTGCTCAACGTTATGAGTTTGTTCTGAGAGTTGTGAAATTTGACCACACACTTGTGAAAATAATACCGAAGCGATAAAAAAATGTGAATGCAAATAAAGCTGTTACAATAACATCATATCAGTTTCTTTGCAGGCAGTATGCCACCTTGCATCTCACTGCTGGTGTACCTCTGAAGCTAAGCATGTTTGGTGCCTGGATGGGAGACCAGATGCTGCTGGATGTGGTGTTGGAGGCCCAGTAGGAAGCACTCTTTTCTCGGCTCAAAAAAAATTCCCAATTCCCCAGAGCAGTAATTGGGGTCATTGCCCTGTGTAGTGTACTGTCTTTTGGATGGGATGCCAAATGGGTGACCTGACTCTCTGTGGTCACTGGAGGTCCATTGGTACTTATTGTAAGAGTAGTAGTGTTAACCCTAGTGTCCTGGCTAAATTCCCAATTTGGCCACCCAGTTATCCCCAGCTTCCAATTGGTTCATTAATCCCCCATCCTCTCTCTGGTAACTATTCCCCAGGTCATAGCTGTAAATTAAAATGTGTTCTCAGTCAATTTACCTGGTAAAATGTAAATGTTTGGATCGTAGACTTAACTGACTCACCCAATACAAAATTAGACATCAGTTCAAAGATTTACCACATGGTTTCTCAAAAACATGTCTGATCAAAGAAAATATATGTTATTAGATCTTGTGTTGCATTACCTGTAGGTTGTAAAGAAAAACCCGCTGTTTGAACCCCATTGGTTCTGAATGACAGATTGTCCGTATCCAACATGTACACATGAATTGGATGATTCCAATAGAGTGCTAGCGAACAGTTAGACTGTTTCATACTGCAAAAAAAAACCATCTAGCATTTTTACCCAACAATCAAAACACAAGTGACTAGGCATCTTACCATGTACTCTACAATAACAATGCTTCACGCCACCATCAACATGCTGACTGCTTCATCTCTGAGATTGGAGAACAATTTGCACCGCGCAGAAATGGATTCTCCATTGATCGGGGGTGGAGATGGTGAAGGTGGCTGTGCTAGAGTTGCAGTCTGATGGTCTCATTTGATCTACTGTGGGAGGAGAGGAGGGAGGACAGGAGAGGACCAGAGAGGACTGGAGAGGACAAGAAAGGACCGAAGAGAATAAGAGGAGAGGACATGAGAGGAGAGGGCATGAGAGGAAAGATAGGAGACAGGGCATGAGAGGAGAGGGCATGAGAGGAAAGATAGGAGACAGGGCATGAGAGGAGAGGGCATGAGAGGAAAGATAGGAGACAGGGCATGAGAGGAGAGAACAGGAGAGGACATGAGAAGAGAGGTAGAGGTGTGTACTTGGACTTGATTTTGAATGGAGTCGACAAACTGGAGATTACATGTTTGAGGACAGATCACAATTCATTTAAATCCATTTCCCCCCTTACATCTCAAACAGTGAATGGTTACAGCAGAACAGGGGATTCACTCTGTCATCATTAGTCTCAGAGTCTGAGAAACTAAAAACATATTAAATTCTGCTGCTTATGTAATCCATTTACTTTGTCCATCAAGGAATTTAGATGACTGGTAGCTTTAGCAGGAGAGGAGAAGGACCTTTAGAAAATGAATGAAATAAACAGCTGGCACCAAGTAGCACAGTAAAAGGGAAAGCATTTGAAAAGGAAGCCTTTTTGTGTGTTTGTCAATGAGGTGCTATAAAGTGACATTAGATTTGTCATTGGGCCTTCACTACGTAATGGATTGCTTTCAGCTAAAAGCTACTCATAATATCCATTATAAATTGATAATTTCTCCACAGAATCGCAATCTGTCATTTTCTACTCCAGGAGTCCGGACTGTGTGGGTTTTCACACTGTTCTAAATTCCAAGCAAACAACAACAGAAACTAAAATAATTCCTGAATACTCTACTACTGTTTGTATTTAGTTTCATGTGCACGTTCAGCTTTTCCATCATTCGAGATTAATGATGGATCTGAGACAAAAGTTAATAACTTAAAATAAAAGTCATTCAAACTACAAAAACCCAGACAGAACAAGCAATGCAAAATAACACTTGATGGTGTTCAACAGGCCCTGAGGAACCAGAAACACACACTAGAACTGAACCACTAGCCAGCTAGTGGAACAGAACTCTCATGGGGTTTCAAAGAACCAAAATGGCAACATGACAAGAGTCAGTTGCCCTTAGTTTCCCAGAAAGCTTCCCAAATTCTCTGCAGTTGGTATAAACTAGTAAACACATCCTTCTGCCTGGGGCATTTTGTCAAACCCTGGTAAACAACTGGCAGAATCAGGAGGAGAGGTAGAGGCAGAGGTACCCATGAGGCATCCATGCAATTACAGGGATCACCTGCTGAAGTGGTCAACATCATTTACTTTTCACTTCCTCTGGTAGCGATGCCGGAATTGAGATCCGTAACAAAATAAGTTGTATAATTGGGCCGTCACGGATGCACACACACACACACACACACACACACACACACACACACACACACACACACACACACACACACACACACACACACACACACACACACACACACACACACACACACACACACACACACACACACACACACACACACACACACACACACACACACGCGCGCGCCTGCCTGTCCACAAATCATCTCTTATCATTAATCTCTCATCTCAAATGTGCCAATCTCTGGAAGCCTTTTCCTCTTTAATGACACATCTGTGCCAAAAAGTATGTTCAGCATCATCTTATGCAAAACCTAAACACACACACTAAATGGCCATACTGTTTAACACACAAGACCCACAGGCTCTGGAATCATGGCATCTTTCATTAATATAGAAATTATATTTATAGATGCTAGCATGCATGTTTGTATGGGAAGCCTGTATTTCTCCCAGAGATTCAGGCCTGTTTAGTGAACCTAAACATCTGACATTGATGAAGAGCAGTGTCTTTGAAAGGAGTTAGATCCCTCTGATGGAGCCTCCAGGGGCCTGTGCAGGCCTCACAGCAGAGTTAGGGCCCACATAGATAGATAAACTGTCAACACAAGGTTCTAAGTCCCAAATGGTACCCTATTCCTTATATTGTGCATTATTTTTTACCAGAGCCCGTACTATATAGGGAATAGGGTGTAATTTGGGACACAGACAAAAGACCCCACTCTTTTACAAGCAAGCCTTAGTCCAGTACTTCCCAACCTTCTCCCGAGAACCACCATAGATTTCACATGACATGTATTTGTTGTAGCCTTAAACTGGCACACCTGATTCAACTGGCCAAGGCCCTGATGATTAGTTGACTAATTGAATCAGGTGTGCCAGGTCAGGGCTGTAATAACTACATGAATTATTGGGACAGTGAAGCATTGTTTCTTCTTTTGGCTTTATACTCTATATTTGTGCGTCTTTAACTTTCTCACTCATCATTATTCACAATTATTTCAGGATTATTTGTAATCATATTCCTACTTACAATAAAAGTGACTCCGAAATGACACAATACCTTATTTACCATTCATTTCTATTGGGCACAAAATCATCTGAATCACAAACAAAACAAACAGTAAATGAATCCAACAAATTAGTAGAGTCAAAAGCTTGATGTTGTCATTGCGTGGTATGAATATGGGACCAAATACTTAACTTTTTACTACTTTAAACTTGTTTTACTGTCCTTTTTGCCATTTGATGATGTGTTATTCATTGCGTTTCTATGGGCTTTAGCAAAAATGCGTGTAAAAGAGTGGGGTCTTTGCCTGTGTCCCAAATAACACTATATTCTCCAAAAATGATTCATAGTATCTTAAAACATTTCCATATGTCATTTTTCGAGTATAGAGCCAAAAAAAGAGAAAATGCTCTACTGTCCCAATAATTACAGTGGGCACTGTATGTGAAATATATGGTAGTCCCAAAGGAGAGGGTTGTGAAACCATGCCTTAGCCCCCCCCCAACTAAAACACCGTCATTCCCCAAATGCAGATTCTTCCAAAAAGGCATTGCCGCACTGCTGGACAAAGAAACAGGGCTGCTTGGCAGATGTGAGTCTTTTTTGGCTGTCTTGTTGCTGAATTTTGGCACACTCGAAAGCGTTGTGCAAGCTTCTGTTCAGAATCTCTCATTGGTCCAAAAATCACCCTATTCACTTTATAGTGCATTACTTTTGACCCTGAATTTGAGTTTGAGTTTATTTTTTTATTTTTACAGGGACAGTGCACATTAATCAACGTTTCAGTAAAAGTGCCGATTTTAGCCAGCCGGCTAATTTTCAACCGCAGTCCCTGGGCAGGTTATTAAAAACAATTACAATATAGACAATAGTAACATAGAACAAGCAAGACATAGCAACATAGGACAAGCAAGACGTAGCATACAGACAGAGCAACACAGAACAAAAAGCAGCAAGACAAAATTCATAAAAGCAACAAAGTGTTTCCACACCTCACAAGCTACAGACAACAGACAACATGGAAAGCGGCAACACACAGCTAGGGACCATGTTCACAAATCTGATTGACCTTTAGCCATGTCTTCAAGCATTTTGTGAAAGTGTGATATGTGGTGCAGTTATGTGTGTCTGATGGCAGTGTATTCCAGACATGGGAACCTCTCACAGAGAATGCAGATTTACTAAAGGTGCTTTTCCTTAGGGGAACTATACAGTCACCTCTCATGGCAGACCTTGTGGATCTGCTGCCATATGTCTGGGTTTTCTGTTTAACAAAAATATTGAGTGGAGGGGGAGCCAGGCCATCAAGGATCTTGAATACAAGACATGCGTCGGTGTATTGCACAAGATGTTCCCAACTCAGGAGCTCATGCTTTCTAAGGATGTGACAATGATGATGGCTATTGGGCTTCCTATCAAGCACTTTGAGAGCCTGTTTGTAGACAGACTGAATAGGTTTTAATGTTGTACAGCAAGCTTGGGCCCAACTAGTCAAGCAGTATGTTAAGTGGGGGAGTATCATAGATTCGAAGTACAGTTTTGCTACCTCTGTAGTCAAACAATTTCGTATAAATCGGAAATTAGCTAGGTTGAATTTGGTTATTTGAATGACCTTTTTCACATGCTTTTTAAAAGAGAGGTTGGAATCAAGTATGATGCCAATGTACTTAAAATTGGATACCACCTGGAGCTTCTCCCCTGACACATAGACATCTGGCTCAGTAGCATCTGTTGCCCTCTTTGTGAAGAACATGCAAACAGTTTTTTTCACATTGAGATGCAAACACGAGTCACTGAGCCACTTTGTAACCTGGACCATTACAGTAGTGAGTTCTTGTGCAGCTTGTTGTTTGCTCTTTGCATGCACATATATCACTGTATCATCTGCATACATTTGAACTTCAGACCCAGTACAGACAGAAGGCAGATCATTTATGTACAGGCTGAACAGGAGGGGCCCCAGTATTGACCCTTGGGGCACACCCACATCATAGCTACGAGTGGGCGACATCTCATTGCTCACTATGACACACTGAGTTCTGCCTTCAAGGTATGATTTCATCCATCTCAAGGCATCAGGGGAAAAGCTATTGCATTACTTTTGACCAGGACCCATAGGGTCAAAAGTAATGTACTATATAGGGAGTAGAGTGCCATTTGGGACACACACATTGAGTGCCACACCCCACCCTGGCAGCTCTACTTTGTCCTGCCCCAATACATAGGACATGGTCTAGTAAACAACAATCTTTAATGGTACACCTGCAGAGGGAGGGATCAATAATGATGATCACGCAGGTTATGGTGTGCTGTGTTGGCATATTGGTTATTAGACTCACAGTCGCTGACTGGCAAGAAGAGATTAAGTTTGAGAGCAGAGATTCTACCCATAGCACAGAGTTATTGGTCCCCAAGGTGGAGATTGTATTTATAGGCCATATGTTTTAGCTTCTGTAGTTAATCACAACCACAGGGTGCTGCAACAGAGTGTGGGCATCAACCATATATTTACCGGACAGTCAATAATCAGTAATAGATTCCATCCATCTGCTGAGGCTGCTGGTCTGGCTGGACTGTAGATAATCATAAACCTGGATGGCTGTGATTGACTTACTGCTGTTCTAGAAGTATTGTTGTGTTCAAACTCAAACAACTCAGCAGATACCATGATAAGTCATAATCCTTGAGAGACGTCACACATACAGTATGGCTTCAAGACTTATAGGTCAGGAGACACACCTGCAGCCCTTATCCCTGATTTCTGCTGCTGTAGGGGTCATGGGGTTGGAGCTGATCTGTGGATGCTCCAGATCAGAGAACTAAGGGTGAGACCGGAATTACACACTATTCTCTGTTGGGCATCCTATTATACCAAATTGCTTTCTTAAAAAGTAGTTCACTTTGTAGGGAATAGGGTGCCATTTTGGACGCAAAACAAGTTTGTTGTAACTTTCCATGGATGTGACCTCTGTGTTTCTTGGATCGTTCCTGGTCGTCACACAAAGAGCAATGACTCTCCATGGCATTGATTTGAGAAACGGCATCATGGACAACTCTCAAAAGAAGAAGAAGACTTTTTATGGAAGTTTGTAAATAAATCCCCAAATAAAGTGGAGCAGCAGTCAGCAGATCGCTCTCTAGACATCGTCCGTCGCCAAGCCTCAGTGAGTAGGGAGATATTTTCATCCTGAGAAATGTTAAGTGTCCTGAGATCCTTCAGCTGGGAGGAACAGAGGAGGAGGAGGAACAGGAGAGGAGGAGGAACAGAGGAGGAGGAGGAACAGTGGAGGAAAAGAGAAGATGGAAGAGAGAAGAGGAACCGAGAGGAGGAACAGAGACATAAAGAGAAAGAAGGCCGAATGAGATGGCGCTGCAGTGGAGGGCAGCCGTGTGTGTGTATGTGTGTGTCTGTGTTTGTCAAACCGGCCCAATTATTATGGATATTTTTTTCAGATCTCAATTCTGCATCTCCACCAGAGGAAATAAAAAATCAATGATGTTGTGTTTTCGCTTGCTTGAGTAGGCATTTTTTTCCAAATGAAGGTTAGTGATCGCTGATCTCCGCTATCATTTACTATGACCAAAAACAGCTTCTGGACATCAGTACAGCGATCACTAACCTTCATTTGGAAAAAAATGTCTACTCAAGCAAGTCGGCAGCTCTGGACGTTCTGCTTACTCTAGATCAGGCTCTCTTCTTACAGCAGGTAAAATGCTGTAAGAATGCTGTTAATTGACTACAACTCAACATTCAACACCATAGTCCTCTCCAAGCTTATCAACAAGCTCAGGACCCTAGGTCTGAAAACCTCCCTCTGCAACTGGATCCTGGAATTCCTGACTGGCCACCCTGTCATCCAGGCTCTCCATACCAGGCGGTGTCAGAGGAAGTCCTAAAACATGGTCAAAGACTCCAGGCACATACCACATACGCTGCTACTACTGCTCCACATACGCTGTAGCTACAGCTCAGTCTATTACAGTTGAAGTCGGATGTTTACATACACTTTGGTTGGAGTCATTAAAGCTCGTTTTTCAACCACTCCACCAATTTCTTGTTAACAAACTATAGTTTTGGCAAGTCGGTTAGGACATCTACTTTGTGATGACACAAGTCATTTTTCAAACAATTGTTTACAGGCAGATAATTTAATTTATAATTCACTGTATCACAATTCCAGTGGGTCAGAAGTTTACATACACTAAATTGACTGTGCCTTTAAACAGCTTGGAAAATTCCAGAAAACGATGTCATGGCTTTAGAAGCTTCTGATAGGCTAATTGACATCATTTGAGTCAATTGGAGGTGTACCTGTGGGTGTATTTCAATGCCTACTTTCAAACTCAGTGCCTCTGTGCTTGACATCATGGGGAAATCAAAATAAATCAGCCAAGACCTCAGAAAGATTTTGACCTCCACAAGTCTGGTTCATCCTTGGGAGCAATTTCCAAACTCCTGAAAGTACCATGTTCATCTGTACAAACAATAGTATGCAAGTATAAACACCATGGGACCACACAGCCATCATACCCCTCAGGAAGGAGATGAGTTCTGTCTCCTATTACTTTGGTGCGAAAAATACAAATCAATCCCAGAACAACAGCAAAGGACCTTGTGAAGATGCTGGAGGAAACAAGTACAAAAGTATCTATATCCACAGTAAAACGAGTCCTAAATCGACATAACCTGAAAGTCCACTTAGCAAGGAAGAAGCCACTGCTCCAAAACTGCCGTAAAATAAAGCCAGACCATGGTTTTCAACTGCACATGGGGACAAAGATGACTATCGTTATGTTTGCAGGAAAAAGGGGGACGCTTGCAAGCCGATGAACACCATCCCAACCGTGAAGCACGGGGGTGGCAGCATCATGTTGTGGGGGTGCTTTGCTGCAGGAAGGACTGGTGCACTTCACAAAATAGATGACATCATGGGGGGGGGAAATTATGTGGATAAATTGAAGCAACTTTTCAAGACCTCAGTCAGGAAGTTAAACCTTGGTTGCAAATGGGTCTTCCAAAGTTGTGGCAAAATGGCTTAAGGACAACAAAGTCAAGGTATTGGAGTGGCCATCACAAAACCCTGACCTCAATCCTATAGAAAATTTGTGGGCAGAACTGAAAAAGCGTGTGCGAGCAAGGAGGCCTACAAACCTGACTCAGTTACACCAGCTCTGTTAGGAGGAATAGGCCAAAATTCACCCAACTTATTGTGGGAAGCTTGTGGAAGGCTACCCGAAACGTTTGACCCAAGTTAAAAATTGAAAGGCAATGCTACCAAATACTAATTGAGTGTATGTAAACTTCAATTGCTCGTACCCCTAGTACTCCCTGTACATAGCCATGTTATTTTTACTCGTTATTGATATTCATTAGTCACTGTGTATTTATTCCTACTATTCCACTATTTCTATTTTGTATTTGATTTACCTCTTAGTATTTTTCTGTTTAACTGTGCATTGTTGGAAAAGGACCCATGAGTAAGAATTTCAGAGTTTACTCCTGTTGCATGAAGACAAATGTGAGTGTTTGTATATACTATGTGTGTATGCATTTGCAAACCGTTGTGTGTGCGTGAATGTACGGTATATATTGAACACTGGCATTATCAAACCTGTCAGATATAATTAAAGCATCATGGTATGACTCCAAATTATTATTTTAAAATGAAGTTATTACGCCTCTCCTTATTTCCCTGTGAAGTTTTTATGCCTCTCATTTTTTCCTTATGAAGGTATTATGCACCTCGTTGTTTTATTATGAAGTTAGCATGGACTTGTGTTTAGTCAACAGAATACTCTCGCTGCTGAGTGGTGTTGAGTAGACGAGGGACATCGGCCCAAGCTACGTGGTCTAACGAGGGGCGGCAGGCAGTCTAGTGGTTAGAGCACTGGGTCAGTAACTGAAAGGTTGCTGGACCAAATCTCTGAGCGAGGCAGTTAACTCACTGTTCTGTGGATGTTGATTATGGCAGCCCCCCACACCTTGCTGATTCAGATGGATTGGGTTAAATGTGGAAGACACATTTCAGTTGTACAACTGATTAGGTATCCCCTTTCCTAATAATGGTGGAGACATGGTTACAAGTATTCCACTTAAACATGAGAGGAGTTATAGTTGTGTTGTTGTAAAGCATTTCATATTCCGCATCTGCTCAGAGCAATTGATGTTCAATTTCTTCTTTCACAGTCATTTATGAAGGGACCACTCAGTGACTGAGTCCTGAGGACTGCTGAATGTTCTGCCTCCCATCTCCGCCTTGGTGACTTTCTGAAAGCAATTAACCGACTCACTTTGTTAGCAACTAACGCGGATAAACAGCTGAGCTTCATTTCATCTCATTTCCTCTGTCTTTCTCTCTCTTGCTCTCTCTCTCGCTCGATTTCTGTCTCTCCCTATCTCTCACCTGTACTCTCTCTCTCCGTGTGCTTATTAAGCTTTTTTTCCTAATTAAAATAAAACGTTGCCGCTCAATTTGAAAGCAGGTAATGGATCAATGCTCTGTGTGATAGACAGAGGAACAGCTAATTACAAGGAACATTGGCTTTAGGGAGCTGCATGCGTACGGGATAAAGTGGATATTAAATTTCATTAATCTGGAGTTCTTATTAATGAATTTTCGTGTGAAATAAACAAATGTCAGATATCAAATATATCATGGAAACTCTCTCATTGTCTGGAAAGATTTCCATTAACTGAACTTTCTAGACTTTCCTCTCCAATGGTACTGCTGAGTTTGAAAGAATGGGACTGGAATTAAATCACCATTGCTGCCATGTGTCTCATCAGAGAATAAAGAGCAGCTGGTCTTGTGGGGATGGTTTTGATTCGAGGTATTACTATGGCATCTCTGTAGTAACATCATATAGTATTATAATAATGGTTTGTGATGAGACTCTGCCGAGTATCCGTTGGCCATTTGTCAAGGTTTTGGTTACATCAAAGACTCATGGCCCCTTAAATGTTTTCCATAACCATACTATAGATGGAATCTCATGGTTTATATAGTTTTATATAGGTAAGGGAAATTAACCATTGTATAGACCCTATCTATTGGTCTGTCTGCATACGATTTATGTAAGACGGTAGCTAGGTAGAAAAGTTGGTATTCAAACAATTCTGATCCCTCATTAGGCTCATGTGATTTTATTTACCTAAATCTGAGCAAAATTAAGCCACGTGCAGATAACTGGCGATTTTGGGGGGTGGCAATTTAGAGTTCTGGGCCTGAAAATTAGAGTCCGGTATGACCCAAGCCCGATGAGCTGAAGCCCGAGCCCCGGTCCGACATCACAGAAATGTAATGAGCCCGACCCAAAAAAGAAAAGCCAGATTTAAAACGGCTTCGTCTTTCCCTAGACCATGTTGCTATTTTGCGAGAGTTCACCAGTAGGCTATTCATTTACACACGGCAGAGACGGCAACGAACAGAGTGAGGAGAGAGGGAAAGCCCGTTGCCTTGTCTATGAAATTTGAGTAGAGGGGGGAAACACAACTTGAATATAATCAACAACTGTTTGTGGACTCTGGGTTTGTAAAACATCCATAAAACTGTAAATCTTTAGATATTAGACAGATGCTGTTTCTGTTGGCTGTTTTTAAGTGTTTGTTTGATTCCGTGAGCTCTAACTGTCTCAAGCAACCACAACATGTAACCAATGTCGGATAAAGCAATTTCCCAAATTCCACTGGTTTTACACTTGGCCATGTTGTAATAAAACATGTGATAATTATTTTCATTCGAAACATATTATCTGTGATTTTCCTGACATACATTTAGTCTCCTCAGTATTCCTTATGGTGGTGCACTTCTGTTGTTTAGTTCTGACCCTTTGTGTTCTGAGTTATCCCCAATGGAGAAATGTGCAATAGAGAAATGTGAGATCAGGACAAAGTAAACTCAATGCTATGTTATTGTGTTAGTGTATTGTCCTCAGTTAACGCACAACACATTGAGTCACAGCAGGCCCAGACTGTACATTAAACAATGATCGTTTGTTGTAAAAATAACAGTAACACGCTTCCCGTACATTAAGAGCTGTCAAGAGAACTGCAGTGTATTTGTGACACAATATGGCCAAGAGAACATGCCACACTCATGCAAACATAGCCTTCATGGAAGTCATGCTCAATGTCTTGTGTTAAGATTATAAAAGCTGTAAACTGATGGCACTCCAGCGTGTTTTCTAAATATGTCTGTGTCGGAGCTCAAGGAATTCATTTGATCTTTTTTTCTCTCTAAAGGCTAATATTACCCACATGCTTCAAACTGTGAGCAAGACAACTCTTCAAAAAAAGAAACGTCCCTTTTTCAGGACCTCGTCTTTCAAAGATAATTCATAAAAATCCAAAAAACTTCATAGATCTTCATCGTAAAGGGTTTAAACACGGTTTCCCATGCTTGTTCAATGAACCATAAACAATTAATGAACATGCACCTGTGGAACGGTCGTTAAGACACTAACAGCTTGCAGACGGTAGGCAATTAAGGTCACAGTTATGAAAACTTAGGACACTAAAGAGGCCTTTCTACTGACTCTGAAAAACACCAAAAGAAAGATGCCCAGGGTCCCTGCTCATCTGCGTGAACGTGCCTTAGGCATGCTGCAAGGAGGCATGAGGACTCCAGATGTGGCCAGGGCAATAAATTGCAATGTCCGTACTGTGAGACACCTAAGACAGCGCTACAGGGAGACATGATGGACAGCTGATCGTCCTCGCAGTGGCAGACCACGTGTAACAACACCTGCACAGGATTGGTACATCCGAACAACACACCTGCATGATAGGTACAGGATGGCAACAACAACTGCCCAAGTTACACCAGGAACGCAAAATCCCTCCATCAGTGCTCAGACTTTCCGCAATAGGCTGAGAGAGGCTGGACTGAGAGTTGTAAGCCTGTTGTAAGAGAGCTCCTCACCAGATATCACCGGCAACAACGTCGCCTATGGGCACAAACCCACCACCGCTGGACCAGAAAGGACTGGCAAAAAGTGCTCTTCACTGATGAGTCACGGTTTTGTCTCACCAGGGGTGATGGTCGGATTTCCGTTTATCATTGAAGGAATGAGCCTGTACTCTGGAGCGGGATCAATTTGGAGGTAGAGGGTCCGTCATGGTCTGGGGCAGTGTGGCACAGCATCATCGGACTGAGCTTGTTGTCATTGCAGTGATTCTCAACGCTGTGAGGTACACTTCCTGCACGCACATCCAACATGACAATGCCACCAGCCATACTACTCTTTCTGTGTGTGATGTCCTGCAAGACTGGAATGTCAGTGTTCTGCCATGGCCAGCGAAGAGCCGGATCTCAATCCCATTGAGCACGTCTGGGACCTGTTGGATCGGAGGGTGAGGGCTAGGGACATTCCCCCACAGAAATGTCAGTAAACTTGCAGGTGCCTTGGTGGAAGAGTGGTGTAACACAGCAAGAACTGGTAAATCGTGTGCAGTCCATGAGGAGGAGATTTATGTAAGTACTTTATTTAAGTACTTTATGCAGCTGGTGGCCACACCAGATACTGACGGTTACTTTTGATTTTGACCCCCCCCCCCTTTGTTCAGGGACACATTATTACATTTCTGAAGGTGGAACTTGTTCAGTTTATGTGTCAGTCGTTGAATCTTGTTATGTTCATACAAATATTCACACATGTTAAGATTGCTGAAAATAAACACAGTTGACAGTGAGAGGACATTTCTTTTTTTGCTGAGTTTAGTTTATCTTCAACAGTTTGCTGTGGTGCTGTCTCTGCAGATCCTGTGATTGGTTGGAGGCGGACTACTTTTGGATCTCAGGAGGAGAGAGCCACAAGCAATGTGAAAACATGTTTTGACACTAATTGTTATGATTCGTATCTAGTTTGGTAGCTC
The DNA here is from genome assembly GCF_021184085.1 of Oncorhynchus gorbuscha. Classification (NCBI taxonomy): domain Eukaryota; kingdom Metazoa; phylum Chordata; class Actinopteri; order Salmoniformes; family Salmonidae; genus Oncorhynchus; species Oncorhynchus gorbuscha. The sequence continues at coordinate 60,261,782 of NC_060185.1, forward strand.
TAATTATGATTTTTAATTAAATTAAATGTTTTATCTCGGAGCGCTCCTGAGATATTAAACTCTTTAATCAACATTACCAGTTTTATATTTTTCTTTGTCAAGAAGAGCATGCACCTACTAAGCAAAATAGAAAGGCTAATAAATGTAATGGTGATTTGAGAAGAAAAATAATCACAGTATATTGCCTAGAGGAGAAAATGAATACATATAAATTCCAATCCTGTTCTTTATATCACTCTTTAATTCTCTGTTATCCACTAAAACAGCTAATCATAAAGTATTAAACCACATCATGATAATACTAGGATTTAAATCATATTTCTTGCCTGTTTTAGCCAGACCTGATGTTTCAGGTTTCCAGAATGTGATGAAAATGTCTTGCTTATTTATTCACTCTCTATTATTTTCCTGATTTTGGCCAGTGGAGCAGATCCACTCATGTTGCCTTCATTTTATTTCTGAAGACCAATGATAAAAGTAATATTATATTGCATACTGTGATTAACTTGCGTCTCATGAGGGAGGTCCGTGTGTGAATATCTCCCAGAACATACATGACTCTGTCACGTTCTGACCTTTATTTCCTTTGTTTTGTCTTTATTTAGTATGGTCAGGGCGTGAGTTGGGGTGGGCAGTCTGTTTGTTTTTCTATGTTTGGTTTCTGTTTCGGCCTAGTATGGTTCTCAATCAGAGGCAGGTGTCGTTAGTTGTCTCTGATTGAGAATCCTACTTAGGTAGCCTGGGTTTCACTGTTGGTTTGTGGGTGTTTGTTTCCGTGTTTGTTTGTCGCCACACGGTACTGGTTCATTTATTTTGTTATTATATTCAGTGTTCATTTGTCTTTATTAAAAACATTATGGACACTTACCACACTGCATCTTGGTCCTCCGATCCTTACTCCTCTTCAGACGAGCCGTTACAGACTCACTCGAATGTGTCATGAATGTTAATTTGTATACATTTTCATGTGAAATCTAGTGTGGAATCTTTCCATCTTGTACTTACAACAATCTCTTGGATTACAGGCCACATAGCATTGTAGCATGAACACACAACATACTGTATAAACATTACTTCACTCTATTACAGCCAAATACACCAAGCTAATAATTTCCATATAATCACTGTTATCATCCTCTACATGCCTGTACCTTGTAATTATATGCACAATGTACTGCAATTTTGTCTTAGAAGTCCAGAAACAGGTTTGAGCTATGTTCAACTACTATTGCTGTCTTGTCTAACCACAATAAGGAGGTCTACACCATTTAAGATGAGGGAGGACAATTATTTTATGAGCATGGCCTTATTTCTATTACAGCATATTGAATGACTGTCATTCATATTCTATTCACCCAGTTCAATGTAACAGCGATACGTTTAGGCTACTACATAATACTCAAATGTTCCATATATGCATCATGAGTTTGCTACAACCTTGCCTATGAAGGAAAGTTTACATTGTAGGTGCACAGAGGTCAAGAGAAACATTTGAGGTGACAGACAGTGGCAAATGGACAGACAGTGACACATTCATACCACCTTCACACTCTTGCCTGCATCTAGTTGATCTAGGTTGTAAATTCAGGTGTGTTTATGCCCGTTTCGTTCTGTTTGGTTCCAATTAAGAAAAGGTTTTCAACAGAATCGGCGGAATGAATACACCCCTGATCAAGTGTAAACACAGTTCTCTTTCATAGCAGCCACGTTGTATTCCTTCTCGCATCTATGCGCTCTCCTCCTCTCACCTTTTCCCTTGGCTTGTGGATTTCAATGCATAACACATCAGCTGTATGTGACCAGGTGAAAAAACCTTTCCAAGCCAAACCATATCATAACCGCTACACACAGCCTACATTGTTGTCACCATATTCTCTAAAGTAACGTCAGTCAACATAGCTAATAGAACTAACAAGTTATTAAACCCACTACAATCATGCAGTAACATTACAGTGTACATTCAGTAAGCAGTTTAGCACTTACACCGGCGGGCCCCTTGGCAATAAATTAGTAAAACCAAAAGCTTACCTTGACTTATAAGAGTTCCAGTGTTGTGTTGGAAAGTCATAGCCAGCTACTTAACATCGCATCCTCTGTTTGAGCAGGGTTTTTGAGTAGGCTAAACTAGTTCTGTATTTGCTAGGTAAGAAAGTGAAACTGAAAGTGAAAAACAATGACAATCTCTCTCTATTTCTCTTGCTTCTCCTTCATTTTGGAAGAAATGTATTTGTTCAAACCTGTTAAACTACTGACTTTCTCTCACTTTGAGTCAACTTCTCACCACATTTTATGTAATGCAGTGCCAGCTGTGTATTATGCTTTCAGTACTAGATTCATTCTATGATCCTTTGATTGGGTGGACAACATGTCAGTTCATGCTGCAAGAGCTCTGATATGTTGGAGGACGTCATCCAGAAGTTGTCATAATTACCGTGTAAGTCTATGGAAAGGGGTGAGAACCATAAGCCTGCTAGGTTTTGTATTGAAGTCACTGTACCCAGAGGAGGACGGAAGCTACTGTAGCTGTCCTCCGGCTACACCATGGTGTTACCCTACAAAGTGCTGTTGAGGCTACTATAGACCTTCATTGCAAAACAGTGTGTTTTAATAAATTATTTGGTGACGTGAATATATTTACTATAGTTTTGTCTAAAAATGCTAACTTTTTAAATGTTTTACAATTTACATTTTCATGAGGATGGTCACTGAGAATGGTCTTCCCCTTCCTCCTCTGACGAGCCTATACTGGTGCATATGTTATATGTGCTCCCCCTGAGAGAGGATTATATTAGATATTTTTTCTCCAAAATTAGTTTGGCAGGATTTGGCCTAAAGGTTTTGGTAAAAAGAGAGATGTGATTCTTTCCACATATGTCTCAATCAGTCTCTATCGCTTTAATGATCTAGATTTAGTAGATGATAAGTGTCATAGGCTATTTGTTATGTTTGGCGGTGAGACTTTGGAATTTCTGGATTTGTTTACAGTTTGGGTTGTCACAGACAGGCAATGTACGTTATTACGGAAGTTATGAAAATCCTTAGCTCTATGAGAGAATTACACAAAACCAGCATCCCTCACAACAAACAGACCTCAAGACAAGCTCTGTCACATCTGTATTGGAAAGTGATCTGAAATTAAATTTTACAATTCATCATTCCAGATGATAGGTGCTCTTAAAACAGCCATATGCAATATGTCTTGTTTTCTTGGGCACCTCAGAATAGCAGGTCATTCAAGGCCATACCAGGCTGGCTAAGTGTAACCATATCCCCTCAATGGCAGCGAAACCAGTTAGGGGGACGTACAGTACACTACGTCATCGAAACTGTAGCTTGTCGGACCAGAAAAAGTGATGACAGGGGTTATATGCTGTTGCTGGTCAGCGAGTGCAACTCCATATAACGAGGCCAAAGATTGTGTCACGGTGTACACCTATGATGAAAACCTTTATAAGTACAGGTCAATGGTAATACACTTCATGACCAAAAGTATACGGACACCTGCTCATTGAAAATCTCATTCCAAAATCATGTGCATTAATATGGAGTTTGTCCCCCTTTGCTGCTATAACAGCCTCTACTCTTCTGGAAAGGCTTTCCACTAGATGTTGGAACTTTGCTGCGGGGTCTTGCTTCCATTCAGCCACAAGAGCATTAGTGAGGTCGTGCACTGATGTTGGGCGATGAGGCCTGGCTCACAGTCGGCGTTCCAATTCATCCCAATGGTGTTCGATGGGGTTGAGTTTAGGGCTCTGTGCACCATTTCTGTATTGACCTTGCTTTGTGCACAGGGGCATTGGTAAAACCCATTTCATGAAACTCCCGACGAACAGTAATTGGTAATTGAGGTAATGTATACATGTAAGTAGAGTTATTAAAGTGTCTTTGTATAGATAATAACAGAGAGCAGCAGCAGTGTAAAACAGGGGGAGGGGAGCAATGCAAATAGTCTGGGTAGCCATTTGATTAGATGTTCAGGAGTCTTATGGCTTGGGGGTAGAAGCTGTTTTAGTAGCCTCTTGGACCTAGATTTGGCGCTCCGGTACCACTTGCCGTTTGGTAACAGAGAACACAGTCTATGACTAGGGTGGCTGGAGTCTTTGACAATTTTAGGGCCTTCCTCTGACACTGCCTGGTATAGAGATCCTGGATGGCAGGGAACTTGGCCCCAGTGATGTACTGGGCCATACACACTACCCTCTGTAGTGCCTTGTGGTTGGAGGCCGAGCAGTTGCCATACCAGGCAGTGATGCAACCAGTCGGGATGCTCTCGATGGTGCAGCTGTAGAACCTTTTGGGATCTGATGACCCATGCCAAATCTTTTCTGTCTCTTGAGGGAGAATATGTTTTGCTGTGCCCTCTTCACAACTGCATTGGTGTGCTTAGACAATATTAGTTTGGTGGTGATGTTGACACCAAGGAGCTTGAAGTGCTCAGCCTGCTCCACTACAGCCCCGTTGATGAGAATGGGGGAGTGCTCGTCCCTCCTTTTCCTGTAGTCCACAATCATCTCCTTTGTCTTGATCACGGCCAAGTCTCTGACCTCCTCCAAATAGGCCGTCTTGTCGTTGTCAGTAATCAGGCCTACCACTGTACAGTTACTGACGGGATGACGTCATCGATGCACTTATTGACTGATGTGGTGTACTCCTCAATGCCATTGGAAGAATTGCGAAACATATTCCAGTCTGTGATAGCAAAACAGTCCTGTAGCTTAGCATCTGCTTCATCTGACCACTTTTTTATTGACCGAGTCACTAGTGCTTCCTGCTTTAATTTTTGCTGGTAAGCAGGAATCAGGAGGATAGAATTATGGTCAGATTTGCCAAATGGACAGTGAGGGAGAACTTTGTACATTTAACACGCTGGTAGAAATGAGGTAGAACAGATTTAAGTTTCCTTGCATTAAATTCCCCAGCCACTAGGAGCACTGCCTCCGGGTGAGCATTTTGCTGTTTGCTTATGGCTGTATATTTATTATTTTACTAGGCAAGACAGTTAAGAACAAATTCTTATTTTCTATGAAGGCCTAGGAACAGTGGGTTAACTGGGTTAATTTCGTCGTTCAGCCACGACTCGGTGAAACATAAGATAAGATAGTTTTTAATATCCCGTTGGTAGTATATACGTGATTGTAGTTAGTTCACTTTATTGTCAGCGATTGTACGTTGGCCAACAGTTCCGATGGCAATGGCAGATAAGCTACTCGTTGCTGGATCTTCTCAATGCACCCCGATCTCCTTCCGCAATACCGCCGGCGAATGACGGGGATGAGGGCCTGTTCGGGTGTTTGGAGTAAAACCCTCTCGTCCGACTCGTTAAATAAAAATTATTTGTCCAGTTCAAGGTGAGTAATCGCTGTTCTGATGTCCGGAAGCTCTTTTCGATCATAATAGACCATAGCATTACGTACAAAATAAGTTACAAACAATGCCAGAAACTAACAAAATAGTAGGGTTGGTTAAGAGCCCATAAAACGGCAGCCATCCGCTCCTGCGCCATCTTTCATGATCACTTCAGAGAACGCGTTTCCGCTGCTCCAGAATCGAATGGCGGCGAGTTTAACACCAATCCAGCTGACGCTTGGCATTGCACATGGTGAGTTTAGGCTTATGCTCAGCCATGAAAACCCATTTCTTGAAGCTCCCAATGAACAGCTCCTGCGCTGACGTTGCTTCCAGAGGCAGCTTTGGAACTCGGTAGTGAGTGTTGCAACCGAGGACAGATGATTTTTACGGGCTATGCGCTTACGCACTTACCGGTCCCGTTCTGTAAGCTTGTGTGGCCTACCACTTAGCGACTGAGCTGTTGTTGCTCCAAGACGTTTCCACTTCACAATAACAGCACTTACAGTTGACCGGGGTAGCTCTAGCAGGGCAGAAATTTGACGAACCTACTTGTTGGAAAGGTGGCATCCTATGAAGGTGCCAAGTTCAAAGTCACTGAGCTCTTCAGTTAGGCCATTATACTGCCAATGTTTGTCTATGGAGATTGCATGGCTGTGTGCTTGATTTTGTACATGTGACTGAAATAGACAAATCCACACATTTTAATGGGTGTCCACATATTTCAGGATATATAGTGTAAATGACAACATACTGTATGACAACAAATAGAGGTACTAAGCGTTTGGCTGAATAATCAATCGGGATTGGTACATCCATTTTTTAGGAGCTCACTTAGTAGTGAACTCTTGATGCCCCCTAAGCATAATTGTGCCACGAAACTCTTTCATTACTTTGCTAACTTCAATTTTGTGAGAGAGCAACATATAGCACTGATATCATTATTGAGGAATGTGTGTACACTTAAACTCAGAAGACAAGGACGAAATGGGAAAAATGAGAGAGCTATCCCCTGGGAGCCACTGATATTTAATGAGTCGACGTTACAACCTTTTATCTAATTGCTAAGCACCCACACACCCCTCCTGAAACGCACTGAACATGTCTCTAATCCATAAACCCAATGAACTTCTTCCTTTGTACTTTGTTTTTCAAATGTCAGAAATTACAGTATCCAAAAAGAAAGGGAGAATGAAGGAAAGTCAATAAATGTTACATTAAATGAGGTATAATGTGATTAGAGTAAGTTATGATGGAGTGAATTTATTAATCAGTAAAAAAAATAGTTGATAATTTCACTTTCACTTTAATTGAGTCTTTATGTTAGTTGAGGTAGTTTGTACATGTAGGTTGGGGTAAAGTGACAATGAATAGACAAAAAACTGTGAGTAGCAGCAGTGTAAAAACAAAGTGGGGGGGGAGTGTCTATGTAAGTAATCCTCAGCAGTTTTATAGCTTGGGGGTAGTCCCAATCCACTAACTTGTTTAAAAAAAATAGAAATTAAGCAGAAACTATCTGTCTTTTCACTCAGTTCCTATTCTATCCTTTCATTTTCCCCATTCAATTTTAGACAACTTGCTTACTGGGACACCATGCCACACCATCATTTTATGTTAATATCCCCTATTCGCAGTGATGTTCCAATGTGTCGGACCAATCTACTTCAGTCATCTCTGGGTTTTATTAACTGTCATTTACTGTCATTAGTGGAGACGGTCCATTTATGTTTTTTTCTATCAGACTTAACGTTTTAAGGCAAAAGAAGAAGAAACAATTCCCAGTGCTGGGCTCTCCTCTCTCTGACTCTATAAATCATCAGTCAAAGGACCATCCCATTCTCAACTGTTTTTCATTACTCAGGGAGTTGATATTATTGTGCTTTCCAAACTCAATAGGTAATGTAAATCTCAGGACTACTAGTTTGTATTGTTTTTATGGTCCGTCAACCACCAGTGTCAACAGTGCTACTTCATAGGAAAATACAGCTGTTGACCCGAACAAGGACAGCTACTAAAACCTTTGCATGCATTTTTGCTGGTTGACCTATCGTATGAAATGTGCATTCATTTCCACACAGGTTTCCTCCCTTCCTCCTGTGTGCTTATGGTAGAGTACTGTATCTACTGACACATATTCAAGTACTTGTTCCACAACCTTCCTATATATTGAGTACAATATTTCCATGGCAGGAAAAAACATGTTGAAAAAATAAATCAATACGTTAATTGACCCCAATGTCTTAAAGTCATAGTAGCCTAAGGCCTGCAGCGAGGTACACCCTTAAAAATAAATAATAATGTTATTGAGAGCAATGCCATAGGGGAACCATTTTAGGGTCTCTGAAGAACCATAAATCAGCCAAAGTACACTTTTAAAAATAAAGGTGCAAGTTGGAACCAAATAATGTTATTGAGAGCGATGCCATAGGGGAACCATTTTAGGGTCTCTGAAGAACCATAAATGGGATGGTTCTTTGACGAACCATACAAAACTCCAAAACCAGAAATGTTTTGTCCTTCCAGGATCAGAAATGAATAGCTCTTCTAAGACCTATTTGCATATTGCCTTTTTGTGAATTTTAGAGTTACTAGTACCAACCATGACTGTGTTTGCTAGTGGCATTGGTTGTTGCATTCATTCATTTTCAGTCCTGTGGCCTTCACCAAGTGAGATCCTATGTGAATATTTATTTTAAAAAACATTTGAAGACAGTACAATACATACTCTATATATGTAAAAATATGTGGACAACCCTTCAACAACCCTTTGTCTATTTCAGCCAAACCCATTGCTGACAGGTGTATAAAATTGAACACACCACCATGCAATCTCCATAGACAAACAGTGGGCAGTAGAATGGCCTTACTGAAGAGCTCAGTGGCTTTCAACGTGGCACCGTCATAGAATAACACCTTTCCAACAAGTCAGTTCTTCAAATTTCTGCCCTGATAGAGCTGCCCCGGTCAACTGTAAGTGCTGTCATTGTGAAGTGGAAATGCCTAGGAGCAACAACAGCTCAGCCGCGAAGTGGTAGGCCACACAAGCTCACAGAATGGGACCTCCGAGTACGTAAGCGCCTCTGGAGGCAATGTTAGCACAAGCACTGTTCGTCAGGAGCTTCATGAAATGGGCTTCCATGGCCAAGCAGCCGCACACAAGCCTAAGATCACCATGAGCAATGTCAAGCGTCGGCTAGAGTGGTGTAAAGCTTGCAGCCATTGGACTCTGGAGCAGTAGAAACGAGTTACGCTGGCATTCCGAGGGTCGAATCTGGGTTTGGCAGATGCCAGGAAAACGCTACCTGCCCTAATGCTTGGTGCCAACTGTGAAGTTTGGTGGAGGAGGAATAATGGTCTGGCGCTATTTTTCATGGTTTGGGCTAGGCCCCTTAGTTTCAGTGAAAGGAAATCTTAACGCTGGTGTAAATGTGTAGGCCCATGTGTTCCGTCACTCTGGGCAGTTGGGGCAGAGCCTGTTTAGCTAAATATATACATACAGTATATATACACATTATATATATATATATAGTATGTACGTATATGTACATTATATACGTTTATAAACAATGTAAAGAAAAAAAGAAAAAAAACTTTGAGTTAATAAAGACACATACATGCGTGGTCTCTTTTTTGCTTTCTCGAGTAAGGCAGCTCCAAAATGCAGGTGTTTCAGCCTAGCTCAGTGCTTCCTGTGGTGGTGGGGCAGCCAGTGGAGAATAGGAGTTGGTAATGTTCTCTAGTTCCGCCGTGATTGGCTCAGTTTTCTGTCACTCATGGGGACACTACGTCACCGCAAAATCTATGGGGAGAGCTCAAAAAGTCAAGCTCCATAGAGTTATATTAGAAGTGCGCATCCAAGAAGGCTCACGGTCATTGGCCACAAGTAAAATGACGTCAAATCACATTATATCTACAGTAGCTTTGAATGGACTGATCATGTCAACATCATACTTTCAAAATCTTAGCTAGACAAGCAGTCTTCATCATGAATGACGTAGACAATTTACTGGCAAATCCTTTTCAATCATTGTAATATAAAGAGAAATGATAGGTAAAATGTACTGGTGCTTATCGCCCATTGGACATAAATATTACACAACAAGTTGGAAATCGATAATTCAACAATGAGTGGTTTGGAAGGAATCAGTGGCTAACTGCAAGAGTTGCAAAGCATTCACTAGCCTGCTATTCAGCAGGACTTCTGCCATGTTCGAAACAACTAGAAACTCGGAACTGGGAAATCTCAGACTTCAGGGAGGTCACGACTGGGAACTCAGAAAACATTTTGCAATTCGGAATTCCAAGTTGGGAACTCAGGTCTCTTTCTAGAGTGTCGACCTGAAAATAACTGACTTCATGATTCGACCCTGTTTTTTTCCCAAGTTCCCAGTTGTCTTGAAATAACATAAACACAGAGAATGCCAGAATTTGATGACAAAGTTTCATGACAAAATTGTGATCATCAAATATTGTAAGAGCTTTCATTGTCTGCTTATATGCCCCCTTTATTTATCCTACAGTTCTGACTTGGTGTACAGGGAGAATACTGTAACAACGGCATATGTTCTGAATTCTGTCGCTGTACATTTCAAAAGTGCTGAACAAATAATTATATTGATTACTTCCGTCGGAGCTCACTCATTAATGTCTTAATCGAAATTACAGATTGCCTCTTATCTGCTCATCATCCCCTTATGCCATAGTTTCTACATCTCAATTGTCAGTAGACACCACATTTGTTTAATTAATTGTGACTAGGGGGCAGTATTTTAATTTTTGGAAAAATAACGTACCCAAAGTAAACGGGATATTTTCTTAGGACAAGATGCTAGAATATGCATATAATTGACAGCTTAGGATAGAAAACACTCTAAAGTTTCCAAAACTGTAAAAATATTGTCTGTGAGTATAACAGAACTGATATTACAGGCGAAAGCCTGAGAAAAATCCAATCCGGAAGTACCTCGTGTTTTGAAAGCTCTGCGTTCCAATGCGTCCCTATTGAGCAGTGAATGGGCTATCAACCAGATTCCTTTTTCTACGTATTCCCCAAGGTGTCTACAGCATTGTGACGTAGTTTTATGCATTTATGTTGAAGAATACCCGTAAGCGGCTACATTGTGTAAGTGGTCACCTGATGGCTCTCAGAGTGACTCTCGCGTAAAATACAGAGGTAGCCATTATTCCAATCGGTCCTACTGAAAATCCAATTGTCCCGGTGGATATATTATCGAATAGATATTTGAAAAACACCATGAAGATTGATTATAAACAACGTTTGCCATGTTTCTGTCGATATTCTGGAGCTAATTTGGAATATTTTCTGGCGTTTTCGTGACCGTAATTTCCGGTCGATTTCTCAGCCAAACGTGAAGAACAAACGGAGCTATTTCGCCTACAAAAATAATATTTTTGGAAAAAATGAACATTGGCTATATAACTGGGAGTCTCGTGAGTGAAAACATCCGAAGCTCATCAAAGGTAAACAATTTAATTTGATTGCTTTTCTGATTTCTGTGACCAAGTTACCTGCTGCTAGCTGGACAAAATGTTATGCTAGTCTATCGATAAACTTACACAAATGCTTGTCTAGCTTTGGCTGTAAAGTATATTTTGAAAATCTAAGATGACAGGATGATTAACAAAAGGCTAAGATGTGTCTCAGTATATTTCACTTGTGATTTTCATGAATAGGAATATTTTCTAGTAATATTTATGTCCTTTGTATTATGCTAATTAGTGTCAGTCGATGATTACGCTCCCGGATCCGGGATGGGGAGTCACTAGAGTAAGTCAGCCATATCAGCTATGTTTTTTTAAAGGTAGTAAATGAGGCTGAATTAACTGTTTCGCTGCCAGACAAGGCTCCGCTGATGCCAGGTGTAGCAGCGGTAAGGACTCACTCCATGGTGCTGAAAAGAAAGCTCTGCTGTTGGGACAGCTTTAAGTAGGTCCAAACAGTGTGTCGGCACCGTTTGTCACCGTTATAGTGTAATTTATATATTTTTAGTGGTGTGTTGTGCTGTGTAGTGGCTCTCCTGACATGCATCGAAAACACATTTTTGGTTGTTTGCAACACCAATATTTGCATGCTAAAATCTAACAAATGCTGTTTGATATGCGTATCAAAGGTACAGATACTGCAATGCATAGTATAAATCAGAGGTGTAAAGTACTTACAGTGCCTTCGGAAAGTATTCAGACCCCTTGATCTTTTCCACATCTTGTTACGTTACAGCCTTATTCTAAAATGGATTTCAAAAAATAAATCCTCAGCAATCTACACACAATACCCAATAATAACAAAGCGAAAACAGGTTTTTAGAAATGTTTGGACATGTATTCAAATTAAAACCAGAAATATCTTATTTACATTAGTTTTCTGAGACTCGAAATTGAGCTCAGGTACCTCCTGTTTCCATTGACCATCCTTGAGATGTTTCTACAACTTGATTGGAGTCCACCTGTGGTAAATTCAATTTGGAAGGGCATGATTTCAAAAGGCACACACCTGACTAGATAAGGTCTCACAGTTGACAGTGCATCTCAGAGAAAAAAACAAGCCATGAGGTCAAAGGAATTGTCCGTGGAGCGCTGAGACAGGATTGTGTCAAGGCACAGATCTGGGGAAGATTACCAAAACATGTCTGCAGCATTGAAGGTCCCCAAGAACACAGTGACCAGCATCATTCTTAAAGTGAAAAAGTTTGGAACCACCAAGAGAGCTGGCCACCTAGCCAAACTAATCAATCGGGGGAGAAGGGCCTTGGTCAGGGAGGTGAGGCATTTATGGTTGAGTGGCCAGACAGAAACCACTCATCAGTAAAAGGCACATGACTGCCCGCTTGGAAGCCAAGCATCACGTCTGGAGGAAACCTGGCACCATCGCTATGGTGAAGCACTGTGGAGCCAGAATTATGCTGTGGGGATGTTTTTCAGCGGCAGGGACTGGGAGACTAGTTGGGATCAAGATAAAAAAAATCAACAGAGCTAAGTACAGAGAGATCCTTGATGAAAACCTGCTCCAGAGCTCTCAGGAACTCAGACTGGGGTGAAGGTTCACCTTCCAACAGGACAACGACTCTAAGCGCACAGCCAAGACGACGCAGGAGTGGCTTCGGGACAAGTCTCTGAATGTCCTTGAGTGGCACAGCCAGAGCCCGAACTTAAACCTGATCAAACATCTCTGGAGACACCTGAAAATATATGTGCAGCAACTCTCCCCATTGTCATGACTGTCCTCTAATGATCCAAATAGGTCAGATCAACTTTGCAATAAATAACTTCAGCCAGTTCACCTCTTACCCACAGAAAGGGGAGAAGGGAACTGGTGTGGGTTGACAGCTCGTGCCCTGTGGTTTAAAAAAAAAAAATGTATTTCATCTTTATTTACCCAGGTAGGCTAGTTGAGAACAAGTTCTCATTTAAAACTGCGACCTGGCCAAGATGAAGCAAACCTGTTCGACACATACAACAACACAGAGCTACACATGGAATAAACAAACATACAGTCAATAATACAGTTGAAAAAGACTATATACAGTGTGTGCAAATGAGGTAAGGCAATATATAGGCCATGGTGGCGAAGTAATTACAATATACCAATTAAACACTGGAGTGATAGATGTGCAGAAGATGAATGTGCAAGTAGAGATACTGGGATGCAAAGGAGCAAGATAAATAAATAAATACAGTATGGGGATAAGGTAGTTGGATGGGGTGTTTACAGATGGGCTATGTACAGGTGCAGTGATCTGTGAGCTGCTCTGACAGCTGGTGCTTAACTTCTTGGTGCACCCATCCCGTTAGCGGGATCATTTTCGTCAACATCCACTGAATTGCAGAGCACCAAATTCAAATTAAATTACTGATTTTTTTTCTTCTTCATGAAATCACAAGTGCAATATAGCAAAACACAACTTAGGTTGTTGTTAATCCACCTGGCGTGTCAGAAAAAAAAAGCTTTACAGCTAAAGAAAACCAAGCGTTTATGTAAGGACATCTCTCTCAGCAGACAAAACATTACAAACAGCTAGCAGCAAAGTAGATTGGTCACGAAAGTCAGAAAAGCAATAAAATGAATCGCTTACCTTTGATGATCTTCGGATGTTTGCACTCACGAGACTCCCAGTTACACAATAAATGTTCCTTTTGTTCCATAAAGATGATTTTTATATCCAAAATAACTCCATTTGTTTGGCGCGTTATGTTCAGTAATCTATAGGCTTGAGCGATCACGACAGGGCAGACGAAAATTCCAAATAAAATCCTTAAAGTTCGTAGAAACACGTCAAACGTTTTTTATAATCAATCCTCGGGTTGTTTTTACAATAAATAATTGATAATATTTCAACCGGACCATAGCTTTTTCAATAGGAGAGAGAGAGAAAATGTCTGCTCCAAGCTGTTGCGCATGCAAAACTCTGCTGGCACCCAGCCATCTACTGACGCGATGTGATCGTTCTTGCTCATTTTTCAGAATAAAAGGCTGAAACTATGTCTAAAGACTGTTCAGACCAATCTGGTTGAAATCCCTTTAAATGGAGGGAAGGCATGCAATGGAACAGGGAGCATTCAAAATAAGAGGCACTTCCTAGTTGGATTTTCCTCAGGTTTTTCGCCTGCAATATCAGTTCTGTTATACTCACAGACAATATTTTGACAATTTTGGAAATTTTAGAGTGTTTTTTTATCCTAATCTGACAATTATATGCATATTCTATCTTCTGGGACTGAAATAGGCAGTTTAATTTGGGTATGTTTATCATCCAAACATCAAAATACTGCCCCCTACACTCAACAGGTAAAAGCTTGTGAGGGAGAAATGAGTCTCCAGCTTCAGTGATTTTTGCAGTTCGTTCCAGTCATTAGAAGTAGAGAACTGGAAGGAAAGGCGTCGAAAGGAGGAATTGGCTTTGGGGGTGACCAGTGAGATATACCTGCTGGAGCGTGTGCTACGGGTGGGTGCTGTTATGGTAACCACTGAGCTGAGATAAGGCGGAGCTTTACCTAGCAAAGACTTATAGATGACCTGGAGCAAGTGGGTTTGGCGACGAGTATGAAGTGAGGGCCAGCCAACGAGAGTGTACAGGTCGCAGTTATGGGTAGTATATGGGGCTTTGGGGACAAAACGGATGGCACTGTGATAGACTGCATCCAATTTGTTGAGTAGAGTGTTGGAGGCTATTTTGTAAATGACATCGCCAAAGTCGAGGATCGGTAGGATGTTCAGTTTTATGAGGGTATGTTTGGAAGCATGAGTGAAGGATGCTTTGTTGCGAAATAGGAAGTCGATTCTAGATTTAATTTTGGATTGGAGATGCTTAATGTGAGTCTGGAAGGAGAGTTTACAGTCTAGCCAGACAGCTAAGTATTTGTAGTTGTCCACATATTCTAAGTCAGAACCGTCCAGAGTAGTGATGCTGGACGGGCTGGCAGGTGCGGCCAGAGATCGGTTGAAGAGCATGCATTTAGTTTTACCTGCATTTAAGAAAACTTATGTAAATGTTATAATTCCGATTTAAAAAAAATAAAAACACTTTTTTTTAAATAAATGAGCAGAATTTCTAAAAACCTGTTTTTGCTCTGTCATTATGGGGTATTGTGTGTAGATTGATGAGGAAAAAATGTATGTAATCAATTTTAGAATAAGTCTGTAACCTAAAAAAAATGTGGAGAAAGTAAAGAGGTCTGAATACTTTCCAAAGGCACTGTAAGTAAAAATAATGAAGTACTACTTAAGTTTTTTTGGAGGGTATCTGTACTTTACTATTTATATTTTTAACAAATTTTACTTTTTACTCCATACATTTTCCCTGACGCTGAAAAGTTACATTTCAAATGCTTAGCAGGACAGGAAAATGGTCCAATTCATGCACTTCTCAAGAGAACATCCCTGGTCATCCCTACTCCCTCTGATCTGGTGGGGTCACTAAACACAAATGCTTAATTTGTAAATGGGTGTTGGAGCATGCCCCTGGCTATCCTTAAAAAAAACGGAAAAAAAACGGAAAATGGTTCAATTTCATTTGTGAAATTATTTATACTTTTACTTTTGATACATAAGTATATTTGAGCAATTACATTTTCTTTTGACACTGAAGTATATTTAAAACCAAATACTTTTAGACTTTTACTCAAGTAGTATTTTACTGGGTGACTTTCACTTTTACTTGAGTCATTTTCTATTAGAGTATCTTTACTTTTACTCAAGTTTGACAATTGGGTATTTTTTCCACCACTGGTTTAAATAATAATAAAAATAAGACTATACGATACTGTTCCCTCACTTGCACCAGTCCTGTCTTCCATTCCAACTGTGCTTACTGCTAGGGAGTAGAAGAATAAACAAGTTATTTAAAAAGTGCAGTTTTGACATATGAAATACATTTTGAGCAGAAGTTGTTTATATCTTCGGGAATTCCGTGCTTATGAAATAAACTGCAATGTTTTAGTGGGTGGGGGCGGTCAGAAATGTGTTCCTCTCCTTTCTTTCATAATAGTTTTTACATTTCCTGTGTTTATAAACAGCTATTTCCCTACAAACTCGATTGTAACACTTCAGATACTCTCTTTGTTTGGTTGTATTTACTCAAGTAAAGAAGTAGCCAATGGATTATTAGACTTACATACTTTATTTTCTTTACCAAAAGCTCCACGAGAGGATGGGTATAGTTGCTACCAACAGGAGCTTGGTGGCCCTAAGAGACAGGAAACTATTAAAAGTACAAAACCAGCCACTTTTGAGCCTAATTGAAATGCTGCAGGGGTCTGTGAGAACTCAATGGCCAACCCGCCAGACCCGCATGGGACCAAATGGGTCTGCGTGATGGTACTGTGTTTCCAGGGTGCTCGCAGTGAGATGGGGGGTTTCATCAACAATGTAACAGAGACTGAGCGGATTGCGCAACTCTGGAGTAATTGTGTTGATTGGTCACCCCTCTTGGCTGGAGGAGCTGATGGATTGTGCAAGAAAGCCATCAGCGTGTTCAGAGAGAGAGAGAGAGAGAGAGAGAGAGCGAGAGGAAGAGAGAGAGTGAAAAATAGAAACCGAGAGAAAGGGAGGGAGAAACTATGTAATCTGCTCCTGTATTGGAGGCTATCTTAGAGCAGTGTTCTTGGCAGAGAAAAAAAAACATGACGTTATTTGGAAAAATAAGAAGTAGTCTTTTAAGCCTTTTCTACGCCTTATATTAAGCGAGATACATTTGTATTACAGCTGTTGAAGTTTTGACAAACAGCTGATTACTACTGCCCTTTGTTATTGTGCCCTAATAAATATCAGCAGAACAGTTCAGACACATTTTGTATCATTAGTTTGGCATGTCAAGTTCTATAGACTATTATCTTAAAGCACACATTAGGAGTTTCACCACACACTAGGCCTCCCGAGTGGTGCAGTGTCGGCAATCATTTTAAATAACAATTTGATCTTAACAGAATTATCTACTTAAATAAAGGTTAAATAAACAAAAACACTCCCACCATCACTGTCCTCGATCGTTGCAAATGTATATTTCATCGTGTCTCACAAACTGCAACAAAAGAGCTCTCTCTCCCCACAGGAGCAGGAGTCTTAGTTATTGATTGACAGTATGTTTGTAATATATCAGAAAATCCCACAATTTCCATGGGGTCCAACTTCGCAGACAGTGTATTTCCTTCCCGCCATTGTGTTCTATCCTCCGGCTGATTCCAATAAGCAGCTGTCACGGAGTAGATACAGAAGATGTATGTTTCATTAGCTACCAGATGCAGTGCCTTGAATGGGACATCTGTGTGGAGAATTGTGTCTGATCCTCTGGGAGACTGCCGTTGTTCAACTTTAATTTCTAACAATCGGACTGTCAATTGTTGGTTCAAATTGAAGACACACTGGGAACACCAGTTGACAAACAGTAATTCACACAGGTGATATGTGAAATACCGTTACTTTGCAATGACGGAATAATAGCAATGTATGGACTTCATCAAATTGGATGGTTCACCTCCACTTTTAAAACATTGAAACCAGAAATACATGAAGTACCTCCACAAAAGACCCTGTAATTTGACCTGCTTAGGTGTTGTCACAGTAAATCCCCTCCCCACCACTTTCATCAGAAGCCTCCCCCCATGTTGTTTTGAACTATGAGTTAGCCTTGCCAAATGTATGTTGCCTCTGGAATAATCAGTAGCCTCCCTTGCTCTGCATGTGACCTGTGGGGAATCACAATAAATCCGGTCCCCCACTGAATTCCTGTATGGCTTTAACAGAGGCTTGTTGCTCTGAATTATGATGGCCTTGCTGCCCTGTGCTCTCCTCTGAACCTGCTGGAGAGTAGAAGCACTCGGCTGAGTTCAAAGCGACCATCCATCTTCTCCCTATCTTTCCTGGTCATTCTCCATTTCTCTCCCTCTCTCTTCACCTTTATCAATTCAATTCAATTCAAGGGCTTTATTGGCATGGGAAACATGTGTTAACATTGCCAAAGCAAGTGAGGTAGACAACATACAAAGTGAAAAACAACAAAAATATAAACATTAACATACAACAGTTTCAAAACAGAAAAACAACAAAAATTAACAGTAAACACATTACAAGTGTCATATATATATATATATATATATATATATATATATACACAATGTGCAAATAGTTAAAGGACACAAGATAAAATAAATAAGCATAAATATGGGTTGTATTTACAATGGTGTTTGTTCTTGACTGGTTGCCCTTTTCTCGTGGCAACAGGTCACAAATCTTGCTGCTGTGATGGCACACTGTGGAATTTCACCCAGTAGGTATGGGAGTTTTTCAAAATTGGATATGTTTTCAAATTCTTTGTGGATCTGTGTGATCTGGGGGAAATATGTCTCTCTAATATGGTCATACATTGGGCAGGAGGTTAGGAAGTGCAGCTCAGTTTCCACCTCATTTTGTGGGCAGTGAGCACATAGCCTGTCTTCTCTTGAGAGCCATGTCTGCCTACGGCGGCCTTTCTCAATAGCAAGGCTATGCTCACTTATCTCTGTCTCTCTCAATCTCCAACACTCTAGGAGTCTCACACCTCCCTGTTTCGTCTGTGTGTATATTCCCTGGCTGTTGGTCTGTCTCTCTCCTTCTCTACGGTTCAGTTTGTACCATATCTCTCCCTGGCCTGTCAAATCAAATCAAAATCAAATCAAATTCATTTATATAGCCCTTCGTACATCAGCTGATATCTCAAAGTGCTGTACAGAAACCCAGCCTAAAACCCCAAACAGCAAACAATGCAGGTGTAAAAGCACGGTGGCTAGGAAAAACTCCCTAGAAAGGCCAAAACCTAGGAAGAAACCTAGAGAGGAACCGGGCTATGTGGGGTGGCCAGTCCTCTTCTGGCTGTGCCGGGTAGAGATTATAACAGAACATGACCAAGATGTTCAAATGTTCATAAATGACCAGCATGGTCAAATAATAATAAGGCAGAACAGTTGAAACTGGAGCAGCAGCACAGTCAGGTGGACTGGGGACAGCAAGGAGCCATCATGTCAGGTAGTCCTGGGGCACGGTCCTAGGGCTCAGGTCCTCCGAGAGAGAGAAAGAAAGAGAGAATTAGAGAGAGCATATGTGGGGTGGCCAGTCCTCTTCTGGCTGTGCCGGGTGGAGATTATAACAGAACGTGGCCAAGATGTTCAAATGTTCATAAATGACCAGCATGGTTGAATAATAGTAAGGCAGAACAGTTGAAACTGGAGCAGGAGCATGGCCAGGTGGACTGGGGACAGCAAGGAGTCCTCATGTCAGGTAGTCCTGGGACATGGTCCTAGGGCCCAGGCCAGTTGAAACTGGAGCAGCAGCATGGCCAGGTGGACTGGGGACAGCAAGGAGTCATCATGTCAGGTAGTCCTGGGGCATGGTCCTAGGGCTCAGGTCCTCCGAGAGAGAGAAAGAAAGAGAGAAGGAGAGAATTAGAGAACGCACACTTAGATTCACACAGGACACCTGAATAGGACAGGAGAAGTACTCCAGATAAACAAACTGACCCTAGCCCCCCGACACATAAACTACTGCAGCATAAATACTGGAGGCTGAGACAGGAGGGGTACATCCTGAGACAAGGCCGAGTATAGCCCACAAAGATCTCCGACACGGTACAACCCAAGGGGGGCCCAGACAGGCCGACCACAACAGTGAATCAACCCACCCAGGTGACGCACCCCCCCCAGGGACGGCACGAGCAAGCCAGTGACTCAGCCCCCGTAACAGGGTTAGAGGCAGAGGATCCCAGTGGAAAGAGGGGAACCGGCCAGGCAGAGACAGCAAGGGCGGTTCGTTGCTCCAGAGCCTTTCCGTTCACCTTCCCACTCCTGGGCCAGACTACACTCAATCATATGACCCACTGAAGAGATGAGTCTTCAGTAAAGACTTAAAGGTTGAGACCGAGTTTGCGTCTCTGACATGGGTAGGCAGACCGTTCCATAAAAATGGAGCTCTATAGGAGAAAGCCCTGCCTCCAGCTGTTTGCTTAGAAATTCTAGGGACAATTAGGAGGCCTGCGTCTTGTGACTGTAGCGTACGTGTAGGTATGTACGGCAGGTAGGTAGGAGCAAGCCCATGTAATGCTTTGTAGGTTAGCAGTAAAATCTTGAAATCAGCCCTTGCTTTGACAGGAAGCCAGTGTAGAGAGGCTAGCACTGGATTAATATGATCAAATTTTTTGGTTCTAGTCAGGATTCTAGCAGCCGTATTTAGCACTAACTGAAGTTTATTTAGTGCTTTATCCGGGTAGCCGGAAAATAGAGCATTGCAGTAGTCTAACCTAGAAGTGACAAAAGCATGGATTTTTCTGCATCATTTTTGGACAGAAAGTTTCTGATTTTTGCAATGTTACGTAGATGGAAAAAAGCTGTCCTCGAAATGGTCTTGATATGTTCTTCAAAAGAGAGATCAGGGTCCAGAGTAATGCCGAGGTCCTTCACAGTTTTATTTGAGACGACTGTGCAACCATTAAGATTAATTGTCAGATTCAACAGAAGATCTCTTTGTTTCTTGGGACCTAGAACAAGCATCTCTGTTTTGTCCGAGTTTAATAGTAGAAAGTTTGCAGCCATCCACTTCCTTATGTCTGTTTGGTTTCTGTGTGCTACCTCTTTTCCTGGACTGATCAGAACTCACATACAGGTCAGAGGGAAAGGTGGCGTAGGGGGTAGGAGTGGATTGGAGAGGGTTCAACAGGGTTTAAAAACTCTGTTGAAACCAGGAAATCCCCCAGTAAAAAATAAGAACTTCAGTGCTTTCATTAATCTGTTTGCTCTGCCATTATATTTAGCCTCACAATGAAGTGTTTTACAATTCTTTTTTTTCAGGACAACCAGGGCTATAAGTAGAACACAAAACAATTTGACATAAACAGTTGCATTCATGAGTTTCACCGACAAAGGTCAACGAACAAAAGTGTCCACCAAGTAAAAATGAACGAATAGTTTGGAGTTTGAGACAGCAACTTTGTGAGCTTAAATACACTATGTCCTGGGATTTCCTATGATCTTCTATGTAGAATAAACCCTTACCATTTAACAACTCTTAAGTGGCTTGTGAGAGTCATATAGCAAAACAGATGTACAAAATACATGTGTGTGCTTGGGAGAGTCTCAGCTTTTCATAGTCGGGTAATAGTTATAAGCGCAAACCGTTCCAGACGTTTTTGTAAGGAGAACCGTTATTGGGATCCACCCTCGTCTCACAAACAGAGGAGAGGACCTTGGCTTAGTGGTGACTGCACAGACAGTTCTGGTCAGGGAAGCCTCCTTTTCCTGTGGGTTGTTGGGAGGAATGTACGACTACATGTATACCATGGACAGGATGCATATTCATAAATAAAGGAACATGGCACACGTACGCACACACAAGCACACAGACATACACACACTTTCCAGAACTTTTTCTCATGAACCTTGACTCATGCTCCGTTAAGCAGTGAGAGGGCTCATGGCCTTGATTTGATTCACAGTATTGTGACTGAATTAGGGTCTTTCTGGAGCTGCAGAAACAGGAAAAAACATCCAGATAAAACTGCAGGGGGACAAGCCAGAGGTCAAAGGACAGAAGCCTCCAACATACCCGACAGTACATGGCTATAGTACATACCCTACAGTACATGGCTATAGTACAGACCCCAAAGTACATGTCTATAGTACATACCCTACAGTACATGTCTATAGTACATACCCTACAGTACATGTCTATAGTACATACCCTGAAGTACATGTCTATAGTACATACCCTACAGTACATGTCTATAGTACATGTCTATAGTACATACCCTACAGTACATGTCTATAGTACATACCCTGAAGTACATGTCTATAGTACATACCCTACAGTACATGGCTATAGTACATACCCTGAAGTACATGTCTATAGTACATACCCTGAAGTACATGTCTATAGTACATACCCGACAGTACATGTCTATAGTACATACCCCGAAGTACATGTCTATAGTACATACCCCGAAGTACATGTCTATAGTACATACCCCGAAGTACATGTCTATAGTACATACCCTGAAGTACATGTCTATAGTACATACCCTGAAGTACATGTCTATAGTACATACCCTGAAGTACATGTCTATAGTACATACCCTACAGTACATACCCTACAGTACATGGCTATAGTACATACCCTACAGTACATGTCTATAGTACATACCCTGAAGTACATGTCTATAGTACATGTCTATAGTACATACCCTGGAGTACATGTCTATAGTACATGTCTATAGTACATACCCTACAGTACATGTCTATAGTACATACTCAACAGTACATGTCTATAGTACATACTCAACAGTACATGTCTATAGTACATACCCTGAAGTACATGTCTATCGTATATAACCTGAAGTACATGTCTATAGTACATACCCTGAAGTACATGTCTATAGTACATACCCTGAAGTACATGTCTATAGTACATGTCTATAGTACATACCCTGAAATACATGTCTATAGTACATACCCTGAAGTACATGTCTATAGTACATACCCTGAAGTACATGTCTATAGTACATACCCTGAAGTACATGTCTATAGTACATACCCTGAAGTACATGTCTATAGTACATACCCTACAGTACATGTCTATAGTACATACCCTACAGTACATGTCTATAGTACATACCCTACAGTACATGTCTATAGTACATACCCTGACAGTACATGTGTATAGTACATACCCTGAAGTACATGTGTATAGTACATACCCTGAAGTACATGTGTATAGTACATACCCTGAAGTACATGTCTATAGTACATACCCTGAAGTACATGTCTATAGTACATACCCTGAAGTACATGTCTATAGTACATACCCTGAAGTACATGTCTATAGTACATGTCTATAGTACATACCCTGAAGTACATGTCTATAGTACATGTCTATAGTACATGTCTATAGTACATACCCAACAGTACATGTCTATAGTACATACCCTGAAGTACATGTCTATCATATATAACCTGAAGTACATGTCTATAGTACATACCCTGAAGTACATGTCTATAGTACATACCCTGAAGTACATGTCTATAGTACATACCCCGAAGTACATGTCTATAGTACATGTCTATAGTACATACCCTACAGTACATGTCTATAGTACATACCCTACAGTACATGTCTATAGTACATACCCTACAGTACATTGTCTATAGTACTACCCTAGTACATGTCTATAGTACATACCCTACAGTACATGTCTATAGTACATACCCAACAGTACATGTCTATAGTACATACCCTGAAGTACATGTCTATAGTACATACCCTACAGTACATGTCTATAGTACATACCTTACAGTACATGTCTATAGTACATACCCTACAGTACATGTCTATAGTACATACCCTACAGTACTTGTCTATAGTACATACCCTACAGTACATGTCTATAGTACATACCCTGAAGTACATGTCTATAGTACATACCCTACAGTACATGTCTATAGTACATACCCTTACAGTACATGTCTATAGTACATACCCTACAGTACATGTCTATAGTACATACCCTACAGTACATGTCTATAGTACATACCCTACAGTACATGTCTATAGTACATACCCTGAAGTACATGTCTATAGTACATACCCTACAGTACATGTCTATAGTACATACCCTACAGTACATGTCTATAGTACATACCCTACAGTACATGTCTATAGTACATACCCTACAGTACATGTCTATAGTACATACCCTGAAGTACATGTCTATAGTACATACCCTACAGTACATGTCTATAGTACATACCCTACACATAGTCGCATGACAGTACATGTCTATAGTACATACCCTACAGTACATGTCTATAGTACATACCCTACAGTACACGTCTATAGTACATACCCTACAGTACACGTCTATAGTACATACCCTGAAGTACACGTCTATAGTACATACCCTGAAGTACATGTCTATAGTACATACCCTAAGTACATGTCTATAGTACATACCCTACCCTACAGTACATGTCTATAGTACATACCCTACAGTACATGTCTATAGTACATACCCTGAAGTACATGTCTATAGTACATACCCTACAGTACATGTCTATAGTACATACCCTACAGTACATGTCTATAGTACATACCCTACAGTACATGTCTATAGTACATACCCTGAAGTACATGTCTATAGTACATGTCTATAGTACATACCCTACAGTACATGTCTATAGTACATACCCTACAGTACATGTCTATAGTACATACACTGAAGTACATGTCTATAGTACATACCCTACAGTACATGTCTATACATACCCTACAGTACATACCCTACAGTACATGTCTGTCTATAGTACATACCCTACAGTACATGTCTATAGTACATACCCTACAGTACATGTCTATAGTACATACCCTGAAGTACATGTCTATAGTACATACCCTTGAAGTACATGTCTATAGTACATACCCTACAGTACATGTCTATAGTACATACCCTGAAGTACATGTGCTATAGTACATGTCTGTGTATAGTACATACCCTGAAGTACATGTCTATAGTACATACCCTGAAGTACATGTCTATAGTACATACCCTGAAGTACATGTCTATAGTACATACCCTGAAGTACATGTCTATAGTACATACCCTGAAGTACATGTCTATAGTACATACCCTACAGTACATGTCTATAGTACATACCCTACAGTACATGTCTATAGTACATACCCAGTACAGTACATGTCTATAGTACATACCCTACAGTACATGTCTATAGTACATACCCTGTACATGTCTATAGTACATACCCTACAGTACATGTCTATAGTACATACCCTGAAGTACATGTCTATAGTACATACCCTGAAGTACATGTCTATAGTACATACCCTGAAGTACATGTCTATAGTACATACCCTGAAGTACATGTCTATAGTACATACCCTGAAGTACATGTCTATAGTACATACCCTACAGTACATGTCTATCGTACATACCCTACAGTACATGTCTATAGTACATGTCTATAGTATATACCCTGATGTACATGTCTATAGTACATACCCTGAAGTACATGTCTATAGTACATACCCTACAGTACATGTCTATAGTACATACCCTACAGTACATGTCTATAGTACATACCCTACAGTACATGTCTATAGTACATACCTTGAAGTACATGTCTATAGTACATACCTTGAAGTACATGTCTATAGTACATACCCTGAAGTACATGTCTATAGTACATACCCTGAAGTACATGTGTATAGTACATACCCTGAAGTACATGTGTATAGTACATACCCTGAAGTACATGTCTATAGTACATACCCTGAAGTACATGTCTATAGTACATGTCTATAGTACATACCCTGAAGTACATGTCTATAGTACATGTCTATAGTACATACCCTACAGTACATGTCTATAGTACATACCCAACAGTACATGTCTATAGTACATACCCTGAAGTACATGTCTATCATATATAACCTGAAGTACATGTCTATAGTACATACCCTGAAGTACATGTCTATAGTACATACCCCGAAGTACATGTCTATAGTACATGTCTATAGTACATACCCTACAGTACATGTCTATAGTACATACCCTACAGTACATGTCTATAGTACATACCCTACAGTACATGTCTATAGTACATACCCTGAAGTACATGTCTATAGTACATGTCTATAGTACATACCCTACAGTACATGGCTATAGTACATACCCAACAGTACATGTCTATAGTACATACCCTGAAGTACATGTATATCGTATATAACCTGAAGTACATGTCTATAGTACATACCCTACAGTACATGTCTATAGTACATACCCTACAGTACATGTCTATAGTACATACCTTACAGTACATGTCTATAGTACATACCCTACAGTACATGTCTATAGTACATACCCTACAGTACTTGTCTATAGTACATACCCTACAGTACATGTCTATAGTACATACCCTGAAGTACATGTCTATAGTACATACCCTGAAGTACATGTCTATAGTACATACCCTGAAGTACATGTCTATAGTACATACCCTACAGTACATGTCTATAGTACATACCCTACAGTACACGTCTATAGTACATACCCTACAGTACACGTCTATAGTACATACCCTGAAGTACACGTCTATAGTACATACCCTGAAGTACACGTCTATAGTACATACCCTACAGTACATGTCTATAGTACATACCCTACAGTACATGGCTATAGTACATACCCTACAATACATACCCTACAGTACATGTCTATAGTACATACCCTACAGTACATGGCTATAGTACATACCCTACAATACATACCCTACAGTACATGTCTATAGTACATACCCTACAGTACATGGCTATAGTACATACCCTACAATACATACCCTACAGTACATGTCTATAGTACATACCCTACAGTACATGTCTATAGTACATACCCTACAGTACATGTCTATAGTACATACCCTACAGTACATGTCTATAGTACATACCCTACAGTACATGTCTATAGTACATACCCTGAAGTACACGTCTATAGTACATACCCTGAAGTACACGTCTATAGTACATACCCTACAGTACATGTCTATAGTACATACCCTACAGTACATGGCTATAGTACATACCCTACAATACATACCCTACAGTACATGTCTATAGTACATACCCTACAGTACATGGCTATAGTACATACCCTACAATACATACCCTACAGTACATGTCTATAGTACATACCCTACAGTACATGTCTATAGTACATACCCTACAGTACATGTCTATAGTACATACCCTGAAGTACATGTCTATAGTACATACCCTGAAGTACATGTCTATAGTACATACCCTGAAGTACATGTCTATAGTACATACCCTGAAGTACATGTCTATAGTACATACCCTGAAGTACATGTCTATAGTACATACCCTGAAGTACATGTCTATAGTACATACCCTACAGTACATGTCTATAGTACATGTCTATAGTATATACCCTGATGTACATGTCTATAGTACATACCCTGAAGTACATGTCTATAGTACATACCCTACAGTACTTGTCTATAGTACATACCCTACAGTACATGTCTATAGTACATACCCTACAGTACATGTCTATAGTACATACCCTGAAGTACATGTCTATAGTACATACCCTGAAGTACATGTCTATAGTACATACCCTGAAGTACATGTATATCGTATATAACCTGAAGTACATGTCTATAGTACATACCCTACAGTACATGTCTATAGTACATACCCTACAGTACATGTCTATAGTACATACCCTGAAGTACATGTCTATAGTACATACCCTACAGTACATGTCTATAGTACATACCCTGAAGTACATGTATATCGTATATAACCTGAAGTACATGTCTATAGTACATACCCTACAGTACATGTCTATAGTACATACCCTACAGTACATGTCTATAGTACATACCCTACAGTACATGTCTATAGTACATACCCTGAAGTACATGTCTATAGTACATACCCTACAGTACTTGTCTATAGTACATACCCTACAGTACATGTCTATAGTACATACCCTGAAGTACATGTCTATAGTACATACCCTACAGTACATGTCTATAGTACATACCCTACAGTACATGTCTATAGTACATACCCTACAGTACATGTCTATAGTACATACCCTGAAGTACACGTCTATAGTACATACCCTACAGTACACGTCTATAGTACATACCCTACAGTACACGTCTATAGTACATACCCTACAGTACACGTCTATAGTACATACCCTACAGTACATGACTATAGTACATACCCTACAGTACATGTCTATAGTACATACCCTGAAGTACATGTCTATAGTACATACCCTGAAGTACATGTCTATAGTACATACCCTGAAGTACATGTCTATAGTACATACCCTGAAGTACATGTCTATAGTACATACCCTGAAGTACATGTCTATAGTACATACCCTGAAGTACATGTCGATAGTACATACCCTGAAGTACATGTCTATAGTACATACCCTACAGTACATGTCTATAGTACATACCCTACAGTACATGTCTATAGTACATGTCTATAGTACATGTCTATAGTACATGTCTATAGTACATACCCTGATGTACATGTCTATAGTACATACCCTGAAGTACATGTCTATAGTACATGTCTATAGTACATACCCTACAGTACATGTCTATAGTACATGTCTATAGTACATACCCTGAAGTACATGTCTATAGTACATACCCTACAGTACATGTCTATAGTACATACCCTACAGTACATGTCTATAGTACATACCCTACAGTACATGTCTATAGTACATACCCTACAGTACATGTCTATAGTACATACCCTACAGTACACGTCTATAGTACATACCCTACAGTACACATCTATAGTACATACCCTACAGTACATGGCTATATTACATACCCTACAGTACATACCCTACAGTACTTGTCTATAGTACATACCCTACAGTACATGTCTATAGTACATGTCTATAGTACATACCCTGAAGTACATGTCTATAGTACATGTCTATAGTACATACCTTACAGTACATGTCTATAGTACATACCCAACAGTACATGTCTATAGTACATACCCTGAAGTACATGTCTATCGTATATAACCTGAAGTACATGTCTATAGTACATACCATGAAGTACATGTCTATAGTACATACCCTACAGTACATGTCTATAGTACATACCCTACAGTACATGTCTATAGTACATACCCTACAGTACATGTCTATAGTACATACCCTACAGTACATGTCTATAGTACATACCCTACAGTACATGTCTATAGTACATACCCTGAAGTACATGTCTATAGTACATACCCTGAAGTACATGTCTATAGTACATACCCTGAAGTACATGTCTATAGTACATACCCTACAGTACATGTCTATAGTACATACCCTACAGTACATGTCTATAGTACATACCCTACAGTACATGTCTATAGTACATACCCTACAGTACATACCCTACAGTACATGTCTATAGTACATACCCTACAGTACATGTCTATAGTACATACCCTACAGTACATGTCTATAGTACATACCCTACAGTACATGTCTATAGTACATACCCTACAGTACATGTCTATAGTACATACCCTACAGTACATGTCTATAGTACATACCCTACAGTACATGTCTATAGTACATACTCTGAAGTACATGTCTATAGTACATACCCTACAGTACATGTCTATAGTACATACCCTACAGTACATGTCTATAGTACATACCCTACAGTACATGTCTATAGTACATACCCTACAGTACATGTTTATAGTACATACCCTACAGTACGTCTATAGTACATACCCTACAGTACATGTCTATAGTACATACCCTGAAGTACATGTCTATAGTACATACCCTACAGTACATGTCTATAGTACATACCCTACAGTACATGTCTATCGTACATACCCTACAGTACATGTCTATAGTACATACCCTGAAGTACATGTCTATAGTACATACCCTACAGTACATGTCTATAGTACATACCCTACAGTACATGTCTATCGTACATACCCTACAGTACATGTCTATAGTACATACCCTGAAGTACATGTCTATAGTACATACACTACAGTACATGTCTATAGTACATACCCTGAAGTACATGTCTATCGTACTTACCCTGAAGTACATGTCTATAGTACATACCCTACAGTACATACCCTACAGTACATACCCTACAGTACATGTCTATAGTACATACCCTACAGTACATGTCTATCGTACATACCCTACAGTACATGTCTATAGTACATACCCTGAAGTACATGTCTATACTACATACCCTACAGTACATGTCCATGGCTTGTACGCCTACAGTTGATATGTGAATAATTCAAGTAATGGAGTCAGAGTCGCCTCTTCACTGTTGCCGTTGAGACTGGTGTTTTGCGGGTACTATTTAATGAAGCTGCCAATTGAGGACTTGTGAGAAGTCTGTTTCTCAAACTAGACACTCTCATGTACTTGCTCAGTTGTGCACTGGAGCCTCCCACTCCTCTTTCTATTTTGGTTAGAGCCAGTTAGCACTGTTCTGTGATGGGAGTAGTACACAGTGTTGTACGAGATCTTCAGTTTCTTGGCAATTTCTCGCATGGAATAGCCATAATTTCTCAGAACAAGAATAGACTGACGAGTTTCAGAAGAAAGGTCTTTGTTTCTGGCCATTTTGAGCCTGTAATCAAACCCACAAATGCTGATTCTCCAGAGACTCAACTAGTCTAAAGAAGGCCAGTTTTATTGTTTATTTGTTTCTCCCCCGGCTTAAACAGGGCTTAGACTCTTATGGGTTATTTGGTTTTAATATGGATAAACTATTGAAACTCTGGACCAGCCAGCGCCACATCTGTTCTTCCCTTAGTCAAGTATGGCTGTAGTGTTTATTCATCATCAATAGTGATCAAGGATATTACGTATCCCATAGACATGTACAGTGCATTCGGAAAGTATTCAGACCCCTTGACCTTTTCTAAATGTTGTTAATTACAGCCTTATACTAAAATTGATTTCAAAAACTAAAATCTCATCAATCTATGCACAATACCCCATAATGACGACGCGAAAACAGGTTTTTAGACATTTTTGCAAATGTATTCAAAATAAAAAAACAAATACTTTACATAAGTATACAGACCCTTTGCTATAAGACTCGAAATTTAGCTCAGGTGCATCCTTTTCCCATTGAACATCCTTGAGATGTTTCTACAACTTGATTAGAGTCTACCTCAAATCAAATCAAATTAAATTGTATTGGTCACATACACATGGTTAGCAGATGTTAATGCGAGTCAAGCGAAATGCTTG